>NC_080706.1:25213269-25529230 GCF_943734765.1 Anopheles ziemanni | reverse complement strand
CCAGCGTTTCGACATTTCGCCGGGGGGTGGTATCGGAGGCATCGTTCGGAGCATCTTCCGTCTCCACCACTTTGATCACTTTTGGATCTTCCTCGCCGTCCGTGTCAATCTCGTTTTGAACATCAAGAAATTCGGGTCGATCACCCAGTAGAGGCTCGCCTTCGGTCGATGACTCGAGCGACCGTCGGGTGCGGGGCTTCGATTCCCTCCGGGAGTTTGCCGCCAGTATCAGCAACCCCGTGATGGATGATAGTGCCTTCGCTACGCGTCGCCTCAGAACGTTGCGTCGTGCCTGAAACTGGCTGAGCAGGGTACTTCCGTTCATCGATGGATCGATAAGCGCGGGCTCATTCCCCTCCGGGTGCAGTAGATCCAGATCCGAAGCGAGTTCTTCCGAATCATTGTCGTCGGTGGAATTTGTGAAAAGTTTTTCCAAATCTACAAGCTTCCGATTCGTTTGCGAATCGTTCCCAGTGGTTCCAGTTTTTGGGACGATTGTACGAAACACTAAACTGATCCGTTCGTGCACCGGTTTCACGATGTCGTCGATGATTTGTGCCAGAATCTTGGTCCTGTTCCAGGACAGCCACAGGTTACTTGCCGGGAGAGTCATGATAGAACTCTCCGGACGTTCATCTGGTAGTTCGAGGTCGCTAAGTGATTCACTCAAAGACGGTTCTGTTTGGTTCGACGGAGATGTGCCTTGGGCAGACATTTGTTTTAATTTTCCAGCTTTCATATCCATTTTGGAAGGCATCCGAAAATCGGTAATGTGTGACTGCGGATCATCGGGAGTGGAGGATGATGCTATCACACGTGCAAGCAAATCCCCTAGGAATGGTTTACACACCACAAGCGAAAACTGAAAAGGATTTCCAAGCATTGTCGTTAAATTTGTATCATATTACCATAGTATACACACACGAACCATAGAGAGAACTGTTATCACAAATAGACAGACACAGCTTCGCGCCATTTTGTCATAGGATTTCACTTTCTCGGTATCACAATGCTTTTAGTACACCATACGAAAGCAACTTGAAGCGATCTGATTTACTAGGCCGTCGACACTGGTATACGATTGGGGACACTCTGGTGCCGTCGGAGGTTTCGCATCAGGTCGATTTGTTGGATTCGGGAGAACCTCCCACCGCTAGCCGCTTTCGGCTGCTTTATATGCGCGCATGGTGGCGGCAATCGTACGTGATGACAGAAATTATTCGAATTGCTCACCACGTTCATGGCTAAGGTGGCTCGGAGGAGATACCATCGGATAGCTTTCGGGGACCACGCAGCACTCGAAAACCTTGTCACCATACGTTTCGGTACGGCATACCGGTACAAGGTAAAGGTGAAGATAATCGTTCCGACCGGTGGAAAATACAATTAAATATATATGCCCACTATAAATAGAAGCATGAAGAGTCACCACGTTATCATATTATCAAATTTGAGAAGATTTCATATATGCTGTTGCTATAGCAACGGAATGGTGGAATTTGAAAATCCAGCACGTGTCACACTTAATATAGGTTAATTATTGTTTAATAAGACTGTTAATGTTTATGGCATATTCAAAATATTTAGGAAAACTTTCAAATCACTACTTAACCAAGTTTCAATTGCCTTGCTTAAATGTTGCCTAACTGATAAAAGAATTGTACATTTGTTTAGTAAACGATTTTTCACAATTACTGTTGTGATCAACTTAGAGCCCAATCTTCATAAACTACATATAACAGAATTTTATGAAAGTTGTTTACATATCAGCAGTGGTTTTATTTGAAATCATAAGTCACATTTCAAGCCGGTCTCTGTTGACTATTTGTATTTTAAGCTGTTTAAAATTTGGAAACAGCCAAAGAAACCTTATGAGCATCTTTTGCCTGTTTTCCATTGAAAGTAATTATATTTTTGGATAATTTAAAAGCATTGTCATACATTGGCAAAGACTTTCACTGCAGACTGTACGATTTATTGAATTGTTTGTAAATCAGAGAAAAATTACGAACAAAAACATTCTTGTAAAAATTCAACGTATTATATTTTTGAACGACATCCAACCGGTTCTTGCGAAGGTTTGTATGTGTATGTTCGAACCGTTTCGACATTTCAAAACACACACACATTCACCGCTATAGTCAGTGAACCGGTTGAAGCATTCGTCTGATCTTTAAAAAAGACACATTTCATTCCGCCGCGGTTGCTTTGCAGAAATCTAATTTAAAAGGGTCGCTAGAGAATCGCAAGTCGCTAGCGACCTTAACCACGATCAAGATGAACTTCGCCCCCGTAACGGCAAAGGCGTTTAACGCTATGCAAAACCTGGATATCGCGCAACTGGCCACTTGCAGTCAACAGGAAATCAGGCCGCTTCTGCCGTGCCTAGTGCGGATGAGTCTCCTATCGCCGCTGGACAACACGAAGAGTTGGGCGGAAGCGCGAAAACAAATCCTTTCGCTGCTGGTCGGAATCGAGGTGGTCAATAATATCGTTTCACTGCTGCAGGTCAATTATCACGAGCTGGAGATCGACGTAAAGAAGGAACAGCAGATACGGTTTGTTTACATTGCTGGTTGGGGGGAGATGCAAGTGGTATCATGTTTTTTTTTGTTTATCGCTTGTTTTCAGACAAAAAATTGGCTACACAACGCAAGATTCTGCACAGTTTCACAGTCTCCCGAATGGCATCGTGATGGGGTTTGAGAGGGCCGATGGAACAAACAAGGTTCGGGTGGTCCTTTCGGAACTGTTCTATCTCCAGGCGCAGATCAACGAGCTGGCCGCCCAGGCGTCACTACAAAAGTCATCCTCCAGCGAACACACCATCCGGCCGTCGGAGCTGTTTGATAATGAAATTTACCTCGAAGAAATAGCCGACATTATTTGCATTGCACTGGCCGAACTACCGTCCCTGTTGAACCTCCAGGAAGTGATAGAAACGTTGCTGTACGTGCGCAATGGGTGTAAGATTGTGTGCTGGATCGTGGCCAACATGCCCGACTGCTTCCGCGAGGTAGTAACGGCACTGATCACGAACAGCGACGAAGATACGACCGATGGTCGGGTAAAGCTGGCGGCGTTGTATGAGTTGAGCGAAATGAACCCCAGCCAGGCGCTATCCATGCGTACGATCTGCGTGGAAACGGTCAAGATGCCCTCGCTGATGATCAAACTGAGCCTGAAGGATCCACAGAATCTGGTTGCGTTCGTATCGGGTCTGCTCCTGGGGAACGATCTGAACATTCGTTCGAGCTTTGCGCTCTACATTCGCACCAGTCAAAAGCGCAAAGGGGACGTACTACATCAGCTGCGGGAGGATTTACTGAAGCAGTTGCAGAACAGTATACTTCAGTCGGTGAACGGATCGCTACCGGAAGAGCTGGTTGTCCAAGCGGCCGCAATCTTGCGACTGTACTGTGCCTTGCGTGGCGTTTCGGGGATCAAATTCTTCGACGAAGAAATCCAACTTCTCATGCAGCTGATCACGTCGAAACCACCACCAACTCCGGCGGGCATTCGGTTCGTTTCGCTCGGACTTTGCATGCTTATCGCGTGCCCTTCACTTATCGCACACCAATCACACGAGGCGAAGATGATCGAGTGGATCCAGTGGTTGATCAAGGAGGAGGCTTACTTTGAGAATGTGAGCGAAGTGTCGGCCTCGTTCGGTGAAATGCTGCTACTTATGGCGATCCACTTCCATGGCAATCAATTGACGCACATCTGTGAGCTGGCGTGCGCGACGCTCGGGATGAAGTTTTCCCTTCGCCCGAACACGATCACGCGCATGAAGCTTATCTTCACACAGGAAATATTCACCGAGCAAGTGGTGGCAGCGCACGCGGTTAAGGTGCCGGTCACGCCGAACCTCAATGCGACCATTCCCGGTTACTTGCCGGTACACTGCATTCATCAGCTGTTGAAATCTCGCGCCTTCTCGAAACACAAGGTACCGATCAAGAGCTGGATCTATCGGCAGATATGCAACTCGGTCACGCCGATGCACCCGGTCCTGCCGGCACTGATCGAGGTATACGTGAGCTCGATCATCCTGCCGAACCAGAAGGCAGGCATGCAGCAAGAACAGCACACGCACAAGGCACTTTCGGAGCAGGAAATCCAACAGGTATTTCAGAACGCTGCCGGATTGTGGAATAAGGACCTACACAATGGGAAGAGTATCCCGACCGCCACACACACCGGCGGGGGTAATGCGGAAAAGATTAAAAAGGATCACACTGCGCGCAGCGAAACGATAGAGCTGGACGACACAGGAAATAGACAACCGAACCTCACGCCTCAGTTACTGCTTCTATACTACCTTCTGCTGTACGAGGACGTCCGGTTGAGCTGTATGCCGCAGATCATCGTGAGCGGGCGGCATGTGAAGAGCTACAGCAATGAGTTTATGTCGGAGCTACCGATCAAGTATCTGCTGCAGCAGGCGCAAAAGAATCAGCACGAGTACAGTGCACTGTTCAGTCCGCTGCTCCGACTGCTCGTGACGCACTTTCCACATCTGTCGCTGGTGGACGATTGGATCGACGAAGAGCTGATCCCGTTCAACGATAGCTCGACGGGATTGTTCATTGGTGAGCTGACGATCGTGGAGGCGTTCGAAGAGATCGAGCTTAATCCGGCGCGCGTCATCAAATTGTTGAGACGCATGATGCGCAAATCACCGACCGACATGTGGCCTCTGGCACCCACCTTCACCCGGTACTTTAAGCACACGCTTAACCACACCGTACCGCTGCTACTGCAGGAGCTCTACCGGCAGGTGTGGATGCGGCTCAATACGATCTTCCCCCGAAGGCTGTGGGTGATGTCGATCAACGCGCTGATGCCATCGGATGCGGTGACGAAAAACTTCACCCTCACCCAGGAAAACATTCTGCTTGATCCGCTGCAAGTGTTACGATGCGACGAGCGTGTCTTTCGTTGCTCGAGCGCTCTCACGGTCGTGCTGCGCATTCTGCAGGCTATTTTGGCCGCCTCGCGAAGTCAACTGTCCCGGCATATGCTCGATAAGCCGCTAATCGATGTCAGCGGCAATCAGGCGAAGGCGGACAACGACCGAGAGGAGCTAAAGCTGGCCCTCATTGCGTCGCAGGAAAGTGTTGGTGTGCAGATACTGCTCGAGGCCTGTCTGGAGAAAGAGAAAGACCGCACCATGCCGGGGAGGCTGTGGGCGCTGCGGGAGGTACGCGGCGTGATCTGCTCGTACATTCACCAGGTGTTCATCGCTGAACCGTCGCTGGCCAAGCTGGTGCACTTTCAGGGTTACCCGAGGGAGCTGCTGGCGATGACGGTGCGTGGCATACCGTCGATGCACATCTGTCTCGATTTCATACCGGAACTGCTCAGTATGGCCGAGATGGATAAGCAGATATTTGCCATCGATCTGGCGTCTCATCTTTCGCTGCAATACGCGTTGCCAAAGTCGTTAAGCATAGCGAAGCTCTGCGTAAACACGCTTACAACGCTGTTGGGAGGTATGTTACCATAGAAACAATCGCCCCAATCTTTTAACACTGCCAAGTAAGGGAAAATTCGATGAAGAATATCACGAAACCCGAACTTAAGCTTGATCCCTAACGAAACTGGTTGGCCAATATAAACATATTTAACAAATATATAGTATAGCATATTGTGCTATTTTGCCTTTAAGATGAAGAAAACCAGGAACGATCTTCTCAACATTTCGTGATTTCTACTGCAAAATCGAATCGATCGAATTTGGTCCTAATATACGGGATGATTTGTTTCATAACGACTTATAGGAGTTACAATATGAACTTTATGACGATGTATAACAATATATCCTCTTTACCTTTTCAACAGTTCTTTCCGGTGACACGCGTATCGAAATGTTCCGGGCCGTGCTGCCCTGTATCGTGCGTTTTGCCGAAGCGTTTCCTCCGCTACTGGACGAGTGTATCCTGTTTTTGCTCCAGCTTGGCCGGATAGTACAATCTCAATCGGCTCTCGGTCGTTCCACTTCCCTTCCGTCACTGTTTGTCGGACAGGACTGCAAGGTTCGTTCGCAGAGCCGTCGATTACAGCACGCCGAGAAGCTCGTCGACGAAGTTCGGGAAACATTTGCCAAGCTACTGGATGTGGCCGTCCTCAGCCCTAAGATATACTCCCACTCGGAGGCGTAGCAGAAGTGAAGAGAAGTGAGGGTATTATATAGTAATGTGAGGAGAATTACCTCTTCCCACACAAGTAGCACGCTAAAGGGCTTGTTATAGTGAACATATGAATTGAGAAAAAAAAGAAGATAGATAGCCGTTTTTACCAACCTCATTGTTGGAGTTCTATTGTTTTTCTCTTGAACGTTTGTATCTTACTTTCATCCCATCCATTTTTTAAACGAGCTTCAGTGAACTCATTCACACGTTCCTTCTCAACGCAAGGCCCCAGTCCTTTCTTTGTGTAATTGAACAAGGTCGATCGTTGCTTCGGCCCTTTCCAGGAGCGCATTTCCTCCGGGAAAGTGTCGGGCACGATTACTGAGGCTGCTATTTTGTCTACACTCTTTGGATCTTTCGGTTCACCTTTGACCTTCCTGCGTTGAATTGATGGACGTTTCTGCGGCCCAATTGGTGTTTCAGCGGAAACAGATTCATCTAGATAGTCGTTAAAACTGGACAGCAATCGTACTCCAGGCGCTTCGGCTTTTCTCTTGCCGTTGTTAGTAGCGGATACAGGTTGAGCTGCCGAAACTGCTGGACCATCATCGAACACTATCATGGATCCGATGAGATTCGATAGCTTTGCTGCCATGTGTTTCTTCATAGCCTCGGACACGTTCAGGTCACTCTTCATAACTGTTTCCTCTTCCAGTACATAACGGTTAGATTTTGGGGCATCTGGTGCAGCTTCTACAAACAAGGTGATAATAAGTGGTTTGATTTTTTAAACACTACAGATCGGTGTTACTTACGACTGGTATTCGACACAGCGTTTGTATTTCGCTTGCTTTGCTTCGTTTCCTTTTCCGTTGTAGGAAGCACTGGTTTGTTGAACAATGCATCATTGAGAAAGGAGGTATCTACTGATGCAAGAAGTCGGGCGCTAGTTTCATCTTCGCTGCTGTCCGTGTCGGGCATGGTTACTCGATTATAGGGATACGGAAAACTGGTCCTTTTATGTTCTTGATTTTATGTTTGTTTTCGTAAAAACGCCGGGTATGTGACAGAATGACAGATGGGATGGATTGATTAAAAAATGCACTACACAGGGCTTGTTTCAACTCTTTGTATCACGGCATTTTATCACTCTTCAGATTCGCGAGCGTTTCTGTTATTTCTTAAATTCTAAGAAATTTAAATTAATTTAATTGTTTTTTTTTTCTAGTTTAAAGCCTCATTTTCAGCTTTCAACGATCCTTAACGATATAGATTTTATCGTTCGACAAAATCGCTCGACCGATGTCACCTGTCAAATCCCATACGTCAGGTATCGAAACGGTGACACCAGCTTGGTTGGCAAGTTTGTTTGTAGTCGCGATCAGTTCGCAAGTAAATTGTGCCGTCGGAAAAGGGTTTCAAATCTTTTCATTGCAGTAAACAGTTGTTTGAAGAAAACATTTAGTTGAGCGTTTCCAAAAACATTAAAATGCTTTCGTCAGGTTCGGCTGCCATTGGCGTAAGTGCGCTGGCATCGACGGCGTATGGAAACGAGCGCACGGAGGTGATAGAGTACGCGAACGAAGGGGGTTGCTTTCATGCGGATTACAAAAAGTATGAACTATCGGTACATTGGTTTTACACTGGCCTCATGCTCAAATCTGTTCGTTTTATGTTCTTCCATATTAACCAGACATGATGATCTGAAGCAAATGCTCGACAGCAACAAGGACAGCTTGAAGCTGGAGGCTATGAAGCGTATCATCGGAATGATAGCGAAGGGCCGTGACGCATCCGACCTATTCCCGGCGGTGGTGAAGAATGTGGTGTCGAAAAACATCGAGGTCAAAAAGCTGGTGTACGTCTATCTCGTGCGGTATGCCGAAGAGCAGCAGGATTTGGCACTGCTCTCGATATCCACCTTCCAGCGAGCACTGAAAGATCCGAACCAGCTGATCCGAGCCAGTGCCTTGCGAGTGCTCTCCAGCATCCGGGTATCGATGATCGTACCGATTGTGATGCTTGCCATCCGCGACTCGGCGTCCGACATGAGCCCGTACGTACGAAAAACGGCTGCACATGCCATACCGAAGCTGTACAGTCTCGATCCGGAGCAGAAGGATGAGTTGATCGTAGTGATCGAAAAGCTGCTGGCCGATCGTACCACGCTGGTGGTTGGCTCCGCGGTCATGGCCTTTGAGGAGGTGTGTCCCGAGCGTACGGAATTGATCCACAAGAACTACCGCAAGTTGTGCAACCTACTGGCAGACGTGGACGAGTGGGGTCAGGTCCTTATCATAAACATGCTAACGCGTTACGCTCGAACACAATTTCTGGATCCGAATGCAGATGTAAGTGCAAAAAAAATGTTTCCGTTTTAACGACCACCAGTGATTGTGAAATGTACCATGTTTTTGTATTCATTTTTTTTTATTTAGGATGACGTCGATGTACGGGATGCCGAAAATAAACCATTTTACGAGGACGAATCCGATTCCGATGCATCTGATGGGAAACGGAAGGACGATTCGATTGCTTCGCCTCGGAAAACCTACACACTGGATGTGGACCATCGGATGTTGCTACGGCAGACGAAACCCCTGCTCCAGAGTCGGAATGCATCCGTGGTGATGGCCGTCGCTCAGCTGTACCATCACGTGGCACCGCGTAATGAGGTAGAGATCGTTGCGAAAGCTCTCATCCGGCTGCTGCGAAGCTACAAGGAGGTGCAGAGTGTCGTTCTGACCTGTATTGCATCGATGTCGATCGAGCGGAAGTCCATCTTCGAACCATTCCTGAAGTCGTTCTTTGTGCGTACGAGCGATCAGACGCATATAAAACTGCTGAAGCTGGAGATACTGACGAACCTGGCCACGGCGACCAATATATCGGTGATTTTGCGCGAGTTTCAAACCTACATCAGTAGCAACGATAAAGAGTTTGTGGCGTCGACGATTCAAGCAATCGGTCGGTGTGCAGTATCGATTTCGGAGGTGACCGAGACGTGCTTGAGCGGTTTGGTTCACCTGCTCTCCAATAAGGATGGTAAGTGTGCTGCTCTTTTAGCTGCCTGTGAATGGCCTTTTACTCATTGATTATATTCCTACGCCTCTTTCCCAGAGTACGTCGTGGCGGAAAGTGTGGTCGTAATAAAAAAGTTACTGCACACGCAAAAGGAGGAACACTTTGAGATCATTTCCCAGATGGCCAAACTGCTCGATTTCATTCAAGTTCCGGCAGCCCGCGCCGCCATTCTGTGGCTTATCGGAGAGTACAACGAAAAGGTGCCGAAAATCGCCCCCGACGTGCTGCGGAAGGCCGTCAAGAGCTTCATCGACGAGCAGGATATCGTGAAGCTGCAGGTGCTAAATCTCGCCGTCAAACTGCACATTACCAACCCGGCCCAGACGGCACTACTCTGCCAGCATCTGCATAATCTCGCACGGTACGACTCCAACTACGACATTCGCGATCGAGCACGATTTTTGAAACCTTTCCTTCTCGCCGCTTCCAACAACAACAACGGCAACAACGGTATGAATGGGGGTTCAATATTGTTAACGCACGCGAGAAAGATTTTCCTGTCGGAAAAGGCCGCGCCAACACTGGAGAGCAAGTATCACGGCCGGAGACAGTACCAGCTGGGTTCGTTGTCGCACTATCTTAATATGCCCACGAACGGATACCAGGATTTACCGGCGTGGCCACTCGAAGCCCCCGACAATACGGTTAGGCACGTGGAACCACCGGCGCCGCTTGGTGGTACCGGAAGCGCCGAATACCCCGGAACGGGTCGTGGTGGAGGAGGCGGTGGTGATCGACGGAAGAAGAAATCAAAATCCTTCTACTCCGGTTCGGAAGACGCCAGTAGCACTACGACCGAGGGTGCTTCGTCGGGGTCAGATTCGTCGTCTGGTTCTGGGTCGGGTTCGAACTCGTCTTCGGGATCCGGTTCGGAAAGTTCCGGCAGTGGATCGAGTAGCAGTGGAAGTGGTAGTAGCGGCAGCAGCGGCAGTGGTACTAGTGAGAGCGAAGAAAGCAGCGGTCATTCCTCGTCGGCAAGCGACAACGAAGAATCCGGAACGCAGAAGGGTGTAAGAAAATCACGCAATAGTAGTAGCGCTAAGAGTAGCCAAAAAGCGGAGGAAAGATTCAGCAAGAGTGCGTACAACGAGGTCGAGGGTACGAGCCAATCGAAGCAGGAGACCTCCACGGAGGACAGTGACAGCGATAGCAGTGGTAGTTACGAATCTTCCTCGTCTTCATCTGCGTCTGTAGCAAAGAAAAATGCAACTAAAGCACAGGCTTCGAAACAAACAAAACCAATCAAAGATAATCCTAAACCGGCGGTTAATGCTGCACCGGTCAAAAGCAACCTAGATTTGCTACTCGATCTAGACGACATTCCACCGATCGGACCCGTTATGACCCCTTCGCTTGGAGGCTTTCTAACGCCTTTGGACCAAGCTGCCGGAGGATTGGCCGGTGCTGATGGCGGCACTTCCATCGAACTCGTTGGACCAAGCTTCATTCCTACAAAAAAGCGTGAGCTGTTGAACAAAGTGAACGGTTTCGGTCTCGGAATCGAGTACCGTTTCGTGCGCGCCCCGCATCTGTTCTCGGCGCGAATGGTGTCGGTCGAGCTGACCTTCACGAACCACGGCAATGTGGAGCTGCTCGATATAGCGGTTGGCAGGAAGGCCAACCTTCCGGCTGGCGTGGCGGTGCACGATTTCGCCCCCATTGGCCGTCTTGATCCGAGCCAAACGACGACCGGAATGCTGGGAGTGGATTTTAACGATTCCACCCAACCGATCCCGTTCGAGATCCGGTCCGGGAGTGGGACGAGCCAGGTAACACTGAAAGCCCCCGTCGGTGAGATGGTACGCTCGGTGGCGATCGCGGAAGGTGCGTTCGATAGTGAGCGAGCGAAACTGCGCGGCATGACGGAACATTCCTGTACGCTGACGTTGGGTGAGTCCTTTTCACCGGACAATAAAAGCCTGCACCGGGCCGTGTTCGAGGCGACTAATGTGGCCAGTGTGGTGACGAGTGATTCGCAGCGATTGCTTTTCGCTGGACAAACGATGAACTCGAAAAGCCTTGTGCTTATTGTGTTCGAGAGGAAAGAATCTGCTGCTGTCGGGGGAAATGATTACTCGCTGACCGTTAACTGTGAGAAGCTGGTTGTCGGATCGATGCTGATGAACGAGCTAAAAGCTGCCCTCAAGAAGTAGATCGACTCGCTGTTATTGTTTCCTTTCAATCAGAGGGTCGTACGCTAGCAGCGAATAGAATTTATGGAGAAAAACATTATTTTTATTTATAATCTCATACAAAATACAAATGTGCAAGAATTTATAATAACCAATAAAGAAGACTAATTATTCAAATAAATCTATTAATCAAAGGTTTTTTATACATGAAAACAATTAAGTGAATGTCGTTTTCAAGTGATGGTTTACTCAAACAAGAGGCTATTTTGCATTGTTACGAAAAATATTACAAACTCGGTGCAAAAAGAACTTAGCTCAAATTTTTTCGAATTTAGTTAAATATGTTTTTCAGTTAAAAAAGGGGTGCCTCTTTTTTACCAGAATTATTATAGCAATTCAAACGACTGTCAAAATGAAATGTCAAAAAAAAATTTTCTATGGACCTTTATGTCAAACAAAACTCGTGAAAACACACAAAGTTTGCGGGTAGTGTTTTAAACTACACCGATTTTTAAGCAAGTAAAAGTGTTTTTTACTCATATTTGAACAAGCATGGCAGGTTTAGAGTCAATGATCGTCGAAGAAAAGCAATTACCGCCAAAAGCGGTCGATCGGGAGAAGGTATGGGCTTCGCGAGACCGGCACAGCCGAGGCGTGCCTCAACATGCGTAAAGTGCATCCAATCATTTCGTTTCCAATTTCAGACGTGCCCACTTTTGCTGCGAGTTTTCTGCTCAACCGGCCGGCATCACTCGGCGAACGAGTACGCCTACGGAAATGTGCCGTCGAACGAGTTGCAAATCTACACCTGGATGGACGCGACGCTGCGCGAGCTGACGACACTCGTACGAGACGTGAATCCAGAGACGCGCCGGAAAGGCACGTACTTCGACTTTGCCATCGTGTCCCCGGATCGCACGTCGAACTATCGGATGCGCGAGATCGGCGTTACCTGCTCTGGCCAGAAGGGTGCAGACGACTCGAAAACGTTGGCGCAGGCCAAGTTCACCATAGGCGATTTTATGGACATCAACATAACTCCACCGAACCGCATCCCGCCACCCCGTAGACAGCGACCATTCTAGGATCTTTCGGAAGTTTCTGACCGGAGACAATATGTGTGTTTGTGTGTAATAGTTCAGGAAAGAAAGTGGACAAATACGGATTTAAGGAGAAAGTCTCGTAAATCATGTGGCACCGATGAAAGACGTAGTGGCATCGTGCGAACAACCGACGAGAAAGACCATGTAGATTTTTATTAAATCGAACCAATCGTTATTTGGAAGCATTTTTCGGTAAGGCAAACAGAAGACAAACTTGGTAGCCTTGGAATGATTTTCCAAGCGACTTTAACAACTAACCAACCACACAACAGTCATATTGTATCGTAAAACCTTTATTTCGCGTCTCACTCCCCAGCAGGCGTTTGATGTAATTTATCGCATCATTAATTAAGTCTTAGAAAAGTACGAACTAAAGTGTAGATCCCTCGGTACGATAAGCGCATGTGTGTAATAAATACAACCTTTCTGCTACATCAACTATCGACGCTGGTGTCGCTTGCCGACTTTCGGGAATGGGAGGTGAGCTCGGAAGACGGGCGTTGCTTAGTTACGGTAGTACTGCGGTGGCTGAGACTGCTGGTTGCCGCCGGGTCGCTTCGATTGCTTCTTGCCCATGTTGTTCAGATCGAGCCGGACACCGTTCGGTAGGACGGCCTTGTTCTCCTGATAGTCCACCTCTAGGTTGTCCTCGTCGTCCTCGTCGCGCTGGTTCGGGTCGCACTGGATGCCGGTTTCGTAGGTGTACTCGCGCTTCTCACCATCCGGATCGACGTATCCGTAGCGTCCACTGTAAACAATTCAAACCAAAGCCACAATTAGCTTTCTTCTAAAGGCATGGGCGCTCAATGGCATGCATTTAACAAGGAACAATCGTTAGTGCTTAATGTCTAATTTACCGGGTGACACAGTCAATGCCGATCGTTTCCTCCTTGAACGATCCATCGTCATTCTCGAAGCCCCACGTGATCGAGCCGTCCTCGTGCTCATCGCGCCATTTGCGCAGGATCTGCGCTACCGGTTTGCGCTTGCGGTCCTGCTCCTGCTGGGAATGTACGCGCGGTGCCTGCGGTGCTGGCCGGCGGTCCTCGTCCTGGAAATGCTGCTGCTGCTGCTGGGGCTGACGGAACGTTTGCTGCGGTGCGGGCCGGTACTGCTTCGGGGTGGGCTGCGGCTGAGGCTGCGGCCGCTCGTTGGCGGCGAACCGCTGTGGTTCCTTGTCGGTCGCAAAGAAGCGCTCCGGGATCTGGGCGCGCTGTAGCGGCGCCGGTCGGTTTTCCTGTGCATTGAAGCGAGAGAGAACATTTTGCTGTAGTTCGCGCTCGTTCGCCTGCTCGTCCGCGGGAATCGGATACTGCAGGGCGGGGGTGGCGGCCGGGGACGGCGGTGCCGGAGAGGGATGGGCGTGGGGTTGTTGGAGCTGCGGGATGAAGGCGGGCCGGAAGTCGTCCTCCGGCTCCTCGGTGACCGGCTTGTGCTCCGCCGTGCTTGGGTCGTGGAATTTAGGAAGAGCGGAAGGCTGTTGGTGATGGATGGCGTTCGGGGCGGCGAGACGCACCGCGCCCGGACGCCGGACGCGAATTACTTGCGGTGGCTGCTGCGGCAGTAGGCGCTCCTCGCGGATCGGTGGCAGCGCGATGGCGCCCGGAATGTTCAGCCTCGGCGGGGCCGGACCGTACTGGGCTGTCGCTAGGGTGATGAGTCCCGCCAGGGGGAGCTGGGTGGGTAAACAGAGAAAACCATTCGTTATTTAGTGGTTGGCCAAGAGTCCTGAAATGAATGCTAAATTACACATCTAACAAAGCTGAACTCTGGTCCACCTAAAATCCAGGCACATGAAACCCTTAGCATTTAAATTGAACTATTTTAGAATTTAAAGATTTCTACCTTGCTTAAAGCCAACCATGTTGAACTCTATTGTTATTTCTGAGTACAAATCGATGATGTTAGCATATTCTTTAATGTTATAAAGCAAAGCATTGCTCCCAGTTCCTAGAGAATATCTAAGAACCACTTTGAAACCTTCAAATTATGGATAGCAGGGCGCTTTTAGTTCGGGTGTTAAATATTTACTTCGCTACTTACTTTTTCTTACATTTCTTACTGATTGTTTAGCAATCTTTTAATGTTTTGTGAGTATTATATGTGTTCATGGTTTTGAAACCATTTGTAATCTTGCGACCAACGGTAATTTCCTATCGTTTCACGCGAAAAACATTAACGGTGGTTGCACCAGCGCGTGTTCGAACATCTAACGACCCGGGTGAAAGTGAAACTATGCCATCTATCAGCCTCACGGAACGACCAGGTCCAAAGTGTCCACATCGACCGGTCGTTGTAAACTCGTTGCTAGCGCACCGATGTCACAATCGTGCTCCAGGGGGCGGTGGGTTTGGGGTAGGTAATAATAGCAATCCGATGGCAATTAAACCGATGGTCCGGTATCGATGACCCGATGCGCCCAACGAGCCGGTCTCTTGTTCGGTTCGTTGATCCGCATCTCGCGTGGTCAATTCGATGGGGAAGGGGATTTCACTTGAACCGGACTCCAAGTGGCCACCACAACAGCTTCCTCCCTCGGAGGTCATGGTGAACACTTGAGACGCACTTCAGGGTAAAATTGCCCTTCGCCTTTGCAAGCCGGATCACCCAGAGTCACCAAGGCGGACCTTGGACTGATCGAGGTGCAGATTATGCCCTTCGGAAGAAAGAGTGGCCCGTGCACGGTTTCTGGGTGGTTTGTTTTGGATGTCCAAGGTGTTTTCTTTATTGATTCCATCCCGAGTGGTTTGAACTTTAAAGTACGATCCTCTGAAGCTTGGGATACTGTCACAGACATTCTCTCCAACTGCTCGGATGATTGATTATTTTTGAAGTAGCAGGAAATTCCGTGATGGAAATTGATGTCAAAATACATAATCAGTTCTTCGCGAAAGCGCTCAAGAGAATGGAAACTTAAACAGCATTCTTGTATTCTTTTGAACCCGGATCTTAAACTCAACGCCTACTCCATTCGCTTTAAAACATTAAAAAAAAAAAAAGATTGACCATCGTGTCGTCGTTGATGCAACCGATCGATACTATGACGATTGAAGCCCCATGGGAGATGGAGAGAAGAACTAAAGCTACGTATTTAGCACGGTTCATTTATCGTTTGCCTAGTTCCTGGTGTGGCCTCAGACTGAAAGGAAACATCGTATTACGAGTGCTATCGATCGGGTGATCAACTCCGTCAGACCAGAACGGTCAATCAGCGTCGAACCCCTTCATCCGGCAGCCATAATCGTAATCCGTGCTCAGCTATAACAGACAAGGTCAGAGCTGGTACATATAAAGGCGTTTGTTGCAAATTCCCTGAAGGCGATATCTCTACATTATAATCCGTTTTTTTATTATTATTATAGCTCACTAGCTCAAAGCCCAACCAACAACATAAGAAGACAACATGTTGTTGTGTACTGCAAGTGATCTATCATAAAAAAATAAATCTCCATCGATCGACACACACACGCAAGACAGGCGAATGTTGCGTTAACATTTCCGCATCCGCATGATTTCGACCTGGTGTTGGCTAGACCAACACGGAGCAAGCGGGTCAGTTGGTCAGCCGTTTGACGGTTCAATTTTCCACACACTTCACTTTGCTAATGGCACCCGGTTACACCTTTTCCTCCGCTCCACCAATCCACCGACGGAGCGAGTCAATTAAATGTGATGAAAATCGATAACTGGAGCAATGACACACGCGGCAACATTCGCGACTGGCCACCTTTTGCCAGTCTTTCGGGTGGGTTCAGTTAGCACACCCACCTGAAGGAATGCTATCCGAATGGATTTATATTACACCCAATCCCCACGTTGCCAAACATAACTTTTTGCCGAATTTGAATGACGAAAACGATGGTAGAATGTAGAAACCTACGGCCGAGTGGTTGAGTGTATAAACACAGCTTATGGATTTTCTTTTTCATTTTATCTCAGAGATTTCAACGTTCTTTGATACTTATTCTTACTCCTGTTCACCACAGCTTAAGTTGAAAGTTGAAGTTGGGTATACGGTCTACGAAAGAGCTTCACTCTCGATGTCATTAATCCGAAAAAGAACATTTCCGTCCAGATTTGTTTTTTTGTTTAACCGCGTTCTTGTGTCACCTTTAAACTTAATCTTTTTTGTGAATCTTTCTTGCCTGGCCAGGCATTTTGTCTGAGAATTGGCATTTTGATTGGTAAGCCCACCTGCCGGATAAGGGTGAGAGTGAACCAACATTAACGTCCTCCATTCTGGATGAAAGGATATTTAATGTTGTGTTCTGTTCGTATCATAAACATTTATCATTTTACAGTCCTATTGAAAAATAGGAAGCAGGTCTATCGAAGTACCGTTTGCATTGCTAACGGTTTCTTCAAATTTGGCCCCTACCAGACGGCATTGGGTACGCAATTGTGACCACCTCCCTGTGGGAAAAATGGTTCATGAAATGTAAATAAATTTCTATTCCCCTACTTGCGCCAGACAAACCAACCTATACCGGTAAACCTCGGGCACCTCAGTATGCTAATAAACTCAATTCTGAACACGCCGATCGACACAATGGCCGCAATGGACGCGGTGTCAATCTGTCAGGTCGTTGAAGACTTTAAAAATGGGCTCCCTTTCCCCTCGCCGTCGGATCCAAGACTTTAAAAATGGGCTCCCTTTCCCCTCGCCGTCGGATCCATGTTTTTCTGTCCCCGCAACCCTGGGAAGACCGTCGAAGAAAAGCCGTTGTTTTAGTGCCGATTGGAAAGTTCATTAATCAAATGCATGCACGATCGGGGGCGCCTTCGAACGAAACTGTTTCGGGGCTGCTTTTGGGGCTCGGGGTTGCTGCACCGAGCCAACAAAATCCGTCCACATCTCCCGGCCACCACCGCCACCGCCGCGTTCACCGGTGGGGGCAACTATTTGCATTCCGGTCACGGTAATAAGGTTCATTTGCAACGAATCGGTTTTGGTATGCACCGCGTCGGCCAAGACTCGTCGTCCCTGCACCCAGCGTTTCTTCCATCTCGGGCCTCCTCGCAGCACCGATTTGATACAATTTGCATCTCATTTCTGGTCGCGGTCGCTGGCTCGAGCCCGTAGCTCGGCGCTGTGTGCGAGGGCTACGAACGGGAATGGCACTTTCCCGGGGCGCAAAGATGTAAACCCGAACCGGCTTTTACTTAAATCCCCGCGACGCTGTTTTATTGTTATTCAAATTGTTACTTATTGTTTGCACATGCATTCGAGCACGAGCGCGACGCATGGCAAGAAATGGAAAGTGCGAAATCGGTTGTATTTTTTTACCACCAGCACAAACTGGTGTGCATTTGATGAATTTATGAGCTTCTTTCCTGTTGCCTTTCATCCTTTCGATGGACGATGGGTTTATTGAGACGCGTTGATGGAAAACATGTTTTTCATTTGGTCTCTCAAATAAATCGTTCGTTCAAGTTTAAACCGCGCATGGTGATGATACTCTCACTTGGTTTGCCTCCTCCAAAATAAGGTACAACACAACATTTATCGATTGTTCCTGTTCAATTGGTGGACTACTGAAACTGCGGTTTGTATTGCGCGCACCTACATATGATGTAATAGCACCATTATTCTTTTTTCTTTACCCACAGGTAATTGACCTCAAAGGATATCTCGCAAAAAAGTAAGTAACCGAAGGAGTCGTATTTACATAATTGTACCGTAGCGAATGGAATATATTACTTTCGATTGTTGGGTTTCGCAAGAGGTGATTTAAATTCCCTCGCTGTGCGGAAAATTTCTCTTTCTACAGATCGCACCGCATTATGCAGGATGCTACAATTGTGTTTTTAGGTGTGTGTCGAGAGATTGAGAAACTAACTGCAGCCTTAATGCATGCCAATGCACAAATATTTTTTTCAGGGTTTAACAGTACGTTACGAATGAAACATGTGTTAAATTACCATATGTGTTGACAAAGTGATTGAAACATTGCTATTCAAGTAGAAATTAAGTTGCGATCCACAAAAAACAACGATCACATAGCTCGTGGCGGAACTCGTGTAGGGTACTGTCTCAAGCGTTTTACAGGAACACCTTTGGCGACAAGAGAAAGAAAAAGAATTTCTCTAGAAAGAAATTGCCTTTCACTTGTCGCACTCAACCGGTCACGGTCCGTAATATCTGCACGCGTTGCATAAAACGAACTCTCGCATGAAGCGGGTCTCATCTGGGAGCACGAAGAATATTACATTACCAACCCCTACACTGCACGGCGATATCCATTACGAGCGCTTTTCTATCCCTCCGACGAGAAGAACTTCTTCTTCTTCTTGGGTCCGCTTTATGTCATCCAATGTTCGGATGGAAGCCCAGGAGTGGTATTGCCGAAATTGGGTTTCCTTTCACACAACAAACCGCCCGACGCCCCACTATGCTACCAAAGGGACACACACATTACCCCGCTGGCTTCTTTCGACTTTCCAGTTGATTTATCTGGAGCTCCCATCTTGCTCTCGACCGGGGAAAGAAGAAAGCAAATCGGGTAATGGCCACGGCATGGAGAAAAAAAACCCGTTCCCAAGAACCGAGTGGAGCGCGACGTTATGCGACGCTGCGCGTACAATTAAGTTTCTCTTTCTGTCGTCAAAAAGAAAAAAAAACATTTCACCCCGACCTAGGATACACGCGAAAAAGCGATCCCCGTTTTCCTTCCTTCCTTCCTTCCGAAAAATGGTACGGAAGCCTCCGCCAGGAGAAAGGATTGCGCAATAGGCTCGGAGATCGATCAGCTCCTCGGTCACCTATCCCTCCGCGACCAGCTATGGTGAACGTGTGAAACGGATCGTTTGGCATAATGGCCAGCGTAACTAAACACCCCTAGTTTTCCGCGCTGCCGTAGGTTTTTTTTCGGTTTGTTTTTTTTTTAATTACCAAACCTTCCTCTGCTTGAGGGTTTGTTGCTTGCCATTTCGGTGCGGCATTGAAGTCTACTGTTTTGCGAGATCGAATTATTGGTTTGGCGCCGTTGCCGTCATTCAGGCGCGCTAGGGAGGGACGCGAGGTGGGACGGATCGAATTAAAAATAAAATGATTAGATGTGTTGTTTTAAATTGTTTTTCCAACCCCAGCCCTCGAGGCTTTGGATGATTAATGATGGGAAAAATGCGGCGGTAAAAGGCAACGAGGAAGCGAACGGACGAGACTACACTTAATTGTAGTTCGGAGCGGTATGGGTACGATCGCGGGAGGGTGTGCGGTATCGATGGTCGATGATTGGATTGGAATTCCGTGGAAATTCTACACATTCTCCGTTGAATGTGGTGAAGGCACTCACTGAAGGCGCGGTGCATAACTTTGAAGACGCGTGAATGTTTTACGAATTTCTTTCCCTTGAACCGTTTTTCCACCCGGCTTGGCTTTTGGGTTCGTTGCGTATGTTTGATGTTTTTGTGCAACCGTTCATTTTCAGGAATGGAAAACCAAACATTTATATTTTCCTCCGTGAAATGAAACCGATCGCGAGTCAACATGGTTTGAAAAGGAAATTAAATTAAACCGCTTATCTCTGGCAAACAAACGAAATTGACGCAACATAATGTTCATGTACCGTTTCGGTTCATTAAAAATATACATAATAATACGTCGTTGATAATGTTTCATGCCCTGTTCGACTGAACAATATCATAGTCGTTTAAAAACATTGCCCCCAACCAGAAAGAATCACTGAACCATTCGTTTCCTTACGAGCCGAATGTTACGTAAAGGAAACAAAATGGTGGTTAAAAACAACAAAATGAAATGCATCCATAACGCGATAGTGCCATTCGCCACCGAACCCACAAAGGAGCAATGAACCGGATCGATTAGCAGGTTTGCTTCCAGCATACGCCAGACTATGATCGGTGCCACATTTCGACCAGAACAAGGCACCGCAGCCGTGGTGTTTTGCGGCTGCCCAACATGGTTATCAACCGTAAGGGTGGGGTTTCGGTTTGCTTTATGAAATATCTGCGAATTAAACCATTGCCTTTTCACCTGAGTCTTGGCTGGCGTATTCTTTTGTGGGATAGAAAAAAAGCGATAAAAATATGCTTGATCGAGTCCCAACAGCTAGCGAAGACCTTTAGCTGGTTGCGTCAAAAACCGATGGATCCCAAAGGTCGGCTTATGAGATGAGGAACGGAGATGAGAAGAATATTTTACTTTAGCTTTTACATTGTCCTAAAGGTTCGTCAATTGCAAGACGCTGCTTGAATGGAGGTTCCATTGGCAATGGTTAAACTTTACGCCAGCTCTAAAGCAGTTGTTTGTGTAGCAACAAGAATGAGGAAGTGTTATGTCGACGGTCGGTAAGGCGCCGGTTTTATGCTTTTATCTCGAAAACAACTTTCCTCCAATCGAGAGCACCTCGGGTGGAGCAACATTCTCCATCCTACCGCTCCAGTCAAGGCCCCGGCAAGGGGCTGCCATAATAAGGCTGCTGGGTAAGGATTGGGGTGTATGGGGTGGGCTATAGTCAAATGGCACTGTCGTTAGTCATATGACTTGAAAATGCCCGCAGTTGTGGGGCTGACAACGTTCTTTAAGTGACCTGACTGACCGACTGGCAGACACCCTGCACCGCCGTTTAAAAAAGGACGAAAAGAGATGGAAGGATAGAAAAAGAACTCCACCACCAAGGAAGGAGAGCAAGTACAACTCCTCGCGCAATTCGAAGTTTAAAAAAAACAGAACTGGCAAGATTGAGACCGGTAAGTATGCGCAACCGAACCAGCCGTGTGATGTCATTGAAGTGGAATTGGAGCAGCAAGAAAGTCGATCATGCCCAAGGGGTGCGGGTATGCGTGTGAGCTTGTGATTGTTGTTTTTTGTTCCTCTTAAAATGTCTACTGTAGCAAAAGAAGTTCAAGGATGGGACGCCAGAGGCTTGGTGCGTGGTTGTACAAATTTTATGGTATTTTTTTTTGGCTCAACGCACAACTGCTTACGATGTAAATTTTAATGCTTCAGGTTTCAGAAAGGGTGCGCGTGTGCCCTTCCATGTTGACGGTGGTAATTTTGACGGTTAACCTTTTGAACCGAAGGCAAACTGCTCCCATGGATCTCTGATTATTTCGTTTCGTTGCGACCTAGAGCTGTTTAAAAAGGCTTCCAAATTATTGTCGTTCAATCTTCATAAGATTGTTGGGAGGTTTAATATTTGAAATTAAAATTTAAACAAATAATAAAGCGATATTTAACGAAAAAAGATAGGATATAAACTACGACTACTTCTGTATCGAAGGATTGATACTCGTCAATCAACTTTCAGGGAAACTACGAATTAATTAGACTTCTACTGGTTTGCACACAGATAGTAAGATTATTTTCCTTTAGTAAAACCTACCAACAGTAGCGAATGTTTCATTCTGTTACAGACGTTGACTAGCACTGATCGGGAATAGCAAAGATACTTGAGAAACGGTAATTCACTCCACAAAACACAACGATCCTTGCTTCACGATCGCACTGGATGAATGTTTTCCAAACGTCTCTTGTATCCTTACACCACAAACACAAGTTGACGATCACTTTCTTCACCACTTCTTGTTCAGTGTTTCTTGGGGCCTCTTGCTTGGTTTTCTCTTTTCCACGCGCACTCGCCTTTTTTTCCCGAGTGACTTCCAACCGATGCAGGCGACGAACCGCTAGCAAATAACCGTTTATGGCGCACCGTGCCTGTATCTTATACCGAAAGGCTGCAGGCTTAACCGATCGCGTCGAGCCCTCTCCCGTACCTCCCCGCTCCCTCACCGAGCCTATCGGGTTTGTGTTTGAACGGCAGGAGAGAAAAGAAAACAAGTTGTCGCGATCGCTGAAAGGGTGGCTAGAAGAGGGAGGCGTCCAATGGAGCCCAATGTAATGTTGTTGTGGCTGCTGCTACCGATTACCGCTGCACTACGGTTTAAGCCACCGCGCGGCTTCATCTCCTGGCACGCACACCACTAACCCGCCGGCTGGTCGGAAGGTATGGAGAGGGAGGGGTGGGCGTGGGCACTATGAAACGCAAGTTCTCACTCTCACTTTCTGCGTGCCGAGCATGCGGTTTCGATCGCGGTAAAGTCGGCGTTTAATCGGATCCGTGGGTTAACCTTACAATGCACAGGGTGGTTTTTGGGGTTGAACGGGATGCATTCTTAAGGAAACTCAAACGAGTGCAGTTACTTACAAGATTTTCTCTTTTGTAATGGTACGCTGAACTGAGTTGTAATTTACGGTTTACTTACTTTTATTCCTCAAAGGATATTCTCAATTTATTACAATTTATTTTCAATTTATCATCTTTGAAGAATTATAGGGCTACGAAATTCGAAAAAAGTATGAAAAATTCATAGGAATACGTATTTAAGAAATAAAATATTCATGGAGAATTTGTTTACGTTCCATCCATTGGAGCAAAGCTATCGAAAGAAAGTAAAAACATTTCCCACCTTCAAGGGTCACTACGGTTCACCTCTCTCGTGCACCCATTTCTCCGCACGCGGAGCACTAAACCCGAGATCGTTGCATTGCGCAAACGGCGCACTGCAAAGTGGGCAAAGCCGCACCCGATCTTAAGGCACGGCGTTGGCTGGCAGAAGCACTTGCATGCGGGGCGCCCGTTGCTAGCACATTGCGTCGGTTCTTGTAAACGCGCGTTTTCGTTCGCCCCGATCCGGACCCAGACAGCGAGACCACGTATATAAACATGGTGTACGCCCCGGGATTACCAGAGTGCGTTGCATAGGTCTACCGAAGGGCTTCGGGAAACAGCGACGAGCATCGGGTGGGGGAGGGTGGCGGCATCAACACATGCCAGATGGGGGGCAATAGATTGGAGGCCGTACCGGATTCTGGAGCAAGGTACGAGTGGGTTCCCGTCTGTGTTGGTTTATTCAATCAATCAATCAAGCACCACCATAAGCGCCCGTTCGGTTTCTTCGAATGGTGAGTTCATGCACTCGTAGTATCCTTCAATTTAAAAAGTTGTAGTAAAAATTGTTTTTTCTTCACTGAAACAGATGGTGAGAAATGGATTGTTCCACGTGACACTCCTCTTCACGTCATTGTGGGACATAACAATGACGTTTTGTTATCGGTTAGAGAATCAAGTACGCGACCTTTGCGGTTTTTTAATCGGACGTTATAAATCATAAATCTATTTACTCAACCAATTTCTTTTCACATACAGTCCTTGAATCATTCCTCACTTCATGCCGAAGATCAGGGCTTTGTGACATGTATCAGTTTTCTTACCATCTACAACAAAAGCACTTAAAGCACGTTAACATAAACTGACATTTTTTAAAATTTACACTACCATACATTTCCTGCTGACCCGATCCTATATGCTATGTTTGCGGTATTGCTTGGCTGGCAATAAATACGTCTCCATGAAATCTGGTTTCATCCTCATATGGGTTTTTAACTCCGTAGGAATGTTAACACGATTCAATAAGTAGTACTATTTTATCACATGTTGTGTACTTTCGTCTACGTGTGGCCGTATTTTGATTTCGATGTTTCTTTGTTTTCGCGACTATAAACTACGAAACAATACGGTCACATCAATACTGTGTTGTTCGTTCGTACATTTTCCTTTTTAGTTATTGCATCCCGACCCATTCGAAATACTGTCATTGTTTGCTGCAGAGGAGCTTAAGATCCTACGTTCGACATTAGTGTGTCTAATATCATAGTGCTATTGCTAAATGCTAGCTTTAAATTCTTTCGATGAAGTTGTTCCCATTCCGTTTCTTCCTACCACACTACCGTTCCTCTTGCCAAGGGTTAGAAGACTCGTCTTTGTATATACTTTTCGTTGTTTTACTCCATTCTACCCAGCACCGAGTGTGGATGTGCGGGGAATTGTCCTCCTCCGGAGCCTCTTAGAGAAAAATGCTTTCATTCTGGGCAAAGCCAATGTTGCTGAAGCCTCCGTCGTCGGTTTCGCGTGCAAAGTGCTGTTCCATGCGCCTGAAATGTAGACAACACGTGCATGCATCAGCTAACGGCGTTACGTGCGTGACGCGCCCAACACTTACCTCCGCGAACCGTCACCGTCGGCGTGTGGATTGCCATCGTTGGCGGCCGCATTTTTGTACGCCAACTTTTCCTGCTTCCGTTGACGGTACTTCGGGCTGAGTTTGTCCTTCAGGACGGCCAACGAGAGGGCCCCGATGATGCTGAACACACCCATGATCGTCATCGGTAGGTACTGATCGTAGTGTTCCTGCGTGCGAGAACGGACCGCGTTACAATTGGGCAACTGTTGCATGTCAATCATTGGTCAGTCGGTGCTGCTCCTCGGGGCACAATCAGGCCCGAATTGAATTACGAGCAGCTCTCCGCTTTCGCGCAGGGTTGGAGAAAATTACTCACCAACAGCCAAAGGTACGGTACGATGATGAGCGCCACGCCGGCAGCAAAGTTGCCCACACCGACGCCAAGGTTGCGCATCGTGGTCGGGTACTGGTAGGCGGTAAACGTCGGGATGATGGCATTACACGCTCCAACACAGCACTTGACTGGATACCGATGGGAACCAGTCGAGATGAGGCACGGAAAAAGGGAGAGAGAAGAAGGCAGTGAGTACAGCTACGAATCGTGACGGACGGAGGACCGAGTGGTGAAATTGATAACACTTGAATAAATCAGCGCCTTGTTTCCATGCAACCGTGCTCAACAGTGCCCGTCGGATGTGGCCGGCGTACGCCACACTAATTGAATAATCATCCTTCAAGGTAGCAAGGATGGTAGACACTTGCCAAAAACATGCTACCCACGGTAGGCGACATTTTCTAAAGTTGGAAAATTTGGCTTCAAGGCTAAAACTAAAGCACGAGCTCAGTAAGGACACACTGTGGCACGTTCCTGGAGCTGGGGGAAAGTCCAGCCAGCGTGCAACGTGCGGGAACACATGTTTTTAATTAATCAACTCATCGGACGGTAGCGTAGAGCCACGTCGTTCTGGGGAAAATTGCTCTTTCCACTCTTGAGGTACGGAACAGGGTGACCCGGGACGAGGATGTGGTGCCGCTTACCGATCATCGCCAGCGTAATTATCAGCCAGAGGTTGCCATCCGGCACGAAGTTCATCACGATGCAGGACAGCCCGGCCACGACCATGTAGAGGAATAAATTAATGCGCAATCCCAGCTTCAGCACGACCACGATGCTAAGACAGATGGCAATCGATTCGACCGAACCGGCAATGACCTGTTGCGATAGAAGGGAGAGAGTACAAAGAAGAAGGAAAGGTGGAAAAACATGAAAAAGGGATGCTCTTTATGTGGAACGTTTTTCCACGTACGCGCCGGGAAGGTATGCAACACGCACGACACCTACCGTGTTGAGATAGATGTCACCGCCGAGGTTGCTGAGATGCAGCGTGATGCCGAAATAGATCAGGATGATACCGAACCACACGACGATCATGACGAGCGTGGTGCGGATGAACTTTCGCCGGAACACGTCCCCGACGGAAACGGCCGCCTCCGGCTCGGAACTCCCGTCCCCGTTGGCCTCCACTAGCAGCGCCTTGCGGTAGTTCTCCGGCAGCTGCAGGTCGTTGGTGGACGCAGCCCGCTCCAGCAGCCGGCACAGCTCGTCGATGCGACCCTTGGCCAGCAGCCAGCGCGGTGATTCCGGGCACCGGCACCACACGGTGACGAGCGCCAACCCGGGCAGCGTGATGGCGAACTGCATCGTGCGCCAGTCGCGGGTGACGTAGGCGATCCCTGCGGCTAGGATGTAGGCCAAGGCCACCGGAAGTATGTTGAGGATGCCGATGATCGTGCGGTACCGGCCGCTGACCAGCTCCACCACCAGCACGAAGCTGACCACGGCGACCGACATCGACGCGAACCCAATCACCACCCGCAGTCCCATGTACAGCTCGAGCGAAGTCACGAATCCGAGCGCAATCCCTGGGTGAAGGCAGAAAAGGAGACACGATTATGGATATTACTTTTTGTTAATTGCTTCTGTCACACAGTTGCTGCTCGCGTATCAGGGGGATTTTTTTGCCTCTCCGGATACTAATGGCACTTAATGAGCCTGCGGAACCATTTGGAGGTTGCGTTTCTGCCGGACGTTCCCGGAAGCGCGGCTGGCGGATAGGAATTATTGATTGAACGAAGTTCCACTCACGTCAGTCCGGACTTCCGGTCGACGTTTTTATTCCTCACGGGGACCCCATGGGTTCCTAAGCGCTCCATTTCATCCTTGAGTGGATGGCAAAACCGAAATGCTGTCACCATTTTCAGATGACTCATGGGTTCTACTTAAAAATTTCGCCTAGCTGCTAGATGACGCTCGCTTTCGCTAATCTACATATATTCACGGCTACAGCTACATTCTCACCCCCCTCGCAAATGGCCCCCTTGTCAGTTTGGTGAGATTTTCAAACCAGTGCACACAAGAATGCCCACACGAAAGAACGTGCCATTCCGTCCCGGTCTCCGATGACCGATAGGTATTGACCATCTCGTCCGTTCGTGTGGCTAATGACGGCAGCTTTCCGACGGCGATTGCTCGTAAAGACATAACTGCACGTACGGGCTGCGAATGACTGATGAGGTTTGTTTGCGCACGTGAATGACAGCCGACTGGCGACTTGCAGAGTGAGTTCTCGTTAGTAATTCCGCACGCGGGGTGAGTAGGTTTTTTTGGGTTGCCCTCCGAAAGGGATTATCTCTCGACTCAAAAGGTTCTACCCACCGACTGGTTTTTAATTGAAGGCTTAACCTCAACATTGTACTTTTATCGTTTTCAAATCAATGTAAGATTAATGGAGTTTTCTCATATGGCTTATCGATGCCCTTTGGGCAAGGCGCATAGATCAATTGCAAATCATTAGCTTATCGTCTGAGATGTGAGGTGGCAAATGTGTCAAAGCATTTGATTACCATACCGATCGGTTAAAACCGCAGGTAATAACGACATATCTGTTTGACAGATTGCCTATAAAATGAAGCGACTTTTAATAGCCCAACAGTGTCATTCTAAAGATGCACCTCAATGCCACAATCGTGTTGTTAAATCGATTATAATGGTCGGTTTTCCGAGAATAAAGCCATCCAGCTGCAGCTGTGTAATGCAGGTGTAATCGGCTATAAAGACAATAATTTTTAAAGCAAACAACCAACACCCTGGACCATGTAGATGGCTCCATTCTGCCACGACATCGTGATGAAACCGCGGTCGACGCGTCGCCAAATCGTGCGCTCACGGTGGAAATGGTTTTCTCGATAACAGTCGGCTCATTAAATGGTGGGTCGACGTGGTGGGATACCTTATGTAGTCGGACGAAAAATGAATTGATAGAGAACAGAATAAAAAGACGACAAAATATGTCGCTCTCGATGGCTATCGAAAACCGCATGGTTATGACACGGAAAGCGATCTTGTCGTTGAGTTGCGTGATTGGTATGAAACGTTATGCCGATTTACGTCATAAGTTATTCAAAACACGTGCATAATTTAATTTACCAAAATAATCTTCGGTCGGCAATCTCCGTAAGGTAAACAAGTGGAGGTAGGAAATTTGATGATTATGATAATGGTTGGACACGCAGTACGCGTCGGGGACTAAAATTATTCTACTCAAGCCACGAATTGCCATATGCAAAATTTGCCTATTCATTATCGTAAAACCATATCCCGTAGCTAACAAGGGTGACATTGCTTTCGGCACGGCAACGCCTCCTGCGTTGGTTGCTATTTATGAACCACAACAATTAGTGGAGAAGATTGAGCGTGTAATTGCGTTTGATTCCCCGCCTGGAAAAAAGACACGTACAACCGTCGGCAGGACCGTCTTTTCCGATTTACGTGAAGGTGTTTCCCCGCTTACCGGTCAGACCCTGGATTAGGGCGAATCCCATCAGCGTGTGGCGGCGACCGAACTGGTCCGAAATCCAACCACTGCCGACGCTACCGAGGGCGGCCCCGGCCAGGAAGCACATCTCCACGATGCTCATCAGGTGGCCCCGGTCGCACACCAGCCCGAACTCGGCCACGAGCGTGTGGCCAAAGACGGTATCGTCGTACTCGTACGCCTCGCAACCGAGCTGCCCGTCGCTGGTCGCGTTCGGTGCCACGTTCCGGAAGTACTCGAAGAAACCGTCCAGCGTCAGGTGCTCGTACGGGGCGGCGTGGACCCGGCACTGCTGGCCGGTGGGTTGCGTGAGGTTCCGCCAGACGTCCACCGGCACGGCAGCCAGATGTTCCGGTCTGGCGCACCAGAAGTCGCGGGTGGCGGCCTGCGGGAGAGATGGAGGAAGGAAAAGGGTTTGAAACACTGACGATGAGAGCCGGAGGGGTTTTCGAGCACGAAGGTCACGCTGTCAAATCGCAGAGTTTCGAAATGATCCTCATTACATGCTGCGTAAGCGATGAGTTTGATTTATTTGCTTTCAGTCTGTACGAGCAAAAAGCAACAAATGAAAACTACATAAAGATGAAAAAAACAGTATTCGATGAGGGTGGTACTAAAATATCAATTAATGTAAGTATTTTATTCATTTTCAGTTTTTTCTATTCCTTTAGTTTCATAAAAGCACAAAAACTAGCATCACCGATTGCAAGCATGAAAATGGAAACCCCGTTGATTCAACTTATCACAATAATTGAAATTTAATGGCATACCATTTATCGTCGTACACAACCACAACGAAAAGCATATTTACATTCGTCACATTGCTGCAATTAACCCTTGAAGGGAAGTAACGTAACAGATAACGCAAATTTATACTTCTAAATTATTCCAAGAAAGACCTCGCAATGTTGACCTACGTTTAAAATAATTCCTCATTACTGCTTTTATTATGTTTTGTGAAGTCCGATTAAGTAATTGGTGTGAACTCCGTAGTACAATACAAAATACCAGATATATTACAGAGCTTTCCATAAAGTCTGCGATCAAAACTAACAAAAACAAAATTCTGCATTTTAACATCTTTTAGTGTTGATATGTTCAAATAATTTCAAAATTTTTCGTTTCTTTTACAAACACAGCATTGCAATTTCAACAGTTGTAACTATTGTTAAAAAGTAAGATCAATTTAAATTTAGTTAACTTTAGTTTTTAAAAACTATGATGAAACTATGAACTATTTACCTTTTTTAGGTTTCTTTTGTAACAATTCAAACAAATTAAGGAAGTAACAACTGTTATATATTTGAATTGTTTGAATTTTTTTACCGAGACAAAACTTGGATGACTTGAAATAATATAACGGTGCGTATGCTGGAAGCAACATAAAACCTTCTAGGGTTAAACGAGCACGAACATTCATCATCTTTCCGTTGTAAGCTACTTTTATACGACATCGACGGCGCCATCGGCAGGTTCGCTAACCGCGACGCGGCAATCGGTGCCTGCGTGTGTATGTGTGCGTGCGTGGGGGCGGATGGATGGCTACAAATTATGCTAATTTTCCACTCATTCCACCTCGCGTCCCTTCATTTTGGGCCCATTTCTCTCCCTCGCCGCTCGAAGACGCACGATCGACTCGAGCATTCCGCCACGCGGTTTCGGTGTCGTTTTGATCAATCAACCGATAATGCACCGGTACACAAACACACAAGCACGCACACTGTTTACATGCGGTTTAATTAGCTGTCGACGGTAAACGATGTATGAAGAAGGAAAGAAAACATCGCGCCCTATAATGATGGAGGCGCCCCATATTAGCACCGGAGATGGAGAAACTGGTTCTCTGGGGATTGCTGCGTAACGCACTGTAACGTACGTGACACAAGTGGCGTGTGACGGTGCACTGTGTCCTTTTTCCTTCACTCCCGGCGAGGTCGCAGTTCGCTAGGGGTCACGAATGCGGTTTGTACCGTTTTCATTAATGCATGGATGCAATGTGCGATTCCGTATGTGCGGTATTTTCAATCCAAGGTGTTTTTCTTCCCTTCAATGGCGCGACGTTATGTGCATGCCCTTTGTACCGACAAATGGAACACCGGAGAGCCGTTGCTCTAAATGTTTCTTTGTGTCCAAAACCGATTAAAAAGGTTGTTTAATTTTATCACAATACCACATCAAACAACTGGCCTCGGTAAGAAGCGCATCGTAATGAGTGTAATTTGCCAATGAAGCGTTATTTACCAGTCGATCGAAGTGCCTCTAAACTCTAGCTTGAACAAGGCGCAAAGTCACACTCCAAGATAAACGATCTTTATTGGTTTTTAACCACCAGATATGGTGCATGTGGCTGCGTAGGTTGGATTTCGCGCAAGGTCACGGTTGACCAGCCGCACTTCCTGCTGACCGTCCCGGAATTTGCAAGGGAAGGGATACCACCAGGCCACCAACATCAACAGTCATAGGAGATCACAATCACGATAGTGCCGGGACCGGGGGATGGGGGTGATGGTTTAATCGAACCGAACCATGACCATGGTGTACGAAAGAAAGAAAAATAAAAAATACTACTACCACAATGTCGCAATGCCACGGCCAAATAGCGCCACCGTGTTATTATCTAACGCCCAGCCTAGACGTGCCCCGGATAAATTGCGATCGTTCATCGCGTTGTTATGGTCTTGAGGAGCTTAGCAGCAAGGTGCGATTAAATGACGCACCGATCGTTTGGGAAGGCCTGCGGGCCGACGTTTGCGGATCGGTTCTATTCTTTGTGGATTTTCCTTGCGACGTGCGTTCAAGAAGGATATCGATTTAATGATGATCTAAAACCAGAACCTTTCCGCACGTCTTACCATAAACGATAAATTGGATAGTCGTTTAGTTGTCATTATGTTTGCGCCAAAGAAAACCGTGAACCAGTTCTTATTGTTTTGTTTGAGGAAGTTCACCTACGAAGGGCCACTTCATATCTTCCGTACGGCAACCATTCTCAACCAGCCTGCAGGTGACCCCACTTGGTGCTTGACGAGTTTACAAATAAATTTAAAAATATACACCCTCTCCGTGCCACCAACCAACAACATTACAACGCGCGTGTCCTTCGGGGAGGTCGGGCACGGAAAGAAATGGAAGTGACGCGACGCTTCCCAAGATCTGGTTCGATTTCCTGGTTCTAGAAAATGCGGTACCATATCGATATGCCGGCAATTAGTAGCAACATACCGGGTCGCGTGGGTAATGATTAAAAGATACATTCGTCAAGCGGTAGGCTCTGATTGATTGAGGACATTTTGCGGAAGGAGTTCGGGTTAGGCGCTTAGGGTGCACGACTCGGGCATACGACAGTGATTTCTCTCCCGACGCTATTACCGACTTCCAGACGGCAGACATCGGTGGTCGAGGAGCGCCCAGACAGGAGTGTCAAGCGTTAAGGAGCGATAATAATTGCAAGGTCAGAAGTTGATCCTGCTTGGTGCGTATGAGAACATTCTCCGACGTGGTTTGCTGCCCGAGAAGGTAATACTTCTTGTTTTGTAGTCTCCTTTTTCCCACTTACCAGAAGTGCAATTCATTGTTTTTCCGATGCAATCGATATAATTGAAGGAAGAATGTAAGAAATCATCAAACTGTAGATCGCACAGCTGCTTATGAATCGTAAAAATTAGAACCTTCCCCAATGAAGCTGCACCTCGTCGGGCTCCGAAGTAGAACCCAATAAAATGGCGTTAAAATTCCAAGGCGAACGAATTTTATTGCGTTCACAAGCAGCTAATGAAATAGATCAATGCGCTGTTCACTTACTTCTCTTCTACGCCACGCTGCGTAGACGGTGTCTCCTGATAAATGGCGTAATGAACGTCCGCCAGGTCAAATGAATATTTATATTTTCTAACTCAGAAGCCACCCAACCTAACCACCAACCCAGGCAGCCAGCACCTACATAGGGGTAGGTTTCGTTGGATCGTTCCGGAAGGATTAAAAACGCGATCGCTCGCGAGTTACGCGCAGTACCTGGCGTTGATGCGTTTGAAATTCTGCCAGGAAGTTGCATCAGTTGGCGGAAAAATCCAGTCGAGCGACTAATGGTACATTAGTCCGGTTTTTCCTAAACCCCGGTCGGTGGTCTGGTGGTTTATCGTTAGCGTCGGGTCAGCGGGTTACGTGTGTCATCCCGCGCGAGGATCTAAATGCGGTCCTTTGAAGCGTTACCACTCGTGGCTGTGGAGTGCTTTTGCATGTTCTCCTAACGCTTTTAATCCGCCAAAAAATAATAATCCCAAAGAGGGGCCAAAGAATCCGGTCCTTTTGTTGCAGGTGTCCGAGGGCTTCAAACCTTCGGGCTTCCGATTCCGGTTTCCCGGGTACTCGGGCCGTGGGAAACGGGCAGCGATGGGACTGAACCTTTCAATGCTACCGGCGTAGCCGGCACCCTGGGCCAGGGTCGACGCCGTCGGATCCCGTTGCCGGTACCGAAATGGGGGTTTACCCGGTGTACCCTGCCGCTCGAGACAGACTGCAGCAGTTGCGTCTCGCCGGAGCAGCGGTCTTTGACTCATGTGCGGCACGCGTGCAAAGAACCGAAGTTGTCGCGTGAGCGTACGCACGTGGAGGTCAACCGGTTTGCGCGCGGGAAGGCGCTGGAAGCGGAAGATCACTCGGACAGTCGGACTGTTCGACTGACTTCATTTTTTTTGTCGCATTTGTTGTTGAGTAAAACAGCATCGGAAAGGAAAGTTGATCCGAAACAAACTTGCAGGAGCTTTATTTTTATGGTTCACATCTATTTACGTACTAAATGACTCAATGGAAGCGACGATAGGTTTGTTTTGACTCGTTGACGATCATTCAAGAAAGTGATCATTCTGAAAGTGATAAATATTACTCACTCTCTGCTTGTGCTTTGCCAATGAAATTTACGAACGTGTAACGCTCCAACGCCGCAACCAAAGAGTTCGATCACCTGCGGCACACGAAGTGTCAAGGTCTCGGCCATTGCCGGCTGTTTCGGTGGTTTTTCCTGCTGTTTTGTACCGATCGAGTGAGATTTGTTTCACTTCCTCTTTCCGGCAAAGGAAAGAGTTATATTCCGATCATAAAAACGATGTCGGTGATGGAGGAGAAAAACAAGCAATCACCGAAAGGCCGCATCGAATCACTGTTTTCTTCAGGTTGAGCGATCGTTGAACATGGGGGTTTTTAGTGAAACCTTCGTTCACTTAGTCAAATGCGAGTTGACATGTTTTGTCACTCTCCGCCGGGTCACTGGTTATAAATTTTGGACGGCACGCGCCAAAAGGTTAGGTCACAAAATGGATGACGAATTGAAGTAATCGCTATATTTTTGTTTTCTTTCCGTTTACAACACGTCCCAGACAACACGGAGTAACGCTTCGGGGCACGCGCAGCTCATTCGGTTCCGTTTTCCGGAAGTCGAACGGACACGAAATTAAAGTGGTACAAATTTATAACGAATGCATCCACCGTGGGTCAAAACGAATACATTTTTATACACTGTAGTGCATAGGTTTGCCACGAGCCTGTGGCCCCCTTTTTTCTAAATATAAAACAACATGACATGTGGCGCCCGTTACAAAATAGAATTCAAATTGCGCTGCATTCGCAATGTGCGGCGTGAAATGAACCGGAAATCTTGCGTCACCTCGAACCGCTTACGCTAACGAAGTATATCTCGCAATGAACTGGATATGTGAATATTTTAAGAAACATTTGTTACGCTTTATCTTTCCTCGCTCCGGGCTTGGATGTCATCGAAATCGAAAGTGATCTAGTGAGTCGCATTAATTTGCCATTTGAAAATATACCTTTCTTGTTCATTTATTCACTACGACGTGGATTCTCGAAGTGCTGACACAATCAATCAGTCTGCAAAGGAATTGAAAGGGTTTGATTGGCTGATAAATACTCGTATAAAATGATAATTAATCATCGTTTATCTGATTTGTTTGAGTATCATTAAAAGGAAGAGATGGACTTGCAACAAGATCAAGTGAACAAGGAATGGAATGAAGATACAAATGTAAGCAAATATTTGATCATTGTATTACCACTCTCACGGTCAAACAGGCAGACAAATAACCAGCCACACATTTTGTCAATCAATTGCAAACAACGAGTAATGGCGTTACGCTTTCGCGAAAAATGATCACTCGGTGGCGAAAATTGATCGACCATGTTGTTCACCGGCACCAAAGCGAGTGACCTAGGGAGGGAAAAAAATGCACGACAAGTGCACAATGCTCGCTGGGTGCACATAAAATACACCGAGGATAATCGAAAGCAGTCCTCCGTCCTCCAGTCCGTCCGATTTGGATGACGCGGTTCTGGCGCGGGGAATTATGTTACGAAGTCAATGGCCTCAGCAAGAGGTTTCGGTTCATTCTGTGGACGATCGAGATGCGGATCGGTCGATCGTTTTATGCTTGATCGGAACCGTTTGGTTTCTCGCTTTCGTGACTCGCTCGGTCCAAGGTTGGGCATACGGTGGAGAAACATAACACTCTGGTGCATATTGCCAACGAACCTTTAATTTATTCTAGTAGTGGGACGTGTGTGTTTTTTCTTCATTTTGGGCGGGTTATTCAGAAGGCAAGTACCAAACATATAATTTTTCTTCCTTTCGTACAATTGAAGGCAAGGTCGAACGAATTATTGTCAACAAATATGTTTGTGGTTGAATTTATTTGATGAATAACAATTATAGGAAGAAAAAACCTATGCATTGAACCAATAGATATCAACCACAAAAGGTGATGGATTAAAATACAAAACGAACTTCTCGGTTAATGACAAATGATAAATTATGCGTCTATCGATCAAATGTCATTTGTGATCCTTTCGGTCTCCCTTACCCTTGACATCGTTACGAAGTGCCCAAAATGCATGAATACGAAACATTCCATTGATCAAAGCCGAAATACCCGGCAGCACTACAGTCTAATGAAGACATTCACATCCATATGAGTTGCTACAAGACAGAGCATGTGTGTGCATTAGTGGCACTTTAATGGATATGGATGAAGGCGTTTTAAAAATATTTCATAGAAATCAACGACAAATGAGCATGAGGATCATAGAGAAGGAACATTTTGACCTTCCTCCCCATTTCTCCCAATTGTCTCCAACACTTGCTCACCTGTGGATGAGTCTTCCAAAAGACCAGCGGACGAACTTCCATCCCCGAGAAGGGAAGGAGGGGGACTGAACGACATTGACCCACAGTGCGGGAACCCCCCTGTGCCTCCCCGGAAGGTAGTTTGTGGCCCGAAACGTGCCAAAACCGTCAAACAGGTTCCGAGGTTTGTTTACAAGCGTTCCACGCGTTCCCGTCCGCCTCCTCTTCACTCGTGGAGTGCGAGGGTCAGACCATGAGATTGCGACGAACTCACGCCTCAGGGGGCAACCGTTTAGGAACCGAGCAGACGGACGGAAAACGAAAGTGAAAGGTGTCGCTGGAAGGTAGGTACGCAGATTTACATTCTCCAAAACACCCGAAACTGGACTAAACAGGTCGGGTTGGTTCAACCTACCGAGCAGGGGATGCCGGGTCAATGCCAATGTTTGATGCTGAGGACGGACAGGGTTTCGGATCCGATTCGCTCAGGTTCAGGGGTGCTTGTAGATATATAAAAAAAATCTCGCTCGTACTCGGATTCGCATGAGACGCCCACAAATTTATAAGCTTCACCGGAAGGAAGGAACTTCTTCATCGCTGACGAACAAGAACGAACATCGGAAGCCTCGCGCGCGCGTGAAGTATGAAGGAGTGGGGCGGAAGAGGGGGGCGGGACTTATCGCATTACGGATGGCAAAATTGCACCGTCGATTGGCAATTTGCATGCAACCGGACGCCGAGACGAACCTAGGCGCTCGTCGGAGCGTCGGCACGCGAAGGAGTGCACCCGTGCGGAAAACCGAGCAGCATTGAGATGGGGTGGAATTTGTTGTGTTTGGTCGGAAATGAATCGCGCATTGCGACCTCTGGAATTCAATCAAGCCATTCTTTATGCCGCCTGCACGCTGAACTTGACGCCAGCTCCTGCTTCGCACTTGACGTTTAGATGGAGTTTCTAATGCGAACCCATTCAGGGTTCGGAGTTCTTCACGAGAGCCTTCGAAGTGGTTCATCATATCCTGATTGTGAATCATTCGCAAGAGAAAAACTACGTAATAACACTTGTCTAGTGGTAAATTGGCTTATACCTTTCTCTATAAATATCTATATCTTTGATTGAGTACCATCTAAACTCCGAACAAGCAAATGCAAAATACGTCTTATTTGAAATTCATTCGAATGATGAAACTACAAACAAGATTATGAATTTTAAGAGCATCATCTAAAGCGATTAAACATGGATAGTCCAATCATCATACGACCAGCCTGTGTGGGACACCCGTTTTATTGCTCTCGTTTTCGTATCCGAACTGAGTGGCAACAAAATGCCCGAACAAACTCGTAAACCAAGAGAACCATAAAATTGTTGTCGTTTGTCGAATTCGAAGGAAAAAACCGGAGTGGGCCTTAAGGACCGGAGGGCTTTAATCGCCTGCGCCCGAAAGGGTACAAGTTCGGTTGCGTTAGGAAACCTGATGGCGAAGGAAAAGAAAGCCTTCAGCTGCATCTTGCAAGGACACGTTAGGAATGTGTCTACGTTGTTTTCGAATAAACAGTTGTCCTAGGATATCCAATGATTGATTTTGTTAGAGCCCCTTTCGTACTGAAGACAGTTTAGGGCGAGTAAAAAGTTAAACCAAACCATTAATCATCAACATCAACATGAGAGTTACAAGTTGCAAATGTAAAACGAAAATCTAAAAATACAATGTTCCATTTGGTCCAAAGTCGTAGCATTTTGTTGTTTTTGTTATGAGGCGGAACGATTTTAAACTTCAGCAAGAAGAATTCAGTTTACTAAAGCAATTTTCGAATTAAGAAGTACTAAAGAAGGGTTTGCTTTAAACTACTACTGTATTAAACAGTCCTCAAGTGAAGAATTTCAAATAGTTTAAGAAAGCTATGTTTTAGGAGCATCCAGTACTTTCGGTAATTTAAAGAGCATTTTACTAAAACAAAAATAACGTAATACTGCTCGTTATTCCCATCACGTTGGTATATTTCTTTTCACTTGTTAATTTGAGAAGTTTCACTCATAGATTTTGTGTGTGTAATCCTTCTTTCAAAAAACGGGAGCCACTCACCTGAAACACTAGACAGAAAATGTGGAACGTGGTCGGAATCTGGAACAGACACAGCACGAACGTCCACCCAAACTGCCACCGGCCGTAGTGGCCGATGTACTCGGAAATGATATCACTGTCCTCGTCGCTGGCATTCCCCAGCCCGAGATTGCTGCTGTTATCACTCTTATCATCGAAGGCCGGAACGGCACCGGTCGGTTGGCCTCCCTTTGCCGCCGCGTTCGAGAGCGGACCATCGCGGCCCGTCTGGTAAATGTTGACCGTACCAAAGTCGATCCCGCCTCCCGGTGGACGCTGGAGAAGGCTGGTGAACGCATGCCCCGGGCCTTTACCGGTACGCTCCGGTGGGCCGGTCGGAAAAGTCACCTCCACCCGTGGCACGGTGATGGTGTAGATTCCTGCCGTGTCCGCACCATCGCCGGTGGGGGCACCCAATTTTTCCTGACTGTTCATTTTGTGCACGTAGTAGTGCCGTTTCATCCTTTGTTGCACCAGCGATCGAATGGGAATGGTTTGCCGCACGCCTAGCCCACGAGCCCGGTAGGAAGTAACATTGACACAAGCGAAATCAGAAGCCAAAAACGTCTGCGCAATGCTTCTCTCAAACGAGATCACGAACAACGGTAACGCAAGCCCCAAGGATACGCGCACGGAGGTTCCGATAACTGTCTTCAAGCACCAATCAATCCGACACCAACGACCGACAATTGTCCACTGTTTGCACTGGCAGGTTCTACATGCACCTCATTCTCAAAAGAGCCCCGCCGCGTATCTGCACCGTTCGCTTCGAGCTTTCTGCACGAGATTATCGCGATATCGATAGGCCGAGCTCTGCTCGATCGGCACCAAGAACTTCGACTGGAAGGAAGCGTTACTAAACACTGACTGAGCGGTGGGTTCGCGCGAACGCCAAGTTAAATAGACTCGCGCACTGTGTACGGCACCACACACAGGCAAACCGCAACCGGGGACGTGCCGTGTGTCGATCGAGCGCACGTACAAAGGAAACAGCCTCTCGTGTGCGCGAACCTGCCTGCCCTCTACCGCGCGACACCATACGCTATATGCCGTCGATCGTTGACACTCTAGCGTACACTAAGCTCCACCACTACCACCACGGCAGGGACGTTGTTCTCTGTACGGCTCGATCATGTGCCAAAAAAGCGCGTCTACTATGGTGGTGCGAACATAAATGCTCTCGCTTTCGGCGAACTCTGGAAGCCGCTCGAAGTCGCCGGTTGTTTAGAACGGCCGATCGAAGCGTGCGGGGCGATTAGTAGCGCCAAAGCCTACTAAGAGAGACTTACCTCCCGTAGAAAGCGATCAAGTTGGCTTGGAAACATCAGCTGTGCGACTCAATTTCTTGCCGATGGTGGTCGGTTTCTATTTGAAAGCCTTTGAAAACGAACCAACTCGAATTGAATGTGTCAGTCAAAGTCTTCAATGTCTGCCATGAGTGTTCTCGCGCCCGCGCGCACCCTTAAGAACGGTTACGCGATGTGCACGTCTTTCCCGAGGCGTTAGAATGTTGAACAATGAAGAGGAAAAACAATACCACTTGTTACAACCTCCTCCGGGCGTAACTGTTTTCTTCATTTTTTTTAGCGATGGCTGTGTGTACTATGGACACCTGAAACACCACAACATCTCAGCCTGGCTGCACCGATCGTGATCGAGAATATGGATCATGTACACTAACGTAGGGGACGATAAATGCGACAGACTGGCGTGGAAGGAAGCTGTTACAACGTGGAGCCCCACATGCTAATTGCCGACGCTGAAGCGAGACGCAAAGGAAGTGGGACAATTAAAAAGATAACGCTTGAGCTCGCTAGAGCCCGTAGTGTATTTCGATGACGTATCAAATGGGGCATCTTATTAGTTGTTGAGCGACTAACGGTGAAAAGTGCAGATGTGATTGTGCTAAAATTTTGTGCGACAAAATTTGCTACATTTATTTGAAAAAAATGTGACACATGTTTCCCTAAAAGGTAAAATACAGTGTAGAAACTTCTTTTTCTCAAAATCTACTCAACCCATTAGAAGGGTTTGCTAACAGTTGGTCAAACATAATTTTTCGATGTCCACTGATTTAGAATCTCGCAAACACCGACAGTCACTTATGGTTATAGGTAATACCTGGCAGCCTTTTCAAGGTTCCCTTTGTGCTGGGGAATTTTTGATGGATGTTTTCTTCGGGTTTCGTGTGACTTCTAGTGAATGTTTGTTCGATAACCGCGTCCACGCGCCACCGAACGGGATCGTTTGGGGATTGTTTTACGGAAACCCGAGTATCCTTGAAGCTTGTTAAGATTTTTTTTTAATCGAACGTAAAAAGCTTTCCTGGCGCGTGCCCTAATCTTGATCGTTCGCTTCGCACGGCGAATGAGGTTTGTTCTGCAGAAATATGAAACCCCCGAAACTCCTCTATCTATCAGATCTCGTATGACATGATTCGGGTTCGATTATCACTTCCCTTCTTTCGGGGCGCACTACCAAACATGCAAATTATAGGTGTGAGGCTGTTGAGAAAAAAAAGCATAATAAACACTCCCAGTTCTAACATACTGCACCACTTCGGGTATTCGGGCGAATGTTTGTCCACACGAATGGTCGGTCCGGCAGGTGGTGCGAGAATCGGAGAATTATAACCTGCATCAGACAACCTGCGCCAGCCAGTTAACGGTCGGGGCAAATTAAACACTCGGAGGGAAGCGGAAGCTGCGCCCGCAAATACCGACACCGTTTGGCGTTTGCGCCCCCTAAAGGCAGTGGGCAGAATGGAAATGTGGTTGATGTGATTTGGTTACTCCGAGGTGGAATTAACAGAGTACTGATTGGCCTGTAGCACTCGCGAGCACAAACGTTTATCGTAGCCTAACGGCAAAGAGGAAGAAAAAAGGAACTATTGGCGGTAAAGGTGTCCTCCGATCGATGGAGTGGGTGCTCGGGTGATCGGGTTTCGCAAGCAAAGTGGGGCTACCCTATTGTCGTCCTATTGGCAAAGCTGGCTCCCATCCGTTCAGCCACACGGTCGAACGTAACCTTAACACATTTCGATCACCCCCGCGACACGCTGTACCGCACCCCAGAACCACCGGACCTCGGATTGGACGCCGATCGATCGCGATCCCAGGGGCTCGGCTTTGGTTCCCAGCGAATCAAAGAATCGAGATCCCTTACGACTGACCATTTTCTGAAGTGTCATTTCGGAACGGTCCGGTAGAATTTTCATCCCCTCCTTCGTTCCCCTTTCCCTCACTACGCTGCGTTTTTCGTGTTCTTCCTCAACATCTAAATCGTGACACCGAAGCTGCATCAATTAACATACAATTAAGATTGGTGCTGGAAGGTTTCTTTCCATCTCCATTTCCTTTTTCCACCGTCCCTCACAGCCCGCAGTTCTAGGAAGCCGGTGTAAGCCCTCCGGGTAGGCAGCGAGGGGCCACGATGGGAAATAGTATCATACCAGTTGTTCTACCCGGCTGAAGGTCGACCGAGAGCGAAAAAGGGCCCACATTAGAGACGGGTACTGTTAAGCTTGCGCCACTTAGCCACCTAAAAGAGCGTTACGCCGACATTCCTCAGCTGGCCAACGGCTCAGCTGAGTCAACTCGGTTGGTTCGGTGAGCAAGGACCGGCACTAGGAGCGCACTAACTGATTGATTGCCCTTCGGGGGGTTTCGGATGTTTCGTTTCGCTCGCATGCGCGGTACCGAGGAAAATACCGAGTAGACTCTACAGTAGTATACCACATTTATTATTACCAGCTTTTGTTGAATGTTTGCCACACGCCCAAACTTGGTGTGGCGCGACGCCGACTTCACAATCATTACCGATATACATAGACCTTCTAACGCTCGTATGTCCTAGATTCCTCGGGTTACACCTTACGCGGGGCCGGGCACGGGAAGGGATATTTACAATGATCTTCCTCCCCGTGTCCCTTAGCACCTGAACATGCTCCTTCTTGCACTTCCACTCGTTGCTTTATTTTTTTTTTTTGGCTTTAATGCGACAACATCTTTCCGCTACCTCGGCTTTAGTCGCGATTCGACAGTGTTTATTCATGGAATACTCTAATACCCTTTGCAAATACGCTCATTACAGCTAAAGCGATGCCAGCGAACGGTTGGAAACGGTTGGTTAATAGAGTTGTGTTTTGAATGGCATCTCAGAGGCCTTCCCACTGCCCCGTTATTCGGCGATGGTAAAATCGTTATGCTTAAGTACGAAACGAAGAAATAAATAAAATGGATGTTTTCCCATTGCAATCTCATCTTTCCCTTTCCCCAACCTTGCTTCACATTTCACTTGCAACGTTAACGTTGTTAAATTTAATTTTCCCCCTAAATACTCTCAACAATCGCTGGTAAAGTTTCCAACCCGATAACTGCATTCTAGGAGTTTTAAATCTAAAATCTGAATAGTTTGTTAATGACGAGCGACCAATCAACACGATTCCAACGAAACTCGCCTCCTAAAAACATGCGTTACTTTAACAACTTTTTGAACCTGTCCTGCAAAATACCTCCTTAATATTTCTTTTCCCTTCGTGCGCCCACCATGACCACCATTCGCCCGCCTCCCGCTCAAGGACAACCGTCCGTCAGCCAAACGGTGTGGTTTGCTACTTGCCATCGAATGCGGTACACTACAAGACACCGAATATATAGCTTCCAAACGGTATTGCGTTCGTCAGCTCTACAACACTCTATCGCCGCCTTTTTCGGGCACTGCAGCGCGAAAGCCACTACACACAAACACACGACATTGAAGTTTAAGTACAACTAACATAGACGAATCATGGTCCCGCATCTGCCGCCCGGGTGGTGGAGGAAGAGCAGGGGACTGCAGTGGCTGGCCAGTCTAAGGGAAAACTTGGCCCGTTACACTACACAACTACTCGATGTGCGTCGCCTTGAGAGGTGACACTTAACATTTCGCACGGGGAAAAGAAAGTCAGAGAGCGTTTGGTAGGAAGTTCCCGACCGGGTCGGGCCGCAGGCCGTTTGGGGGAATTGGTTCCGATTAATTTAGTATCAATATATTACGTTCGCGCTACTAACCAGGACTACGAGTACACATCGAAAGCTCGGCCAAGTTCAACAAACAATCGTTAGCGGCTATCCAGCGTTCCTCTCCGATAGTGGAAGTGTAGAACATCTATAAAAAAATGGTATACACATGTGTGTCGCGGCGTTCCGACGGCACGCCAATCAGTTAAATATGCTCTAGAAAATGTTCTTCTGTAATATGTGATTAGTTAAAATTTAATCGCTTGTTCAAAGGATACCTGACGGTCTGATGGAATTGAAACAATCTTCAAAGTGTGTCTCTCCGGTACGTTTGAGTTGAGATGGTTCGGTTCTTAAGCAATACCCCCTGCTTCGGGCATACTCTATTGTGCTTCGTATTTAAATGTTTGCTTGTAGTATATGTGTAACTGTGTGTATATATGGGCTTTGTGAACCGGTCACAATGACATCCCGAGTCGGGTCGGGTTCGGCACTGGTCCAGCCAGTGGTGAAAAGCGGGTAATGGTTTATCGCCAGCCTATTGTTTCGCATGCTGTCGGAGTACTATTTCTCTAAAACTCTAAAACACTACGGTACCTGGAGGTGCTTTCCTCTGCGAGAGGAACTCATTACGTTACGGATCCCGGTGGAATTGAAGTAAACTCAACTCAATGTCTATTACATTAAAAGAACTAGACCGTAAATGCACTAATCTCGTGTTTGGAGTGGGCCACTCGTACTGTTCTGCGTATCGAAAGCGAATGACACCGATGGACACGTGGTCCTATTTGATGCGTAACTGTCCGTTACACTACGTTACGTTGCTAACAGGTATACTAAGAACCATCCATTGGACTCCTCAACCTCACCGTCCATTGCAATTGACCGTTTCGACAAATAGTGGGTGAGAAAAATTCGCACCTCCGCCTCGCAACCATGCCTCCCTCTCCCCCCGGATTCTTTGGTCTGGGAGTGAGGTTTGGGTAAGGTAATACTCTGTATACTCCATCAGGAAATAGAAAATCTCGGGTGCTCGGGGGCTAGATATGGCAGTTGTAGTTGATCGAAGTGTTTGTGTTTGTTCCTTGTACGACTGTTGAGTCCCGCTTGTGGTTCAGCTGTGGTGCAGTACTGTCATGGAAATGGTTGCCGCTAGTGTTGGGTCTCTCGCGCCCGACCGACCGTCGATATTAGCTGGTTTGCTGGTACTGGAATGATCGGGTACGGGAGTTGAGCCCTCTTAAGCCGTCAGCTGCGTATCGATTTCTCTGTTGAGGAGGGAAAAAGCAAACATGGTAGATCAAATCGTCGAGTTTTAATAAGGCAAACATACTTCTCTTCATCGTGTTCCTCGTGCTCGTGATGCTGCATACCCTCGGGCAGGAAGACGATCACTATTGCACCGAAAATGCACCAAGCCGTCAGCAGCGTCATCAGCAGGTGATCTTCAATTTTTGTCTAGAGATAAAAATGTTTGAATTCGGATTAGGAATACAATATTACTGCACAAACTTCGACCGATGGAGCGAATTCCTTACCAACATCGATAGGTACGGCGTTAGTATGAGGGCGAAACCGGCCGCCAGATTGCACGCCCCGACACCAACATTTCGAATCGCGGTCGGGTACAGTTCCGCCGTGTAAACGGGCATGATGGTGTTACCTGCGCTGATGGTGAATTTTCCTACGCAGAAACGAGATTCCGTTTTTTACTTCAAGTTTGTTTGCCAAACCAACTGGTAGGCTTACCTATCATAACGAAGGTTATCTTCATCGCTAGCAGGTCCGGTTTACCCTCGACGATTGCGGCACACAGGCAAGCCAGGGCGGCGGCGAAGAATGTCGCACAGAAGAGCCACTTTTTTCCCGTCCGATTGATGATGTACATCGCCAGCGCGATGGCCGGAATTTCCACCAAACCCGCAAGTGCCTATTACGAAAGGAAAAGAAAAAACGTTCGAAATGAATTGCTGTCAGCGATTGAACGAGATCTAGTGTGTTTCCGACGATTGTATCACGCATTGCATACATTTAGGCTCTTCTAAGCCGTAACGATAGTAACGCATGTACGTAACGCCGCAATAACAGTGTGTCGCGCGATTCACACCACTCGTTAACTTACCGAATTAAGATAAATGTTTCCACCGAAGCTGTTCATATTTAAAACCAGACCGTAGTAGACCAGGTTCATCGTGAACCAGATGCACAGAAAACAGAACGTCACCAGCCGAAGATACTTGGAGCGGAACAGCTCGCAAACGCCGGCCGCCGTTTCCTCCTCGTCAACCGGTGGTTTGAGCAGCTTGTCGAGATTATCCGGGAGCGTCCGTTTGTTGAAGGCGGCCGCCTTCCGAATCACTTCCTTCACCTCGGTTATGCGCCCCTTGCAGAGCAGCCATCGGGGTGATTCCGGCAGAACAAACCTTAAGGATAGAGGAAGATACAAAATCGTATGATGATTATGGTCTTTCACTAGCAAAGAGTTGTTTACTGTCATTTTGGTTGTTTAAGACCGGTAGATATTTCCCCCAATCCCAATATTTCTCAGTGGCGAAAGTCATGCACGAACAATTCCAAGAATGTTGTTACCGAAGCTATTATCTAGCTCCATCCGTTCTTAAAACCCAATCCGTATCCGATCGCAAAACCACAACCTCTTAAGCCGTCCTTGCTGTTTCGTCAGCAGGAGACCGAATAGATGCTTCATCGAACACAACCGCTAATTGCTAATTTGCAGCTCGGAGTTCCTAAAGCGAGAGGAAAACTTTCTACGGTTTCCAATTACCTGCTTACGGGAGCACATTTACCTCGCAAATTCGAAGGCAACAACCAAATGAAAACATCTTTGCTCGGGCGCCGTCGCCGAGAAGATACTGGTGAGTTCATCCATGCAAAATTTTGACCAGCGCAACACCGTCGGAAAATTCGAAGTCAACAGTCAAACACGCGAAGGTCAGCAAGTGCTTCTTCCCTCGAGGGACGAGAGGAGTCGAAGATCCAAATGGAATTTGTCACGTTGTTGTTGTTCGCTGCCCAGTTGTCCCAAAGATATCTCCTCCCACCGAAACTTAGCTTCACACAACAAGACATTTCAAACTTCGACAGCGAATAAATTGCTCACCGTGGCAAGCGACGGGGACAACTTGGGCCCGGCTGTATTCTCTCGTGGAAAACACTCTTCATCACGCCTGACAGATGATTGGTAATAACTTTGGGCGTATTGTTCCGTTTCGGTGGCGCCCAAACGTACCGTCGCTCTCTAATTGGAACGAGCTGTGGTCCGGTCTCGGTCGGTTGTAACTCATTTCCCTGCTTTCATCATTAATTTTCCCAACAACTAAGAACTTGTCCGGCTCTACATTCGTCGCTTTGAAGCATCATTATTGCTTTTGAGCTCCTGAGAAGACGTGTGGCGCTAAGCGTCGAGTCGTCCAGTACGTTCTTCAAAACACCAGACTACATTCCTTTTGCCAAAAGGGAACCAGACTAGATACTATTTTAAGCACCCTTTCGGTAGGGTAGTGGGAGTTTAAAAGTGACCATTTAGTAGCGGCTTTCATCGCACAAGTGGCATACAACAGACCAACGATTGACGGTCTCGGCATGATTCTGCTCTGGCGAACGGTGAATCTCTCAAGAGGCAATTTATCGACTGCATCTCCTGCAATGATCGTCTGTTTTGACAGGTGAAACCATTTTGGCACCGGCCAGTGTGTCCACGCTCCCTCGCGGGGAAATGATGGAATGGAGATTAATTTACTCACTAATGGACCGGCAACAAATTGGCGGGACGCTGCATCCGCGTACGTTGGTGGGAGATTTAGTTTGAGGCAATAAATTTTAATGGACCCACGCTGGGCAAAAACCACATTTAAATTTCGGTGGGTGAATGTGGACAAGAAGTGATTTAATGAATCGTGTGTGACATAAATTTAAAAACTGTCTCCTCTATGATATACTACACTTTCTTCGAGATATGTGCACATTTTTCACTTTTGTTAACAACACCTTATTGAGATTATTTTTGTCGAAAAATAAAGATGTAATACTCACCACAGCAGACACAGGAACACACCAGGTAGGCCGATGCAGAGCTGCAGATTCCGGTAGTCCTGCGTCAGATAGGCGATCCCGGAGATCATGATGTAGGAGACGGGCAGCGGGAACAGGTTGTACATGCCGGCGATTGTGCGCCACTTGCCGTCGACATACTCGATCGCCAGAATCAGCCCGGCGTAGGTCACCGAAACCGAGACGATACCAAGCAGTGCCCTCAGCACGAGATAGAACTCGAACGAGTCGGCGAAGTAAAGTGCTAACCCTATTTGGGAGTGTAGAAATGTGACGCGGTTGAGAAAACACTTTCCATGGGATTCGTTTCCCTTAACGTACCAAAGATCGACTGCAGGACGGCAGAGATGAAAAGCATCATTTTGCGGCCGAACTTGTCGGACAGGACGCCGCTGGTGATGCCACCGGTTGCCACGCCCGCCAGGAAGAACATCTCGGCCACGTTCTTCAGGTACTCCTTGTCGCACACGAGGTTCCACTCCGACGACCAGGTGTTGCCGAGGTTGTCCTGCGTGTCGAACTCCCAGGCCGCACAACCGACCGTATCGGTGAGATTTTTCGGCAGCGAAAAGTTGCCCTGGGAAAAGCCATGAAAATGTGTTTTTCTTGAAATTAAGTCCCACCCTAACCGAATTGCCCAGAACGACCGGAGGACACATATTATCCGGGCTGGGTTTTCGTTTTCCTGGAGGAGACAACTCTCGATGTCGCGAAGTCACTACTCACCATCGCCAGCTGGGCGCTCGACAGCGCGTTCCAGTCGTAGTTCAGTATCCGACAGTTTTCCTCCGAGCCCGTCACGTTCCGCCACCGATCGATGGAGACGTCGTGCAGGTGCGCCGGCCGTCGGCACCAGAAGCTTTTATCCGCCGCCTGGGGAGATGTGGAAGGAAGGGCGCGAGAACACGATCAGTGGTTTCATTATGCGCGGCATTCACCGGAAATGGGACACCGTATGAATATTGAAATCGTTTGTGTTTGCAGTTCGTTCGCGGACGTGCAACGGTCGGTACTGGGATAAGACCCTGGCTGAGGAGGGTTGGTACAGGGTGCCCTCGATTGGTCTAATTATCTCAATCCCGATTCTTGTGATGTCGCCAATGTGGGCACCGATGCGCTCCGATTTGCCCCTAACGAGGCATGTAAAGGACGTGTTACAGGCGAGGGGAAGAAAGGCCGGGTGGGGCCATTCTTTGGAGATGTGATGTGAATATCACAGCGAAAGATTGAGATAATTAGCTTCGCTGGATTATATACGACATAACGTTCCGACTTACAAAGGACTCACTGCACAAAAGTGGGATGTATTCTTAATGCTAAGCAAATTTACGACCTTTCTTAAATTAACTGGTTTCAAATATTTTGTTTATACTAGTTTCCTATTTACATGAAACAAGAGATAGGGCATTTATTTACAAACTTTAGAACTTGTATAAAAGAAAAAAAGGATATTCTTTGGCCAACAATAAATTCATTACTGAAACAATCAAGCACATCGTATAATTAAAGGTGTTTCAGTCCTGAAAAACCTCAAAGTAATAAATTCGATTATGGCACTTCTAATTCCATTACGACATGAACAATAGGCGTGTGCCTTGAGATTCAAAGGATTGAGCAGTCTTTTCCGCTTTCTGGTAGAGAGTGTCCTGTATCAAACAGCGTTTTTTTTTCAATAAAATAACATATCAATATCAATATAAGTAGCCTATTTACTTTCCTCAAGCGAACGGAAATTTTGTTGGGCTTTAGAATAACATTAGTAAACTACTCCGCCTTAGTAACTTCAATTTAAAATGGTTTTTAAACGTCTTAAATTCATCATCTCTATTTTTGACAAACAACTGCACTTGTAATGTTTATTTTTAAATTCTGCTAAACTTGTTTCCAATACTAGACTATATATTAATATTAATTTGAAAAGAGTTCCTTTTAAACTAAATTGTACAAAAAGTGAGGTAAAAGGCGACTTTATGTTTTTTTATTTAATAGAAATACTATCGAGATTAAAAATGTATGTGTCAAACTCTATAATTCCCATTTCAAAATAGTTGTGAGTTGTGATTTCGAGAGTAAATTCCTGATCAACATTCACTGAAAACATTTTAAAATTTATGGAAATCTAATGAACATATTTAAACCATCCGTCGAAGATGATAAGGTTGATGAGATGTGAAGAAAAGATTTTAGGAAAAAAGTTGCGTGAGTCTTCTAACATATTACCCAATATCTCGTTTTAAAGGACTCATCGGCTACCCTCCTACCCCAAACCTACCTGAAACGTTGGCGAGTAGATGTGGAACGTGTTTGGGACCTGGAACAGCGACAGCAGAAACGTCATCACGAACTGCCACTTGCCGTAATCGCCGATCAGCTCGCCGATGATGTCGCTGTCCTCGTCCGAGCCCTTCCGGTGCTTTCCGGCCGCCTTGCCGCCGCCACCACCACCACCACCTCCCTTACCAGTCGGTTTGCTGTGGTTGTTTTTGCTGTTCGCTTTGTTGTTGCTGCTATTGCTGCTGCTGTTGTTGTTGTTGATGCTCTTGGCGCTTGCCTGGTTGTGCTCGAGGGCGGGCGAGGGTGGCGAGGGGCTGGCGGCAGGTGAGGGGCGTTTGGCCGAGACCAGCAGCGGCGGACTGGTGGCGGCCTGCGACGATGGATTGAGGATGATGTGCATCGCGTCGGGGTCGGGGGAGGCGGCTTCATCGGCGGGAGGGTCGCCGTGGTGCGCGGGGGACGGTTCGTTGGAGGAGTGTTTCGATTTGAACATCTTTACTGCAAAAGAAGGACGAAGGGGACAAAGAGTTTAATACAAAAAATATGTTGATATTTCACAAGTTATCTTCTCAACAGATGACACAAATGTTAAACACTGTAAACGGTTACAAATTGTTCTCGTCGATATTTTGCTTAATTTAATTTAACTCCTAAGGGATTCACTTAATTTTCCAATGGTTTCTGATACAAATTTATACTATCCTTCCTTCATTTTCTCGAGCGGAATTAACAACAAATTGTTTGTTCCAGTCTCTCAAATTCATTGTTCTCGACTTTAACAACACTTCACATTAGCGGGTCAAGGGTTCGAACCGTGCCGATGCATATCTTCGCATAAGGCGGAACACACAATGTAAAGGAGAAAAATGCTTTGCCTGTAATCGAGGCAATCTTTATGCATCTCACACACCGAAACTTCACCATCAAAGTGCATCAAAGAGGCTCGCTTCGGGATAATGACCACAATGGATTCAGTTTGGAATATTTTCCTCCTCGTTGTTGACGTTGTTTTGCACATTACACTGTTGCAATTTGCTTAAGATAGTTAATGTTTAATAAGAAAGCACCTTTGAAGCTATAAGACCCGGCTTCACTTCACTTGGACGGAACGCGACGCAACAGATGTTCCGCAGAAGAAACAATACCGCCGACTGAGACTCGCGAGCACCGGTGGTTGGCAATGTTATAGAGAAGGCGAGTGGCCACCCGCCAGCTGACGAAACACGACCCTTCACCGATGGCCCCGCCTCGGCGACCTTGCCCTTGGCCTCGGTGCACGGCGGAAAAACGTATACCAACTCCGATTTCGGTTTGTATCACGTTTTCCGGATTAAATTTCAATTTATTTTCGCGGTCCCTCTCTCTTTCCTCCCTCCTACGCCGCTACGCCGTTCCCTTACCAATGCGTTTGGTTTGTTTGTGGGGCACAGAATTGCATACGAGCCGGCGATGACGGTGGCTCGAGGTGAGAAGAAATATTTTACGCACCTTGGAAGACAATTTAACGCTCGTTTGCAGGGGAGAAGGGTGTGTTTTTAAAGGTTTATTTCTTCAGTCACTTTGGAAGGCCCACGTCGTAAACGCCTTACGTGCGGGGAAGGAGGGGGGGGGGGGGGAGGGGGGTCGCGTGCATTTTGCGGATCTCAGAGCAACCAGCTGGAACTAATTGCCAAACTTATATGCATTCGCTCTCCTAATCAAACCTATGTTGATCATGTATAAATAATCGGCAATTAAATGTCAAGTAAGGGAAGTATTTCTAAATCCAAGATCCAATAAAACAACTCTAGTTGGTTTCGCTGACAAATTGTATTCTTATTATAACAACGTGTTGGAAAAAAAACCATACGCCATACCTTTCATATATACGGAGTTCAAAGTATTAAAAACGGTAGCCAAAGGGAACAAAGAAAAAAGTTAGGTGTGAAGAAAAAAAACACGGCAAAATTAAAAAAAAAATCAGGTTGGTCATGATAATAAGATTGATGATGAATGTTTGATGAGTGTAAAAAAGGTGGAATGAGTAATGGAAAAATGGTAGTTCCATCAACTCGATCCGAACTATAAAAAATATCCTTTTTGGTTACGAGGAATAAGATGTAAGGTGTACGTGTTTACGGATTTTTCCTCGCAACCGTGTCACCAACTTGTTACGCACACATCCCACCGAGCCGAGGCGTGATAATGTTTCAATTAAGTCACGTTCACCGAATCAATCAATCAAGCTCCCAATCGCCTGTGACACTCGACACTTAATGAAGAGCTGTTCACCGGAGCCATCAATTATGAATCGGTAGGAAGGTATCATTTCCAGCCAACTAGCCACGTTCGTGCGGATAAAAAGCTGGAAAGAAGGGGAAAAAGAATGCGACAATCGGAAAACATGGGCAAACCCAACTCCGTACTCCAGCTGCAGCAGCTCCGAGGTTTGATCGATTCTCCTCCGGGAACGGAACGGAAATTACGTCCAAATGAAACCCGGACACGGAGTGCTATCTCTGTTTTCGTTTCGTGATTGACTTCTGAATAAGCAACATTATTGGTAGCAAAAAACATTAAAAAGTACGATTGTGTTTCATTTATCGGTGGCGGTGATGGGATAATTCCGTGGCGGCCGCTTTTCTCTCGCATACTCTCTTACCGGATGATCGTCATTAGCTCGACGGGGTAATCCCTTTGATAGCGCATTTTAAAAGGAAAAAAAGGCTTCCGCTTCTACAAAGATGGATTAAAACCAGCGCAATTCCATTAGCCGGCGGTTACTTTGTACAGGTTTGCTTCGCCAAAGACGCAACAGGGGTCGATTCTCATCTCAAGAATGAATCCGCATCCGCCGAATGACGGCTCGTTGAAGTTGAATGAAGTCTTAAGTGCCACAAGTGCACGCGAATGCATTCGTTAAATGGCGGTAAATTGGGGAGTGAGGATAGTGCAGCCGCAATGGAAATGTGGAATGCAACGCGTGGAATGATTTGCTTGTGTTTGGCGCGCCGCCAAAGAAAAGTGAAGAAGGATATTGGCCTGGTGTTGCTTTGTGTATCATTAATAACAAAGTTGCACGCACGATTGTGTATGTTTATTTATTTATTTTAAATGTTATACAAACTGAATGAATGTTTGGTTATTATAATACTGTATTATTCATGTAGATTGGATTTAAGTCATATGATATAAAATTTGGTACATGAATTAAAAACGATAAAACATCACTAATTTAGAAACAGATATTTTTTAATACATTTTAAATCATTCTTTAAGATGGAGGATCAGTACATGCGTTTTGTAGGTTCGGTTATCATCTTTGCGATCAATATTTCTTACAATCATGAGGAAAGCTAGAAAAATCACAACATTTAACCTCCTTGTACTAATGGGTAGACGTTCTGTTTTGTTTACTATTTAAAACCAATCAGTGCCGACCATTTTCCAGTGCGTTGTTTCTCCCCCTTTCTCAGCGGGTCCGTTCCCGTCGGTGAGAAAAGTTTGCAAGTGAAGCAGTGTTGACTTTTAATTTAACCCCTCTCCTTGCCGCTAGATTGTGCCGCGGGTTGAACGGAGTAGCACCGTGATTAGTTTTCCCGGATCCAACAACATCAAACGGGCGGTCCATCCACCTTCCCTGGCAATGACACGCTTCAAGTTATGTTTTTCTTTCTGCTCCGCTATGAAGTCCTGAGAGATGTTTTCTACTTCGACATCCCCTGGCGAGCGAGACATAGCTGTGAGTTGTTCTAATTGCAAAACGCTTCCCATTGCTGAGGCTCATTCCCGCTGGTTTTGTAAATAAAAACGACGATTAACTTCGCCGCGTGCGGGAACATGCAATTTCTCTTCGTGGGGATACAAGAAAACATTTGCATGACCCAACGTTTACAACCAATCTCATCTTTCAACGATGGAAGGGAAGAGGTGACTCGAGTGCTTCACGTTGGTCGCAAACAAACATTCAGTCATTTCTCTAGCTTTTCGTCACTCGCACACCCCTGCCCTGTGGGGGAAAAGTCACCAAAAGCCTCAGCGCAACAACCGCTAAACTGATTTGGCAAAATTTGGTTAGAAACCCATTAAAACGTGACTACGAAGGTTAGCCGTAAAATCCTCGAACGACACCGACGGTCGGCATCTTCATCCTCTTCGATGTCGTCGTCGTCGTCTAGCTCGAATCAAAACCCCGTTCGACATCAAAAGGCATCCCAGCAAGAAACCACAAATGTCAACCCTTAAGGCCCGGGGTGGTAGTGTAAGGGGAGGGCAGCAAGGGGGGACGAGATTTGTTGACCCGGAACGTGTGCGCGGTCTCCTCGGCACTCGAAACGGATATCGCGGTTTTCGGAAACATATTTACAAACTCTAACGAGCTTCCAGAAATGGAAAGGAACGCAAGTTAAGGAAAGTGAAAAAAAACACCACCGAACCGCAATCATTTTTCCCTTCCTAATCGGTTCCACCTTCCCCGAACGCAACACTCCGTTGCTGCCCCGGAGTTCCGCACAAATGGACGCATTAGTGTCTGCCCTGCCAAATCGGGTTCGGGTTCGGGGGTGTGTCGAAGGGACCACACCTTCGTCGAGAACCCGTCCGCCATTGGCTGCCCGGGACGTGACTTCCTCCGGTGGCCAGGATATGCCCAACTCCATCGCAGCGCATCTTTACGACTTCGTGGGAAATTCATGGCAACCAAAGGCGGTCGGAAAGTGTTCGAGAAAGTCTCGGTATACAGACGTTCTCCACGACCCCGTCCATCGCCCCTCCCGAGCGAAGAAAGTTCTAAGCATTTCGGAAAGCATTCTTCCCGTACCGCTCCCTTACTCCAGAGATTTCCCCCTTGCTTTCCCTGGCCAATGTAAACTGTAACATCTCCATTTTGCTGTCCTTTCACCTCCCGTCTACCTTTGGCCCAAGAAACATTCAATATTTACCGACAAGAAAACCATCAGTTGAAAATACACACACACAGCAATAACGAGCAAGGTTAATGTTTTATTTAACCAATCTAAATTTCATTATAATTAAATGCTATACTTGTGAAGGAACGGGTCGGAGAAAGGTTATTAAGTTGTTGATACCATAGATATTGATCAACAAGGGTTGAGATTGCGATTAAGATTAGGAAAGCAATAATATAAATCAGATTCCAATTGCCGAAAACAATTTCTGATAGGAATAATATCGAGTTGAGGGAAATGAAAAAGTTTGTAACGCTGTTGGAACATGGAACGCTGTCTCATACCACTTTTCGCCGCCACTAAACACACTTACCAACCGAAAACAGCTGGTGTAAAGTTTAATTACAGCCGGACCGATACGTTTCATCTTGAAAACCGCAATTTGATATCCACTCGCGAAGGGCAACGATCCGCTGTGGGATGAAATTCTGGCTGGCCGGTCATTGGAGCCAGCTTGGAAGTTTGATTTATGGCCCAACCACTATCACCACCATCCAACGGTTCCCTGTGTGTATTTTCCCCTCATATTTTTACCCAAATGGAATAGAACTCGATGCCGAAACGACGGGTTCGGTTGGCTTTTTCTCAGCGAGACTCGTTTGAATGATACCGTTCAGCCGTTTTTAGGGCAATAAATTTGAAAGTGGACTGGATTATTTCTCACCGCAAGATGACTCCCGCGGGAATGACGTTGACGTGGAGGCGCAGCGAAAAGTGACACACACACCCCTGGCTAACTCACGATGATTAATGTACGATCTTATATACGATCGCCTAGTGGCTGTGGATGTCCTAAATTTATGTTCCTATCAAATATTGATGAATTCTTCGGGAATGATATTAAATTTCAAAAGAAAATGTGTCGATGTCTGGACGGTACATTTTGCTAAAGTTACACACTCAAACATATTAAACACAATTTTAAATGGAATCAAATCGAATACGCTTTATGCGACCAGTTTATTTACACTTGTAACGAAACAGAAATTGTCGGAAAAGATCCATTAGCGTTAAGCTGAGTTATTTGAGGAGATTTTAATTTAACTAAGGAGTACTATAAAGATACACATTTAATTTGATATTGGTGTTCATTTCGAGACTGAGAAAGAAGAGAGAAATTTATCCAACAGAAAATATTAAATAAAATATATTCAGTTATTTTTCTGTTTGAAAATTATTGATTTTTGTTGAAGATCAAAAACACAATTACAAATCTTCAAACCGAAAAGCAAGCTGGTGACATAAAAATTGAATCTAAATAGAACTCAGAACCTTCCACACTCTCATATGGAATTGAATGTAAACGGTGCGAAGATGAGCTCACACGTATCCACAATCCGCTCCATTCATATGGATGTTGGCATAATCCCGCTTTAGCAAAACCGCAGAAGAAATCCCATCATCGAACGTTCAAACCGAACGTCACGAGGAAAGGAACATGACGGCCCCTTTTGGAACGGCTCGGCTCGTTGCTTCAGAAAGCAACAGTTTGGCTTTGCATTCGCTTGACTTCATCGGCAGAAAATAACATCACCGTCCGTGCTTCGATGGAGTTGAGCTTCTACTTCGCCGTGAAGCGAGTCCCGGTTTACGAAAGGTCAGTTATTTCCGATTCCCCCCCCTGGCATCGGTATCGATGCGGATCGACGAGCAAAGAGGGAAGAGGAGATGGGTACTTGGGAGTATTCCAAGGTGCAGCCATCGGTAACCGTCGAGTTGGCTATATCCTGCGACCTTCGCTCGCACGGGATGCGCGCAACCATGTGTGTATGTTCGTGTTCGTCCGCTGGCAAAAGGACGAGTCGATGGACGAGTTGTCGGACGATTGATTGATTGATTGGTTCACCCAGCTTCCTCTCCCCATACGAGCCGCTCCCGGGGCTCGCATCCGGGCGTGTGACGTTAAGGATGAAACCATCCTTCCCGTTGCGGAAAACGGATACGTTTATAGTGCCTGGCTGACCTTTCTCCGGCTGTCGGTCACTTTCGCAAAGTCTAAAGTTGATAGTGGAAGCTTTCCAGGGTCCTTGAGCGTCCATTCCAATTTAACTCTAATGTTTCATTCGTGATGGACGCCGAAAGGGTCATGCTACACCGTTTCATCGAACGATCTCATTGAAAGTATTTACATGGCTAGAACAAACCAAAGCCGGAGTGTCCTTAAAGAAATCGCTCGGACCAATATTATTCTAACCCCCGCAGAAAAAAGGGTCCATTTCACCCAAGCCGATTAGCCGAATTCCTAAAACCCTTAAACTTTCTCACGGACGACGGCACCGTAATAGGCTCCGGCATCGTCGGGGAAAAACCGCTTTAAAATTAAAGGAAATGAAAATAAATGATCGTTCGGTCCGAAAGGGGTCGAAATGAAGCAATAAAATTGCCATTTGAAGCAAAAATAGATCCCACGGCAGGGAGGCAGCTAGTGGGATCAGGTTGGTGCTGGTTCGTCCACCAGCCCGCGTTGGGCCGCATTTGCTTCGACCTTTCCGGAGAGATTTTCCTTTTCCGACCCACCCGATGGAGACGCATGGTCGCTCAAATGGGCTCTGGCGCGCGTTTTCCTGCCGGTCAGCCAATCTCTCGGCAATCGAATTATGTCCGCTCATCTCAGAAAAAGAAAGGAAGGAAGGCAAGTAAACAGCACGAAGGAAATAAAATCCTCCTCCAGCGCGTTGTGCTTGGGTGAGTGGGAAGATTGCCTTATCGGTGTGTACGCGTGCGAAAGGATCCCGATGGCAATCTCTTCAGCACATTTTCTTACAAACAGCACCCTTTTTCGCCCTTAACGTGGGAAATCTAAATCTACCCCCAAACATGCTTAAGAGATTGTTAAAGGTCGTTTTACAGTCGTGGTTGTGGGTGATCATTTCACCTGATCGTTCCAAACGAACGACCCGGATGGAGAAAATAGCTATGTGTACACCTATCACTTCAAAGCGGTTAACGTCCCCGGAATGGATTCTCCATTTGCCGCTTTTCTTTTTCCCGCTGCCAGGGAAGGATGTTTCTCATTGAAATGGGAATGTCTGTTCATCCTTTCTACCATCCGAACCCATTGCTTATTGTATGCCTTCTTTTGATGAGGGAAAAGACATCCTGGAGAGGAAAAAAAAAGTAACAGTTTCATTTCAGTAAAGTACATGCTAAACATGCCCTGGTGAAAGGACATCTCATTCGTTCGTTCGTTCGTGCGTTTATCAATCCCCTCCAGATATATTCAATTGCACGACCAGGCGGACCTTGAAAGGTATTAAGAAATAGTCCATCCGTTTTGTGTCTTGGAAAAACATAAACTAGACAATTCTTTATAGAAGGAGAGCAAACTTTCAATCGAACGTTTTTCCTTTTTGAAAATATTCTTTAGTGCAGTGAACAGACTTTTCCAAAACATAAAAAAAATACGGATTTACGGTGGTATAACTCTCGAAATAACTGTTTTCCTTATTTTTGTTTTCTTTCTATCCTAATATTGTAAAGTAGAGAACCTTCCATTGGGCATACCAAGTTAAAATGGTCGCGTCCAGTGTTCATCTCGAGCGAGCAAGATAACCATTCAAGCAACTCTTACACTCGCACGATAAGGAATATGTTTAAGCCACTCAGTGCTGCTTTTTTATTTATGCCAAACGGTATAAACAGCTCGCCGTAACTCACCCCCTTGTCTGGCGTATGGAATTTGCATATTGATAGATGTTTTCAAGTGTTGCCAAACATTATTACACCGATTACATCTTTACCCGCGCTTCGGTTCGGTCGATTTCTGCCTGTTCTGCCGTCCAAAATGCATTTTCAAGTGCAAAATTTTCCGCCAAGACGATGGAAAAAAAGAGACAACCAACGGATTATGGAAATTCGAAGAGAAGGTGGGTTTTTTATGTGCTTCATTTCACATTCATAGCCATGTTCTTACCACGCGCCTTGGCCAAGGGCAAAAATCCGGAAAGAAAACAAAACTTTTCTTTATACAAATTTTCCATACCACAGAAGAGACACTAAACAGATGTTCCGGAAAAATAAACCAAGGCAGCGTGAAACGGAACGCTTTGGGTGGAGAAAATGTTGTGAACCGATTCGGTATCTTGTCATTTTTATTTCGATTTCGGTAAATCGTTTTCCATTCCTTGTTTCCACTTTCTGCGATACTTTACGTTAGGCGTTTAATTCCGCAAAACTTTCCAACGACATTTGATACCGATTGGATTTTTCTTTCCAAGTCAAGTAAATTAGACCGTCAAAACTTTCTGCGTGTTTGCATATTAAATCGGAAAAAAGACATGTCGAGGAAAAGATAACGTTTCCTTTCGAACACGAACTTCTGTTAAAGAAGTCCGGTGCACTTGAAATTCGTAGTTTAATAAAACGGAATTCAAAACTCGGCTGACCACCTGTCGATAGCAGACTCTCGAATTTGACCGACGGAGGGTAGTAGAGTTCAAAACCCGCGTTATAGCATGCTGATTTCAGGCTCGCTGCTTAATGGAGTAGCAGTTTTTTTTTCGATCGTTTAATCGTGGCGTCTCATTCGAGGAGATAATCCTTGGTCGCTTGCCACAATTGGATGCTTTGTTAATGGTCGCGACACGCGTTGATAAGCAGCGATTATTTACACAGTTGTTTAGTCGTCAATTTTCTGCTGGCTTTTTTCGTTGTTTGACACGCAGTTGAACAGGGGTTCTACGCTTTACACGCTGTTTTCGCGTCACTCTCTGGTGGATGATAACGAGAAGCTGGATGGCGCTTCGTAATGAAAGAAAAAATAAAGAAACAAATCAAATTCACGCCGAACGGGCGCTAGATGATGGTTTTATTAATAAAATATTGCTGCGATAAGGCAGCGCATGAAGCGATTCTGCTCGGTGGCGAATGAATCGAGCCAGTGTGTTGCAGAATCGTTTGTTTTCGGTGCAAGTTGAACGTGTTTTGGGTAGAAAAGGAATGCAGTTTTAATTAAAACGCAATATGGTTTAATCGTTACCGGCGCGTTTGTGTTTGCTTGAAGATCTCTTGATCGTGTTGAACAGTTTGTAGCACGTTGCATCTACACGCTCATCAGTGTCGCGCGGCCTTGCGTTACGTCGACAAAACGGCAATCGATCCGATCGACGCGCACTGCGATCGTGTAACGATAGTAACGCCCGTACACCGCCACACCGGTTTACACGATAAATCTGCCTAATGACACAAATGGCTTTATCGCGGGGTGGTAATTAATTTGTTCACCTTTGCGCAGCTGCTCGATCGCAATGGAACGGCGTCGAAAGCAATGAAGTTAGAAAAAAAAACGGTAAACACAAAACCAGTTCCATGGTCGTGATCGACACTTGCACACGATTGCAGCACCCAAAGCTACGACGCAGGTGAAATATCTTATTATTCATCGTCGAAACAATCGCATGCCAAGCGGCTTTGCTAATGGGAGGTTAAGGAGGTGAAAAATAAGCTTTTAACTAAACCGATCCATCTTGCTGACAACACTAGACACTCATCTGACACATTGTTGCTTAAGGAAAAAAAAAATAAGTAGCTAAAAGAAAACAAGTGTGTTTGATAAAGAATCAAAGTAACTTCAATGTACACTGGTAAGCGTGTGTGAACATTTTTCAAACATTTGAAATTCTCTCTCTAGATCTTGTATTGAAGAACTGATCAAAGCGGAGTAGAGATAAGGAAAACATTCTTCCTTGATGACTACTTAACCTCTTGTACTATGAAACGGGTATTAATTATAGTTAGTTGTCCTGCTATCGGCACACCGTATGATTTTCTTTTACAAACTGGTTCAGTTTTATTCGATATAGTAGCTACATTCACGAACAACGGTTTGCACCCCAATGCCAAAGCAATCTTACAAAGAAGTTCGTTAGTGTTGTGCTCAAGTTGAATGTCTCTTCGATCCACACTATCAATCGCAATCGATTCACACATAAACTCTGTTAGCGCTCGTGAAGGAAAACAATCTTACACGATTTGCGTACGATATAAGGAGCACGTTTTCTCTCAACGTGTGTGTCGCCATAGTCGGGAATTGGCAGAATTCCTGGAACGTGCATTTCCGGGTAATGGCAACGAATATTAACATCCTTTCTCCGGGATAAGCATCGTTTGCTATCCTATCACCTTCTATGATGGCGATAGTTTTCTGGCTTGTTGGACATATCGTCACGCACATCTTCTAGAATCTCTCGGTTCCTTATGGACTTCACTTCCAAGGGATGGTTTGCTCCTGGTACTTTACGCTTTTGTAGCAAATAAGATGCTTTACATTCTTACTTTATTTTTTCTCCGCCAAAGGAAAAGATAAACTTAGGGAAAACTCTACAAGCATACGACGAGAGACTGGGCCAAGAAAAGTCCCATCTCCCAAGTCCATACCCTGCTCAACGGGATGGTATAACGTGGCCTACACTCGTTTTTACCGTGGGGAAAAGCTACAACGATGCTGAAAATGGAATAAACATCCAATCGACTCGTAGACCGAAGCAAATCAATAACGACTCCCATCGGACGGAGACCGGGCCATCTTGTTTACGGGTAAGATTTTCTTCACTTTGCACTGCTATCCGGGGCTTTATTCCACTTCGCATCATATCTATCGGATCATCACGTTATTCCGCTTGTTGAATATGCATTCGGTGACCTTGAAAATACGGGCCACCATTTTTCCGCAACCAAGACGAGCCTCCAAGACACGCTCCCGCATAAGCTAGAAAGTGTAAAGTTGTAGCAAAATGTAAGTTCACTCCCCACAGTTAAGCAAGTGTGACCGAACATTGCAAAAACGAACTCCAACCTCTTACCGAGGACATAAAATATTGGCACGACATTACCAGTACTTAGCCTTGGAGCAGTAACCACCCAGCTTGTACTTGCGAGCGAAAACACGTGCGTACGTGCGATGCTATCTTCATCAAATACTCGTTTCGAGGGCAACCGGAACAGTAGATCAATCTGCTAACGATTGCGCTCGTTTAGAGCCGCTGCGGCTTTTCAGCGCGGTATATTGGGGCTCGTTTTGGGAAACTCTATTAAAACCCGCCCCGTTCGGTGGCAGGTGGCACGAGCAAATCGGAAGTTACTGTAATATCCGCAACGCACACAGGATCATCTTGAAAAGGGACTATGCGGAACTGGGTGTTTTGTTCGGTGAATGTTTGTTAGACCGCAAAATATTAAAGCTGTAGGGAAAACAGTATTTGAAAAAGTGGGTAGAATTGAAATGGAAGCAGATTAACATAGGACTTGTAACGGAATACATTCCAAAACATGTTATGTTTGCAATTCCTCACAAATTGCAAATACAATAAACTCAATTCCGAAACGAAAATGATACCTAAGTATCCGATGAAGATACGGAAATAAAGTTATTTAAAAAGCACATGATTAATAACGGCGTTCTGTCCTGAAGCAACAAGCTCATCGTGTGTTGAGTAAATGTCACCCTAATGAGGCTCTATTCCACACGATGTACAAATTGGACATCAGCACTCGGTACCGAAGTAACAAAATAGCAAAAACATCAAGGCTGATTGCACCCGGCTTCGTGCGAAGCAAACCAAACAAGCCAAAAACTCCCGCCCCGATGTATCACACCCTTTCCAACCGTTCCCTTTTTCGTCGCCGTTGGCTGCTTCCAGTTGGGTGAACGTTTACCGACAGCTCGTTGTCGGGTTGTGAGGAAACGGAGCCAAAGAGCCGAATACGGAGCGGCCCTGCTGGGAGATAAATCATTCCCCTTGGGTGGCTTCGTGGGCCGCTTGTGGGAAAATAGAAAAATTCAAATCCAATGAATGAAGACGTTAGTTGTTGGAGGTGGAGAAGAAGAAGTGCACCGGGGTGTGGGGATGGAATCCAAATCTCGGGATAATAAAAAAAGCCAAAGGAAAGCTAAACACGTAAATGGTGCGGAATTGGAAAATAAATTTCGTTTGATATGTGTCCGTTCGCGGTGGCAACGTGGTGGGTGGAGATAGTGATGGTTCCCTGCGGACAAACACACAAACACACTCACACAATGACAAAACCTTTCACCTTTCTCCGTCAGCGAGGCGCGAGGAACCGTTTCCGGTCCGAATGGAGGCGCCCGGTCGTTGGTGAAAAAAGCATCGGGGAAACAAGAAGTAAATACAAACAGAAAATAGGGAAACGACCCACACACCGAATGAATGTTCGGTTCATAACAGATAAGAAAATGATAAACTTTTCTCCACCTCCACACCGCCCCGCGCAATGACAGGCGCTATACTGCTAGGAATCCGCACGCTTCTGCAAAAGAAAACTAAAACATGGAAAGCCGAAACAAACAGAAGGGTCGAGGGAGAGGGCGGTTGCGGCCGGTGCGGTGGAAAGTGAAAGAATCTCGTCTCGAGATTTGTGGGTGAATAAGAAAAAAAGTAGAAAAGTGTTTGCGGTGACGTTTCCGAAAGGAAGCAGCGCTGATTGAAATATTCATTAGACGTTGTGGCAACAACTGACCGGAATCGTTTTCGTCGGGCACCCAGGCGGAATTGGTAAGCGGTCTCTATAGAGGGATTTATCCCGTCCTGCTCTCTTCCCTCGCTGCAACCCGGAACCAGGGCCAACTCAACCAATTTACTCCAAATGCAACGAGGTCAAGGCCGATGGGGAGGGGTTTTGCATCCTGTCGGTTCCCAAGCAACACCCAGCTCATTCTCGTTACAAACAGTCAGCATTGCATTTATTATGCTTGTCGCAGCACCCACCGTTCCCGTCCCCGGACGCGATCCTCTTCCCCCCTTGGGTCGTTCGGTTCTGGTCGGAACCGTTCTGGTGGAAAAACATCCAGTTGCAGTCAGCCAGATCGCCCGGACGGATTGAGGCGTCCAATTCGAGCTCCGCTCAACTAGAAACGAGTCGGCAGCATTTGCGCACACTATCTTCACCGGATAGGAAGCAGGTTCGCAAACATGGAAAACACCAGATTTTCCATGCCGGGCTTTACTACTATCGTCGCTGGTGCAGGTTCAGCGCCGCTCGCACGGCGGCAACCTCTTGCCAACCTCCTCCGGCAGACACTCGACACACCTCCAATCCGGCTCCAGACGCGACAACTGCAAAGTAAAGACGCTGTCGATGCACGGAACAGGTGCGCCAGGTGTCCTTCGGTCGTTTGTTCGAAGCCAACAGAGCCAGAGTATATCGTTACAAAACAAGGAGTTTCATGGCGTCACGCAATCTACTGGTGTACCGCAGGTCCACCAGTTTGGAAAAGGGAGACAATATGGAGAGCGTAATTTTGTTCCATTATTTTGCAACACGCTTATCGCGCTGGAACTGCCGAGTGCAGTGTAAGTTTTTTGTTGATTTGCCACAAATGGATTGACAGGAAGTGCGCTACTTTGGAGGGATACTATTATCGCTTATTTTGCGCTGTTGCTTACATCCGTTTCATGCTTGAAAATTCCAAATTTTGTTGTTCAATGTTGTGAATAATAATGACATTTTTTCATGTAATATTACAACTTGATACTGTATTTCAGTAGTTTTAAATAATGTATTAACACAAATTAATCTTATTATCAATTGATCGATAAATTTCAGCTTCACAAGGGTATAACACAAACTCTGAATGGATAAAAATTAAATAAAACAGATTGAAAATGCTCATGGGATGCTCATATCACAAAGCCATTTACAGACTTCCAGGAACATCAAACCATCATTTTCAGGTAAAGCCCGATCCGGCACAATCCCTTCGGTGAATGTTAATAATGCGACGCGAATCGCAATATAATTCGAAGCAAGTGTTGCAAGAGCATTACGTATGGATGAATTAATTTCCCTCCCCAAAAGTGTGGGAGTGGGAGGCGGGCATTCTATGTAAATAGCACGACATTCGTTCGTGTTGCAATATGCAATGGGGTGAGATTTTGCAGGAATCTCTCCCCAATGTTAACCATTATTTATTAATACAGTATGTTATAAGTAACAAACAAATAATTCTATCCATTTTATCATACATAACTCACTTGTTTTTGTTTTGTTGAATACCCAAGTTGCAACTAAGATTGACGCAAAAAATCACAATATTGATATGAGAAAACGGTTTCACTTTTACTGTTATAGTTGAGTTTTGGGTTACTTTTATTTAACCTCTGCAAAGAATGCAGCTTTCTGTAGACACAACACACTTGCACTGTTGCGGCTAGAAAAACCACATCGACAAACAAGACGGAGCAGAGGGAAACTGTAAACTTGTGCTAGGAAAAACTTTCATTCACACGCCGTTTGAACGGTGGAAGATCGCTGCCGGGTAACATTTAAAATTCGAATAGCTCGCTGGCGCGTTCTCCTTATCGCTTTTCTACCAACTCAATCACAAACTTCGCTCGGAAAAGTTTCTTATTGCACCGATTCACTCCATTGGTTCGACGTCGAGCGTTGAAGGTTCGGTACTTTCGGGAAACCCCTTCCGTCACTCACTTACCAGGCCTACCCTAGGGGCACGTTCCCTTTCACAATGACCCTCCGAACGTTGACATCGCCCACCGGTTTAGAGTGAAACTGTGCTCGGGAAACAACACAAAAACAAGAAAAAAACAGTCAACAACACAACGCGCGAAGTCAATAAGTTGTTCTGACTCCGACGCTAAGTCAACACGATCAATCTTGCGCCATTCGGCCTCTACCGCTCTCATCCGACCCTAAAGGGCGCAGATAGATACCGGTTTTCCCTGCGCCCTTTCGAACCTCGCGAATTAACTCGCGAAGCGATGCAGGGAGGGAGATCACGACCGCACGGCCGAGTTTTCCGCCGAACGCGCGCTCGAACAGAAACAGAGTCTTGCCGTGAAGTTAAATGTCTCTGATTGATATTCGAGGCAGCCAGGGATTTTTCTCCCCCTTTCTATTCGAACGCTACTTTTGGGACGGAAATTTAGTTTACTCAACGTGCGGCAGACGACTTTTTTCCTCGCGAGGAAAACCCCCGAAAAGGGTGCAATTTGTAGGTGCTAAATATGTTGGCTGCGACCGTTCCAAAATAGCTTCCCACTTTCGATTTGGAAGGGTTACCAACTTTACAGAACGCCGTGGGCAAAGGCGAGTGGCCTGGGTTGAACAACTTGTGATTGATTTTAATAGACGGAAAAAAAAACAAGAAAACACACTAACACACACACACAGGCACACAGGCAACACCGATTGCGCCGTAGGTTGTTGGATTGGCAGCGTAATTTAAATGCGACGCACCGCGTGGACCGCGAACGCACGCCCTTAAGTCCGCGTGAAGGAGTGTTACAACGTGCCACACTGTACACACGAAAAAGGGGGCTCGTCGGCGGCCAGTAGGCGCTGCAGAAAAACACGGTCAGCGTGCGCCGGATTCCGAACCGCAACTGAAAATATCGCCTGCTGGAGGGACCGACCCGTACGGGATCAGGATTTTCCCGAGCCGTTCGTGCGCCAACCGACGAGAGCGCGTGCATAGCTGCGAGGTCACCAGGGGTACCGTCGTGCCGTGTGGATGCTGTGCGAGCGGGAAAATCTAAGCCATCCGCTCGAGACGAAACGTGAACGAGAACGAGACGGTTTGAAGCGTTGAGATGGCAGCGATGGCAGTAGAAGGTGCTTCGAGAGTGAGAGTGTACCGTCGCCGTCGAACCGAGTGGACGCGTGAGAGGAAAATGCGTCTCGCAATCGTGGCAGGTGGTTTGGATTCTGCCGAGCCGTCGATGCATTGTTTTGCTACGTTTTTCCGATGGGTACGGTGTAACCTGATACTCAAAAGGCATTTGGTTGTCAGCCGAACTAAATATAAAACAAAGAAACACTTCAATCTCGAACACCGGGTAAACCTTCGAAACTCAACAGAACAAACATCCTATTGGTCGTCTTTTGAGCAACTAACACCGGTTGGTGATGAGGATGTGGATGCTGCGGGTTGTTAGAACCGTTACATGTTTGTAGCGGAACGTGCTGCCCGATGTTGCAGTCCGCTTTTGTAGCAGCCCGCCAAAATGGAATGTTTCATCGGAAGGGGAAATGTAACGGTTGTATTGTTGCATGCGTTACCAGCATTTTTGAATTTCGGAAAAAACGTGGTCAAGCCACGTGTTAACCGTTACACTCTTGTTTTCAATTTATTTTAACGAAACTATCCTCTTTCATGAACGCATACCTCACTAGATATATTATGTGTATTTCAACACGATCGTCGTGGAACATGATACGAGAATTCAAATCCCGATATCGACCATAGAGCAAAATTTTTTAGAAATTGGACATTTAAATTAAAGAACTTGACGCGGTCAAACTCTCGACATAGCCAATCACAAACGAAAAACGCTTCCCAATGATAAGCACCATGCTGGCAGCTTCCCACTTCTGAAACCGACACTTTGCTGCGCCCTCAATACTGTAGTCCAACGCCAACACAGGAAACTAATCAACGCAATTTATCCGTAATTCGCATCCGTCGTAATGGTGATTTGGTCATGGCCACGGGAGTCCCACGGCGGTGCTGTGGGGTACCGGGTGACGAATCGCGCATACACATATACACACGCACATGTAGACAAGGAAAGAAAGACACTCATGCCGGCATGCGGTATCGCAACGTTTAAACGAATAAAGTTTCAATAAGAAAAGTGGTTCCGTTTTGTTTTTATCTGATTAACGACACCCGCGAGATGGATGGGGCTCCACTCTTGAAGGCTGTGTGGCCACTGAAGCCACAGTCCTATCACGAGCTAGCACTTGTGACAGACGCAGCTAGATTCTTTCAATCGTCTCAATCATAGACTGGGTGATACGCAGCCCGACGCAAAGGTTCTGGGAATTGAGCTTCAACCAAGACGCAAAGGATGTCGGCTTTCGGCTTTTGAGTCTGGGCGAGTTATCCAATCTAACCTATCCTAGGATGATGTGATTCGATGCAGTATAGTCCGCTGATTCTGTAATAAGCTTACGCTTATAAACTCACATTCCTGGAGACATTCTGATATTTAGAGGAACGCTTCTCAGTGAAGGAGTAGAATCAAAATTAACAGTTGGTTTAGAGCTTAAGAGGAATTGGAACAAACCGACCAAAGGAATTGATGGGAAAATATAGTGTAGATGATCAAGGTACTCAGGCAGAATAACAGAGTTAGATGTAGTTCAACGCACATTTTCGCACTCATCAAAATGTGTTATTTTAAATGTGAGACGATACTAAACCACATCTTTAGTTTTCTCATTAAAGATTAGTTCAACTGAAAATAACCAGCTTAATTGACTTCTGTTTATCGATATTTGACAATGTAAAAATAACAAGGTTCTAAAGTTTTGTACTAAACATCGTCAGTTCCTGCGTTTGGTTTGGCATTCGATCCAGTTGTCTAGTAGTTGTCTGCTTTTTAGGAGGCGATGGAACGTGGGTAATACACAAATAATAAATGCTTTACCAAACCTTACCTTTAGGACTACCGTTCCACCCTCCCAGGAGCCGCTCGCTCGCCTCATCCAGCACGACAATTCCATCGCAGTCGTCTTCCGCTTCCTGGCCTTCGTCGCTCAGCTCCGCGTCCACCATCGCAACCGGACAGCGACGACCACCGGAAGCTGTCCGCACTGGATTCGTGCCGTTCCGGGAGCGCGAATGGTCACCGTCGCCTTCGTTCGCGCCCGCCACCGCCAGTCCGCCATCCGGCAGCATCGCGCTTTCACACTCATCCTCTGGCGCCGAACGACGTCGGGACGCAAAACCCGGCGCCTCCCATCGAACGGACATTTTCGTATCAGGTTCTTCGTTTTAGCAATCTTTTTCTCACTGTATTCTATTTTTTCCAACACCGACACTGTTGTTTTCTTTTTATTGCTTGCTTCTTCCCCTAGCAGCCACAACTCACTTGAACGATCTGTGAATTGAACAGCACGCGCAGCATTAGCAGAATCACACCGAACACCAGCGTGCCGTGGTCGACGGGCGCGGATATAAACACAGTGGAAAATAACAATCTAAAAGTAAGGAGAAAAAACTAATGCTCACCGAAAACGCGGGCACGCAAACGAAGCGCGCAAACGATCGTGTTGGCTCGCACTGATTCAATCAAAACTGATCATCAACCCGGCTACTAACCGGAAGTGGCGGACATGGGGTGAGTGTGTATGGCAGCAATCCCACCGATGTTATGGCAATAATCATTAGATGAACGAAATCAGCACACACAGCCACATCGAAATACACACACACAAACGCACTGCAGGGCACAATAATCGCACGGAAAGATCCGATCTGTACGCACGCCACTAACCCCTAGCACGTTGAGCTGGACAATGGTGGTGCGCCGGAGTGAAAGATGACCAAAAGTGTAACTAGACCACTGTGCAATGCACGTCCACTCGCGCCAAGATGATTCCCGCAACTGCTTCACTCGGTGTCGAAGTACGCGTCCCTTCGCCAATCTTTTTTCGGTACGAAATCTCGTTAGCGATCTTTCCAGGAGTTCCAAACACACACGCGTTGATCCCTAATGAGCTAACCGACGCGACGACGTCCACCGAGGAGTAACGCTCGGTTGCGCACGTTCCCTTGTCCGGCGTGCAACCTGAGGTGCTGCAACCATAAAACCCTTACGTTTTCATGGCGTCAACCCCGTCGTGACGTACGAGCCTGTCGAACGAACGGTATTGTGTGTTTCGGTTGGCAATTACTTGCCCGACCAGCGAAGTGTCAACCTAATTGCCAAGCCGCGCGGTAATGTGTATGCAAAACTTAAGGTAACTCTTCGATCGGCACGATCACCACTATCGCCGTCTGGGGGTTCAGCATCGGCTGCACGTTAAAGGTTGGTTTCGTCAGGGGATTTTGGCGAAGTTTTCTAGACGACCATTTAGTGTAGACTTACTGGAGTACAGACGTCGACTAAGCTAGGGTTCCACTAACCGACTTAGGTACCGCCGACAGATTAAATCCGGTGCCTTGGAGTGTCTGAAACTACGCGCTACAATGTTGTCACGGCGCCGCGGGCAACTTGACTCATTCTACGATAAATCACCATAATTTAGATGTATCTCCCGGAGCTTGGCGTCTCCAAGCTGCTTGTTCGCCTCTTCTTCCTATGAGCGATGCCGAGAGATCTAATCGATAGCGAAACGGGCGCGAGATGCATCCGAACTTGGGCGGATCTTGGCCGCCACGGACGTTACCGTAATCGGCCCGGCGGAGATTATAAATTCTTCAATCGCGCACTGATGAAGATATCACGTAACGCTCGTGACTCGCGTGACACTAGCGCGCGGCCGCGTCACTGGACACTGGACGTTGGAAGCATCCTCGACCTCCGAGGGGTCCGAAGGAACGGAGTCTGTCCTCTAGTCGCGTGTCGCACCGAACCGAAACTCTGCCCGGAACACGGATTGTCCGAATATCTCGACCCGCGTCGACTTGCAGGGAACACGATTGTGTTTCACCTTTAGAATTCGTTGAGGTTCGCTGCTTCACCTTTTTTGTCGTTGTAGAGTGCGCACGCGCTACACACTATCTTGCACTAGACTCAACGAGCTCGACCACTCGGAGCTTCCCATCCATCATGAGCGTCCACTTTGCCAGCGGTATTATCATCATCATCATTATCACACACCGTCCGAAGGTGCTAGCGTTTCTGTGAGGCGTGGAACCGAACGCAGCTGCTGTGACGCTTACCTTCCCGAGAACTAATGTGCGTTACCTGAGGACCTGTGGAAGAAGAAAAGAAAGAAAGTTACACATAAAGTTGGTTGTAATTCGGTCGGCTAGTTTAAATTTAATCATTTCAAGGCGTGTTGGCAATGGCCGAGATAACTGAAGAGCATGATTGATTTGTGCTCTGTTTGGGATTGTTTTGAGATAAGCAATCTTGAAGACTATTTACTGTTTCTAAGAATGGAATACGAAGGAAAAAAAACCACGGAATCTTTACTGTTTACGTATTCGATAGATGCAGTAGAATGGTAAATACTTATCCAATCTTGATGTATCCAAATTCGTTTAAATTTGTAACTCTGTTATCCGTAATTTTTAATTTGCTAATTTTTATTTATTTTTTATCGTACAACATTTGGGATAAGCATACAGAGTGTATACAAAGTTTAAATACAGGCCACAAAGTCTTATCGAGAAATTCAATCAAATCCTTCCCGTGGAGTTCCCGACATGCTTCCCGAGATGGGACATACATGCGGCTTTTGCAGGACTTAAAGTTCCTAACCAGTTAATACGAACTCCTAGCCCGCGTGCCGCGAAAGCATTACTTAGGCTCTGTCCAGCCTCCTCTTCGTTCCAGCCTCCAATCCGTCCTAACTAATACATCAGTAAAATTCGACTATCATTTATTAACGCATACCTTACCAAAATCGTCTTCATGCTTCTTTGTCCTGCTATTTGCTTCCAAAGAAGGAACAGTTAAGCCAAGTTAAGGTAATGGAACGCGCTGAGCGACACACACGAGTTCCGCCGAGTGCCGTCGAAGTGTCAGACCATGAATGGTTTTAAATTTTAACGCAAACATGATATGCCTGACGTAGGCTGGAAACCAACGAGCAACGCGTTGGTAGAGGGAAAGATAGAGTCCTCAAAACTGCGTAACACTCAATCGATTGATAGCGTTTTAATGGGAAGAGGGAAAAGAATACAAATTGCAATACAATATTTGCACGCAAAACACACCATACCGAGCCGAGCCCAAACCGGGGTGGTCAAACAAACCGTTGGCCGTTCAAACAGTCAACACAGGAGGGTCGGGCAGACTCGAGCGGACAGCTGGCTTGCATGCGCACCATCATCAAGCAGCGGTTCGCTTGTTTGCCGTTTTCACAACTCGCTGCGCATATTGGATTTCTTTTTAAAACCAACACGATGTAAACATTCCCTCGGACGGACGCCGCCAGATGAGTCAGTGCGCACTTCCAGCTCCTCGGCGATGGTGGTTTGCGCCACCCGAAACAATCGACGGCCGAGCCAAATACGCTAGCGTACGCAAATGCCGGTAAATTGGGGAATTAATTGTGTTTGATGGTTATTTTATGGCCAACCGACAGGCGGCGGCCAACGTTTGTAGGCGTTCGTGGTCCGACGACCTGCCGATCGAGCGCAACGCATCCACTGTCAAAATTGTCTAATCAATCAATAACTGGTGCGTGTCCGTGGCCCGCCTGTCCATATCGGATGGGCGTCGCGACGACGGAAACGACGGCAACAAGATCTCGGCTTGGGTCGGTATATCTTGTGCTCGAACCCACCAGAAAACAAACAAGAGCCGTTGGCAGTCTAATTTTAGCACTAATGAGAACGGACAGTTTAACGTTTCCATTTCCAACAGGTTGTCGCGACGAGAGGTTTTGCTAATGGAACCATTTAACGGCGTGACAACTTACAGGGAAGTTAACATTTCAACAACATCGGATTTTCTATTGATAGGTTCCTTAGCAGGATGTGGTGCGCCTAATTGACAGATCATGTATTCCTATTTATATGTAGGGATCATGTTTTCGGACGGTAAGCTGTATTAAGAACAACAGTTTCACACATTTTATGCTTGTTTGAACACCAACAATTTTGAAAATTGATGAAAAAAATTATTAGTTTTCGAAACATCGGTTCATTTCTTGACCTTTGCAAGAATGCGCGTTGTGTATTCAATTATGATTCAAAATCAGGAAATAATCAAGTGGTCAGTGTCGGTAACTTGCAAAAAAAATTTAAAAAAATACTTTTTATGGGATTAGAAGGAAAGAATGAAATACAAAGTTGATGTACCAACAAAATAGTAGAAATTTTGTAAAAACAAAACGTCTACAGTGAGCAAACATTTGCGAACTGTTTCCAACAAAGAACTTCCCAAACTTTAAACATAGAAACTGGATAAAACGGGAAAAACAACAGCTGTTTGCCAGCAATCAAGAAGTAAACTTTTGACCCATACCAAGCCCTTCCTTCACTCGAACAAATTACCGACGATACGGCCTTTCAGAACCCGCGGCGTGGCGAAGCTTTTCTCCGCGGCAAGAAAAATGTCATTTTGATCAACGGCGACGGGAAGAGCAAAATCGGAGCAATTGCAATTCTTGACCATCCAATTGGCGGATCGGGTCGGCATCCCACTCGCGCGCACATTTCCTCCCCGTGCGGTCTCTTTCTCGCCTTGCCGCTCTCGACGTGCAACTGCAAGAGCAATATGCACCGGTTGCAATATTCTAATTAGCAGGTTCCGAGCGAGGCGCGGGCGGCTACGCCCAGCGGTTTTTGCGTGCCGGTTAAGGGCCATACACACCCCCCGTTTCGCCTCAGCCGGCCGTACCCTGCGCCGTCGTGATGTTGCGTCGATGATTTACTTTAATTACCGGCAATTTAGATGTAAATTCCAGACGAAAACGACGTGCGAAGGAAGACAACAGGAGGGCAACAGGTGACCGGAGCGGGTGTAGTGGGTAACCAGGGCGTCCGGGCGAGATGCAACTGCAAGTGACGAGCCGACCGGGCCAGCTCCGCAACGCGCCGGTGCATCAAATGAGGCAATGGTTTATGTTTTACAGACTGGCCCATATTCGACGAGGCAATTGAAGTGATGATCAAAGAATTGAAATACATTAGAATATTAGGCTTTTGAAAATGTTGGCTACAGCACACGATAATGTTTACAACTCGCATGAAATCGTCGAAAGAAAAATCGACAAGGAATGTAACCATTCGGTATTGTTTCAAGAACCACAAGGTGTGAAGAAATTAATAATTTATAATTAATAGCCTGTTGTGTTCAAATTGTTTTGAAATTTAAAAACATTTAATTTCAATTTATGTCTTCTTTTCGTGTGCAAATGTTGTTTTTGTTTTTCAAGCTCGAACACGATCTCCACGCAACGTCTTGCTAAATGTGCTAGCGAGGGAAGACGCTTCGATCGGTCGCGACATAAACAGAACAACCAAGACTAATTTAATTAAACAACCAGCAATCGATCGCTCGAACCCATGCGGTTTGTTGCTTTCATTTTTCGTTCTTCATTTGTTGTGCTGCTGTCGATGGTAAAACTTTGCGCCTGCGCAAGGCACGATCGTTCGAACGAGCCGGCCACGACGAAGGGAAAAACGTGCCCATCCATTTCTACACCCCCCGTCCCACCTCCTGCTGTGCCCGTGTCCGCTTCCTTTGGGTGGTTAAACGTCACACGACACGTCGGTTTGACGTTGATGAGAGCGTAGGTCAGCGCGAGAAAAACCACGTCGGTCACGCGATCGTACCAATACGACACCCTTACTTCCGATCTCGATGCTCTCGAAGCCGGTCGTTGGCGCCAAAAACCAACGCTGGTGCTTCGTGGTTTCATGTTTGCCTGGCATGGGGCAGCATTTGGCATGAGTTGATGGCTCACACTAAGCGCCACTATTGTTGCATTGTCGATTCGACCCTGGAGAGGGGTGCCTTTATAAAGTCACTTGTAAACATTATCCATAAAACGAGTGCAAATCTGGTTCGAATCTGGTTTTAAGAGGCTAATAAAAACATTATTTAATATTTCATTTAACATTTTATGGTTTGCGTCATCAACCGTGCAGTAAAATGAAAAAACTAATTCATTTTTAATCGCAATCCACCAGACACTTTGCGCTCGTCAAAACAAAAATCGCATTAACAAAGTTGCGATTGCGTTTGCGGTTACGGAAGCTTTGACGCACCATAAGGCACTGGTTAACGAAATCACCAACCCCAAAAAAACCGCTCCCATCGGGTCTTATCACCCGATTCGCTGAATCCGTACCTTTTACACGCATATTAGAATTTTTTCTTTTTTTTCCTACACAGCTCCCACCAGTCGTTTCCCTGTTTCGTGTCCCGGAGCGAAGTAAAGTGATGTATCAGTGATATCACCCCTTTAAATCGACCTTTTCCGGACTAACATTTTGACAGCAACACCCCTAAATGGGTTGCTTTTTGTGTGCACCTCCGTTCGGTTACTTCATTGAAGTTCACGGTTTCGAAAAGAGTTATTGAAGTTTTTCTAAATAGTGGAAAATATCACAGGACCCAAATGATAAAAGGCGATAAGCTCAGTAAAATTTAATTTGCAAATCATAATCAAACTTATTTCAAAAAAGTCATCATTGTGGATACGGAGTTGTTATACATTTCTTTTTTCTTTTTGCACCACCTAACAACGGATGTTATCAATCCAAAAGGTAGGGTAGGTTCAAGTCCAGCATCAACGCACCAGGTTGCAAAGGGTGTGTCGGGTCCGGGACCCCACATACCACCTCACCGAGCGTTACTGCCTGAGTGCTTTGACATTGTCGTCGTTAAGCTAATCAGGGGTTTTATGGTATATTTACTTTTTTTTGTTTTATTATCTACACACCGAACCATAAATGTAATCAGTTGCTTTCGAACGCTCTATGCGTTGCGCGTTGTTTTATGATGCTTTTTTGCTTCCCTATTTGTAAATTGATAAATCAAAAGCTAGCCAGATATTGAAAGGCAAGGAAATTGCCTGGCTCCCGTCGAATTAAAACTGTAAAAAAAACTACCCATAAAGATGAAACAGAAAAAGAACACCCGGAACATGGCAGTTTGCTGTCGGCAAATTTGTTTGCCCCAAACCGCAGCCAACTGGTGAACTGATTAATTAGTATTAATTGGACAAATTTAACACCGCCGCGATCGAGAGATCCAACGACGGGTTATGCCGGATGACCTGTGCGAGTAGATGTGCACGGCGCGAAGTACCAGTTGTGCACCGGGTAGATGATCCGGATGAACCCTTTGCGTAGGGCAAAGCTACCAATTTGTTCTCGTAACGCGCAGTAGGCCGAGCATAACGTCGACCGGACCGACCGACGATCGTTGGTGAATTTTGACGGGTGTGGTGGGTATGTGGCGGGATGCTGCGGTTGCCTTGATGCAGTACAATCTTCGAACACTTACCATTCGGTGCCCTGGCAGGCCCGGAAATTGGTGATTGTGGCACGAAAATCACGATCGACCGAAATCGGGACTATCATTTCCGTCACTTTACGCTCGTGATCCTTGCGTGACGCAACCGGTTCACACCAACGAACATACACAGGTTTGTTGATAGTATTTTACATTTCGATTTTTGTTTTCTTTTTTTATTTCGACTGCTGCACGACTTTGCAATTAGGTTGAAGTCACACTTTGGTGAAACACTTTTTCCATCCCTCTACTTTTGTTCCTTGCTTCTTTGAAAATTTTCACACCTTGCTATGGATTTTAGATGAATAGAAAAAACACACACCATCCACGGATGCCATCTGTCAAGCTAACTTTGCCACTTTGACGTATCTCCTTTTTTCCCCCAACGTAGTGTTTATCGATGCAACAATCTTCAACAATCACGCAATTTTCACGCCTTGCTCGGTTAAGGTGTTTGGTGTTTATACTAACCTATGCACTATGCCACAGACTCTCACACGCACACAAACACACACACGAAAGGACCATTGCTTGAGCCAGCGGCCAACGAACAATGTACACTTTGTGCCAAAAACAGCGGGCCCATCGCTGGCTGCAGATGTCGATGCTCTTCGGACGCGAACGGACAAGGATCGGACGAACCCGTTTCGGGGCAGCGCACTCCGACGAACCGATCCGGGTGAAGCGTCGATACGAACTGGCGGATGCGCGGCCACCGTTGCGTCGTCGGTGCGCGGCCAGATCTCGGGTATCCGTGCGAGCACCGTCGCGCGCGAGCACTCAGCTGCAGCATCTCAACCACATATAAGTATGTACGTACGTTTATGTACACGCTATCACGATTATGGTCCCCAATGTACACACACACAGTGCTAGTGGTATGTAAAAAGCTCTAAAAAAAAAGGTTTCGCGCTCCCCCCCCTACTCTGGCCAATTCTTCCCTCCCTCCCATCCGTCAAACGGTGATCGAAGGGGCGGATTATTGAATCTCAAAACCACCATTTAGTCGCACGTTGCTGCACAACGCGTTGTCGCGGAGCTCGATAAATAGCAATTGTCAACGCGCAGGGTCGGTTGATAAGGGTGCCCGATAGCCGCACCGATAACCAAGCAACGGTAGCCTATCAGTTCACAAGAGTGCACGCGACGTACGCAGAGGTTCCAAGAGACGGTATCGAGGATCTCGCGCGAATCCCTTTTCGCGCCAAGCTGGTGTTGGTCGCCCTGACAATGATGCGATTGCAGAACTGAACTGTCATTCCTCCACAAACGCACGCCTTCGTCGGGAAGTTCAACGCACGCACGCGCTTTCGCACGATCGAGGATCGGTCGATCGATAATGGCCGCATTTTCGTTACGCCCTCCGGCAAAGGCACCGCGCAGAGACTAAACAAAAACGTAGGAAAACAAAGCCAAAAAAGCTGGACGCGACATGGACGCGTTCCGTAACGAGTTAAACGGTGAACCAAAACTAACGCGCAGGTTTGCCAAAAACGGTCTGCGCTTGTTGATTTATGGTCGAGAAAAGCTGATAACCGAACAAAAAGTAACCATGCGTTGCAGCATCGAGCAGACAATCTTTATTTATGCCAGCGGCGAGTGTCGAAAACCTACAGGGTGTCAGAATGTTTTGTGCGCATTCTTTAACGTCCTTCCTGCACGCCATGCTTCTTGCATCGATACGCCATTGTTTGGAGGTGATTTGACGCACTGAGGGATTTATTTTTTTCCCATTTCATTGTCGCAAAATTCCATGAGGCACAGATATTTTGTTCAGTGCGGTTTTTGTATTCAATTGAAACACAAAGACGATCCCCTAAATAAGACGTTAAACAACGATATAGGTAAAGTAACATAATGCGATCATTACAATTGGCATGCAAAAGATGATTTAAACACTACACAACACAAAACAAAAAAAAACATTCAACATTAAAAAAAACAAAAAACAACATTCTAATAAAAACAGTTTACATAATATTTTTTTCTAATCCGTGAACGTCTTCTCTTTAGCAGTTTATATTTTTTGTTGACTATCTTTTTTGGTTCTGGTTTTTCATTCACTCTGGTGTTAGTAATTAAAACAAGGAAGAACATTCTACAAATCTTATGTTCCCATAAAAGTGTCAATGCTCAACGCAATACCTACTTACGAAATAATACCTGAAGCAGGAAGCTCTTGGCTTATGTAACTAATTTTGAAGTGAAATAAAATTGGTTATTTGATCAAATGCAGAAAGGATAAGAATCTTTTACACCATATGTGCTAAATTAAAATGAAATGTCTGTATTTATCCTATTTTTTTTAGCAATAGCTTCACTGTAGTTGCTTTATTGGTTGTTTTTTCACTTAAGTAGATAATTATATACGGTAATCTACCACTTCACGAAGGAAAATAATGTTTACGGTTAGGAACTAACCATAAATGATTATTGCTTTACCCTTACCTTAATCCATCGGATTTTGAGAAATCTTAGAGCATCTTCAAATGGACAAGAATGGGCCAACACCCTGGGCGATTTTGACCGGAGCGTAAAGTCATCCTTCCGGAAGGAGATACCCAGTGCAATCACTCCACTTCAGTGTGTTCCTGTTCAACAAGACGGCTTCGACAACATGCCTTGAGTATACTGTGGTGGCAGGAAATCTTGTGTCTCTGATCACGTCCGGTTGGCACTTCACAATCAAATGCTCCCCAGCGATTCGTTGGGCCAAGTGTTGTGTGGTGTTAAGCTCGACTGCGCTCTTCCTGTTGCCTGTATTGTGGTACATAATTCACCAACGGTAACAACAGTTGAGCAACAATTGTTTTCCACTTTCATGTTAGAGTCTTCGGTTGCAAACTCTTATACACGAACCCTTTTTCAGTGTTCAAGTTGTGAGCAAAGGTGTGGATGGTTCTTCTCCGATCGGCTGTTCGATTTCTGCTCGAGAACAATTTTTGCTACTGGACCACGTGTGGAAGCAAGTGACGGGAAAGGCATAAGAGTGCTCAAACGCCGACTGTGCAAAGAGGTCACAGAGGTAACGAGGAAAAGCAATCTTATGGGCCACTTGGGTCGGGCTTTACGACAAAATCGAACCATACCATAAGGGCACTTCAGACGGAGTGACAATTGTCCGCAGATACACCTTGAAGGTTCAATTGCTCGTTGACAAGGGCGCTAGGGGTCACAGTCCTGTGGGTGGAAACCTTCGCATAGTCAGACATACATTTAGAATAAATGTAACGAACTTTCGACGTGTTTTGAGTTCAATTTTCTTCGGTCGTTCTATAAATGTAACGATTTTAATCAACTTGGTGTGGTGGATGTAACCGTAAGGAACATTTCAACAACACACAAACATTAGAACGATTACGAGTACAGTTCCGCCAAGTACTGTTCCGCTCCGATTTGCGAATAATTAGCTGTACAACTTCAGTATTATAAGCTCCAATCGCATTTGACAAATCGTACTTGGCTTATAACCATTATCGTCCTAAGCTTGCTTTCATAAAAGGCTTCACACCAGATTTTTAGTACTGTAGTTCGTTCCGTACTTCAGATTTTACTAGCAATAAACGGTTTCCTAATGCGCCTTTTTGCGGTTGTACACGATCGAATATCAGTTACAAATCTTAAAAATTATCGTTATGCCATCGCCATAGTGAATTCATGAATTTTAGGAACTCCCAGCGAGCGAGGCTTTATGCTGCATGCTTTATGCTGCGTGTAATATCAGCCAATATATCATGGTTGCGCCTGAAACTATGCAATCAGCATGACGTGTTAAGTTTTCCAAAAAGACGTTGCATAGCAACTCGAAGCTATCTTTCGTTTGCGAAACAAATGGTTGCCATGTGAAAACTGGATGCTTTTTGCCGAATTTTCATGCCAACAGCAATTCAACACAACGCAACCCCAAAATTATGATTATTCATAAGACACTATTAGGCATCTCGTGAGCCTCCCCAAACGTTTCCTTTTCAGGCCAAAGGATGAAAGCATAAAGAAGCATAATAATTGCATGCTAACGGCAATAAATTTGTTCTTTTACTTTGCAGAAGAGTCTTAGACCGGTTGCTTTAGCACCGGTAGGACAAGTTTCCGAATAAATTTGTTGGCCATCGGTTGTTGAAGTGACCCTCCCCGATTCGGAGGTTTTTAACCGGAAAAAACACTCGGTTGGGGGCTTGGTTTTTAAAACATTTTGTATTGATTTTTATTTTTTTTTCTTTTTTCTCTGCATACACGCTGCTCTGGTTCTTCGCTACTCTTCTTTACAATAATATCGCATCCTCCGCGTTGGCCAAGGTAGCGGCAACCTAAATGCTACCATAACTGCTGGCACTACTGCCTACGCGGTTGGGATTCTTGCTTATTTCTGCACTTTAAATCTGGTTGCTAGTAAAATAAAAAAACAAATACACGTCCTACAGGCTTTCCTACACACAATCGAACACACTGAGAAGTGCTTTTTGCGTGACGTTTTGGTAGTAAAGTAAAATAAAAATGTGAAAGAGAGAACTATCGCATTTGACACATCTGCATCTACATCCCTGTTCACGGTAACGAACACATAGTGCCGCTTTTGGTTAGTTAGATAAACTAGTTTCGACGAACACCGACGCGACGACGACGCTGCGCAAGGAACAGTATGAACACTAAATGCTAACCGGGTCCGGGCTCCCAGTGGCCGCCTGGTGTCTAGTGCTTGCCGTTTTCTACACTTGCCGCCGCATCGGCGACCCCGTTGGTGGGTGCGCGCCGTTTGCCAAAGTTTTCGCCATCCTCGAGCGTCTCCGGCAGCGGATGGCCCTGGGTTTCCGGGAGGAAAAACACGCAGAAAGCACCGATGAGCGGCACGAGACCGAAGATGCACGGCGGCAGCCAGTACGCGATCGAGCCGAAGCCGGCCACGAAGGGCGCAATCATGGAACCGAACCGGGCAATCATCGAAGCCGTACCGATACCGACGTTCCGCACCACGGTCGGGAACAGCTCGCCGGCGTACAGGTACACCGTCGGGAAGCTGATGCTCATGCCGACCAGGCCGACGGACGCGAGTCCCACGTTGAGCGCGCTGGCGGACTGCGGCACGAACGCAATGACCAACATGGAGATTCCGGTCAGCGTGTTGGAGAAGATGAGCGTCTTCTTGCGGCCGTACGCCTTCATCATGTAGATGCAGAGGAGCGTACCGGGCAGCTCGAGGGCCGCACTGATCGCGACGTTCGTGTAGATATCGCCACCGGCGTGCCCAATGTACTGTGCCACGCCGAAGAACGCCAGCCCGCACACGAACCAGTTGAAGCACATGAACAGCGTCTTGGCGCGCATGTTGGGCGTGCGGAACAGATCCAGCACGTTGCCCTTCGAGTCGGAGGCGGACGCTGTGCGCGACTTCTCCTTCGCGTACAGCTCGATGTCGTTGCGGATCGTGGCGGACTCGATGTTGTTGCGCTTGGCGGCGGTCTCCAGCACCGTCACGGCACCGTCCACGTTGCCCGAGGTGAAGAGATAGCGCGGGGACTCCGGAACCAGCCAATAGTACGACAGCATCAGCACGGAGAAGATCGAGAGCGCGAACTGCAGCTCACGCCAGTCGCGCAGGAAGTAGGCGAACCCGGCCAGCGTCAGGTGGCCAAGGTTGAACGGGATCTGGTAGAGTACGGAGAACAGCTCGCGCCACTTGGGGCCAATGATTTCCATAATCAGCACGAAACTGTGAGGAAGAAAAGGAGGAGCTTTAGAATACCCAAGAATAGGCCATGGAAGCTTCTAACCTTACCTGGTAACCATGGTTCCGCCGGTTGCTACGGCTGTTAGGAAACGGAGTACTACGAACAACCAGAACGAACCAATGAGGGCAGTTGCAACTCCGGAAACTAGTTGAATGATTACCGCTACGACCAGCGGAGGTCTACGTCCATATCTGGATGGGAAAGAAAGATTAGAACCAAGTTGACAAAATTAGGAGACCTTCCTTGAAAACCCTAGGTAGTATATCCACACTTACTTATCGGCCAACGATCCGAACAGTACACCACCGACCAGGATACCGAACATGAAGATGGTCTGCGAGAGCTTGACGAGGTTCGCATCGAGACAGACCAGATCCCACTCGCTGGTGATGGTCGAGGCGAACGTGCTGTTGTCGTAGCTCCAGCTCGTGCACGCCGCATCGCACCGCTCGAGGGACGCATTGGACGCGCACGTGTAGTTGATCGAGGGCCCCAGGAAGATGATGCTCATCTGATGCCAGGCGACGGGGAACTTGAGCGGAAAGACCACCACACAGACCACGATGTGCCACCAGCCGAGCTGGCCCATCGCGCGCTGGATCGGATCGAGGTTCCATTTGGTATCGGACTCCTTCTTGGCCGTCACTGCAAACAGGGGGATAAGGTCAAAAAGAGCACGTTAGGATAAGGAATACTTGGGGCAAAAGTAGTGTTGATACAGATTCACACCACAGCCTACGTCAGCCTAAAATTAATAGACGCATCAATAAAGCGTTCCCAGCGCAAAGCCTAATCGAGTTAGAGAATAGGTGTCTAGAGTCTTTGCATAAATTTAAAACAAACTGTCCGACATAATCCGGTTCGGCGATATGATTTCTATCGGTCTGTGAATCTGATTGAGACACTACCAATGAACCGGTTGATACCCAAAATACTTGATAAGATTTGGCGAGGGAAACTCCATCGAACTGTCCGGTTTGAATCGGTCACTGCCGGTTCACCGTGACTAGATCAAGACCGAAAAACCGATACGAAACTGAGGATAAAACGATGATAAAAAATATATGAAACCTAAGATTATGCGAAAGAAACTCAGAAACCTTCCGTTCAACTAGTGGATTTCAACGGAGCGATTTTTTACTAGTTAAAAGAGTTTAAGACAAAGCTAAAATTTGTACGCCAATTCACACACCTCCAACATTTCCTGGGTATGGAAAAGCTGTACAGAGTTCGAGGTGTGTTGTTTTGTGTTACCTTGCCCAAAATTAGCGTTTCCTATCGATTTCAGCTTCTGCAATCTATTCCATGGACTTCCCACCGCTCGCAAGGTGCGTCAACGTGAACGGGAAGTTTGTCTCTCTTTCGTTCTGCCCACCAATGTAAGATTACTATCATAAAACGCCCCCCCTATGGGCTCGGTTCCCTGCTCAAACGTTACGAAAGAACACGCGAAAAAAGTTGAAACATAATTCATTCTAATCATGGCACAATTCTTTCCCCCGGGAAGGAGCCATCGACCGCTGGATCTACGTTAGCTCGTAACTTCTCCCGCTTCTGCTGTTCTTCTTTGCATCAGCTCTATCGGCTCTTTTCCGATGCACTACAATCATCTTAAACACCGTTGACTGGGAGACGCTAATTGGGAAGGAAACAACAACGACCAAAATTGCCAAAAATTGTCTTCACTTCGTGTCAGTTCGGGGATGCTTTTAGCACCTCTCGGTTGCGGCTCAAAAAGGCGTGACCCGACGAATTCATTCCGATGAGTCAAGGTTCAGTTGTGACTCTTTCTGCAACTAGGATGATTCTCTTTTGCGCTTTGTTTCTTTCAGTGAGTTTTCAACCCAAATGAAGGCACATTTTAGGCAAAATGTTATGTCACATAGGTTGCCTAAAACGAGGCACTCAGATTTGGAAGCGGCTGACAGACGGTGGTAAAAAGTTCCTGAGTCAAATCCATCGTTTGTTAGTGCGCTCTGTCTAAACACATATGTTTATTCGATTCGCAAACAGCTGCCTGTTCGGGTACATAATTCTAACAACATACGAACCGCACCGTATGTCCTTGACGCGCCACGATCGACCAGTACAATCAATCATCTCGCCAGAGACCACCATTATGATCACTTAACACTCTCCAGGAACTTGTCGATCACGGAAAGGGAGAGGTACAAAAAAACCGTTGATCACTTGGGCGGAATAGGAGAAAAAAATACAGGAAAGCACGGTTGAATCATCCTGTTCCGGGCAAGGGGGACTCCGCCGCTCGGAAATGATCGCCGGATGAAATAGCAAATTTAACGCCACCATCCATCCAGTGGTCGATCGCTGTGGGCTTGTGTGCGACGGGCCAATTGCAACCGCAAACACGCGCCCTTACTTTCACCCAGGAAGGGACAGGGGAAAGAGGGGGGAGGGATGGCAAACGATATACAAACACATCAGGCCCACAAACAGTCCGCGTACCGGATTTGTGGACATGCGAATCGAACGCCGTTCACGATGGCGATGGGAGTCTCGGGGCTGGCGGATTGATTTGGCACACAGGTGGATGTAATATTTACTGGTCAATTTTATTTGATTGCTCTCAATGTGAATGGCAAACGGCGTGTTACGCGATGGCCTCCGGAGGAAGTGAATAGTATTACGAAAAAAAAGAAAAACAAGAAACAGGAGTCATAGCTGCTCTATTTTTGAAATTTCCGCACAAAAGTTTGGAAGAAAACAAAAGTTTAATAAATAATTAATTAATGAAAGGCAGCGAAAGGGAAACTGCTTTCTTCCTCTGCGCTGAACTCTTCCGCTTCGGTCAGTTTTTTTTTTATTTTTACACAAGCACCAGTCCGAAAAAAAACCTAATCGAAAGTTAAACGAAATGAGCCCGACAAAAGCAAAATCCAATTCCACTTACATCAGCCGTATTTCAGTTGCATCCTCCGCTGCATTCGTAATGTTACGAACACGTCGGTTCGGGCGGGACATGGCCAACAAACCGCCACCCGGCGAGATCCCGCCATATTAATCGCGATCGCGGGCAAAAGCAAAAGAAACCAGGGAGTTAATAAAACTTGGATTATTTCATTTTCCTCCTTCTCTTGCTTCGCCAGCGGGTGTTTATTAATGCTCGTTTGGTACGATTTCTTCATTTTAAGCGACGAAAATTGCAGAAGAAGGCATAAGGAAAACCCGGGGAAGGAAAAAAATGGGTTTAAAAACACGTGTCGAATAAACAATCGACCACCGGAGGATGCCGAAATGCAACCGAATAGAGGAAACATATTCCACACTCACGATGCTCGTTGGGGAGGCGGTAGCAATGCGTGTCTTTTATGTACATTAATTTATTGTAACCTTTTCGGTGAAATGAAACCCACGAAAGAGGGATAAAGGCAACAACATAAAAAACCTCCCCGTGGCAATGGAGGACTTTGTAGCTAAACGTTTCGTAGGTCAGGTCAGGCCAGGGTCGTCGCAGGTCGAGGATGCCCGCGCGGGATCGGCCCGCCGGTGACACGTGACGACAGTGAGATAATTTATTTTGCCACGAAATGGGAAAGACAACGGCCGAACCACAAACCGAACGGAACCGTTCAAGCTCGCGGAAAGAAGAACGAAAAACGTTCAAAATGGAAATACGAGAAACCGCCGCGAATCCGATCGCGAGGGTTAACGATTCCTTTAAATTTTGAAATTGGAAAACAGTAAGAATAAGGCAGATACTCGATGAAATAGTATCACTTGCGTTTTTTGGTTCGAATCATCGGCGCAAAGCAAACGACAAGATCTCGCATATGCTCTGCAGCACGTTCGTCCAAAGGTTGTGATCATTTGTGCAGATGCTTGCTTGATCTCAGCCACATGTTGGTGATGCAAGTTATGCTGAAAACGAACGTGACAAACAGATGACATTGTTTAAGCCTTCGTTCATCGTATCGTTCACTGGTGAAATCATTCTTTTAAAATATTTTCTCCAACCAGCGACCATGGCGAACTGTCGGCGAACCGACGAGCGAGACATTTTGCGGAGCCATAATGAAGACGCCAATCATGGCGCAGAAGAAAGCTGCTCTCGGCTGCATCGGTTTTGCTCTAAATGGGAATTTGCTTTTCCCCTCCCTTCTCCGCCACCAATTGACTTGCCTTGGGGTGCTTTTTCAACCGCAACCAAATCAAACCGTCCATCGGTCCGTGCCTACGGGAAAGTTGCTGATTAGCGCCTTCCACCGGCAACAATACCGGGGCTGTAGATGTACGCGGCTTGTCGCTATCAACCTTGATTTGGCTTGCCTGTTGCTGATGCGATCGTATCTTCGTTGAAATGAAAATGATTTTTACTCACAGGCCTCACGGGGGTAAGCTGGCGATTTGTTTCCCCATACCATCCCAAGGGTTAGTCCGTACGGAGAGCGTGGAAAATGAGCTAACACACCGGCCCGGCGAAGGGCGAGCGAAACGAGCGCGCGCGCAGCGGTTGCGTGGAAAACCGATGAAAAGCAGTGCCAATAGCGACTAATGATCTTCGCAGTCGAACGAAACGACAACAGTTGTCGAGGGCGCCCATTCCACTCTGTCCCATCCCCCCCCCCCCCCCCCCCCCCCCCCCCCCCCCCCCCCCTTTAATGATGATGATTGATGAGGAAGGAAAGCTAAGAGTCGACGCAAGACAAACATGACAACATAGGGCGGATAGGTTCCGCATGCGATGTCGCCTGATGTTTTATTTGCTTACATTTGAAAAAAATGGAAAAATGTTTATGCAGGAACCAACACTCTGGCGGGTTCCGAACCGGATGACAACGATTGTCGTCACCCCTAGGACACGATAACAGCATCCGCATGGTGGTTTGAGTGCGGGAAAAATCATTTCCCATCCTTCGTTTTCCAACCGGCGACCAGAACCGAGCTGGCAGCTAATCGGTTACCAATTACTGAGGAGGGAACTCTACCGATCACTTTAAAAAAGCAAACCCACTTCCAATGTCACCGCGCGTGGGAAACGTGTTAAAAGCAAAAGGCAAAAAGAACACATTTATCTCTCGCGCAACAGGCGAAACCAATTTCCGCAACGCCCACGTTTTCCACCGGCTTTCCACGACAGGGTTTTGCGTGCGTAAGAACACGAGCACGAGGTTCGGAATCGAAATAGCTCACGCTCGATTGTTTGCATCTTCACATTTTCCAACACTTTCCCACCGCACCTCAGCACCGTCCCCGTTCCATCCGTTTCGCTTTTGCGAAAAGCGACTTCTTGCATGCCGATAAATATTCCATCCCCCTCCCCCTCCCCGGGGCGTGACTTACGCAAATCGTCGCGTGTTTTGGTTTTGAAAATCAACTATTTTTGGACCACGCGGACGGGCCTCCCGGTTTGATTGAAACGTTCGCCCGACCGTTTTTGTCGTGTCTCGTGGTTCAGTCTCGGACGGGTGAGGCTAATGTTACCATCGCCTATCGCTAAGCACCACCGCAAACTCCCCCCCGGCCTCCCCTTCCCAAGACCTTGACAATGGCCGGTGATGCGATGCCGTTCCATGTGCGAGCAAGTTTATGGACATTGTTGCACTGTTGTATTTTGTTTTCCATTTTCGTTTCTTTTGCGTGACCGTTCCCTCTAAACTTTAATGTTATTTTTCTACGATTTAAGCAAAAAAAAAAAACAATCTCCTGTGTCCCAAACTCAATGCAACACGACCCGTTGGATGTAAAGTACATCAACTCGTCTATCAGTCTGTTCGACCGAACCGAATTGGATTCGGTTGATTTAAAGATGTAAAGAGACCTTCTGGTGACACGCGACCACAGCATCTAACGGGGTCAAAGCCGTACGGCAAACCGGAGAGTCTGCACACATCTTGGCTGGACGCGGCCAGAGAAGGTAACGGTCGAACGGAATTTCAATTTAAATGTGGGTCAAGATTGACGGCCTGCGAAACTAATTATTGCTTCATAATCGCGTAGCTAGAAATTGATTTGATGCCAAGTGTACAGTTTGTGTACATCGTCGGGTATACTTCGTCAGGTACTTGGACTCACGATATTTAATGTTATCTTATCATAAAACAAAGTTTAAAACAACGAACGTAAACTCACTTTTCATCACGTGCTTTTCTTTGTGTTTTCAAAATCGCTTGTTTAAGCGGTTTCTTTACTACAGCCGAAGCGATTGGCGAGAAAAGTTCACACACAGCAATGCCCGAGCGAGCAGCTTAACTATTGTTCAGTTCACTTTCTGGTAGCCCGCTAAAATCTCCTGCTGCTGCTGCTGCTGCTCCTGCTTGTACTCTGGTTACTTTCGTTTATTTTACTTTCAAATCGAACTGCGATCGGTCTACTGACGGTAGTTCTAGTGGGCATCGGGCGCAAAAGACCTTCACCTGCGATCGCGTGGTTCGCAATCGAAGCCAAACTTCTACTCCACGAAGAAAACGCGTCCACCAACCGTTGGCGTTACGGTGCGTTACGATGTTGGTCCCCAGCTGTGCTCTTAAGCCAAATCCGATCACTACTTTTTTTACACACAAACACTCTCTCTCTTATGTTGTTATGCTTCCCGCACGGAACGCGATTTTACTAGAAGGCCAAAACGTTCGCCACCGAAGCGATCGTGCGCCGTACTGTCGACGATCGGTTTGTTTACGAACGGTTTTATAGCCGCGCCCCGCCAACGAGCGAGGTTGTGCACCTCCACCGGACACGCGCTTGAACGGGACTGCCGGTGTGCGAGCGGGATTTCCCCGGCGTAGGCCCCCAAAAGCCGGCGTCCACTCCACGGCGTGACGTTTTTTCGCGTTCCGCGCGATCTTTTTCCGTCTCTCGCGAGAAAATGGGATTTCTCTTGAAAGCGGCCCCCCGAAGCTGTGGCGAGCAATCGGTTCGGTTTTGGTGGGAGAAAACGAGAGGGAGACCAGCAACAGTCCGGGCAGGGAAATCTATTACCCAGCAAATACAGTATATTTCAAACCATTTACTTCAAGGACTCGGAATAAAGGAAAATAAACTAACTCGCGCGGCATCCCTTTTTCCAATATTTCAATCAAAAGTGTTAACCATAAATTTCAAGAATCAAAGAACATTTCAATTAACAAGTTTCTACATCTTCGAACGGACGAGTAACTTGAATTATCGCCTAAAATGAGTCACTAACGACCTTTTTTGCACAGTTTACCTCTGTGATGCGTTCGTTACTTTGAACGCTTTTCCTAATTTGTTTACCTTAATTAGTTTTAACTTCGGGTGAGAAATAATGCAGTTCTGTTTTTGAATCGGATTTCAAAACTATTTACTTGATTAAGTAAAAAAAAGTAGCCCCCGATAAATGACGATATCAACAGGATTATATTTGAAACTATTTTTTGTTATTTAACATGTTGTACTTCTAATGTTTGCAGTCTCATACTAGGTTTTGAAAGAGAAGACCCTTTTGCGTGGGTTTGTTAGAGTCCATGTTTTGGTTGGAAGACTAAGTAAAATCTCATTAGCATACAATAAATGTGGGATTTAATGAAAAACTAAATCAAGTAACTGGCTTCTGCTACAAATTGTAGTTACGTGGCTCAGGAATATTCCCCTTTCAAAAAGTGGAATCTCTCTGAAAAAGCCTGTAAACCCATGGCAAGGGCAAAAAGGGCCACTTGAGTCGCGCGAGAGCAGCTTTCGACCGCGTACTTCGTCGGGTTGAGCGAAAAAACATGGAAAAGTGACAACACACCGGGGAGAGCGTTCGGTGACTTTTGCCTGGTCGACTTTGTGTACTGGAAACTGGAACCGTACGGCCGTGTACGAGTTATGGCAAGCATAATCGAGACCACGACAACAAAACGGTAGTGATGGTGACGAGCGGGAGGCAAATGGTGCGCGACTTAGTCGGGGAATTCCCTGCGCATCGCCAGAGTCGTAAGATAAACCAGCATGAATGTTTAATTACAGCCACTATCGTTGCGATGCAAGTCAAGCAATGCGCCCCATTTGATGGCTGATGCAATCGTCCCTCGGCGGCCACTGGTCGATTGGGTTATCCATCAAAAGCAAATAAAAAAAAAATACCGAGGAGGTGTGTTTCCGAAACAAATTTCCCACCCCGCAAACCGGTTCCGGATTGGGTTTGGGGAAGAGAGATTTTCCATCCGGTAATCTGGCCGGGGTGCGCGGGGGTTTATGCAAACGGAAGACACGCTCGATGGCTATTTATAACATGCATCGAAACCATTCTTCTCTATTGACGGATGTTAGGTAAATAATTTCACGGACCAGTTCAGATCATGTCAATGCAAATGAAAAACACATGTACGCTGATTTAAATCGTGCTTTAAAGAAAACAACGTTGAAGAGCAAACAGTTCAGACAGTTATTAGCGTAATTTATCCAAAGAGTGTCATAAAGCGATTGGCTACCGGAAAGTTTGTTAGGGCGTTAGCGTCTTGGTCCTGTTTGCCCATCACAAGCCTCTAATCTAGTCTCATAGTTTATAATTTTGGATAATCTTAACATATCAACCGCTACCTTCAAACTGCATCATATGTGTTTTATCTTATCTTTTAGTAATAAACTTGAAAGCTGAGTGTCATATCACGAAGTGTCTGACTCCTGAAAAGTGGGTCATTTAGTGCTAATCTAATACTAATGAAGAGACTCGTAACATCACAGATCATAAACCTGTTACCACTTATTATATTTTTCGAGTGATTTAAGATAAACTTCATATATACACCGTCAGATTGCATTATATAGTAATTGTTTTATCTTATGGCAATACACTTTTTTTAACATTCTGAGAAACACCCGCGCTCTTCAGTACAAACAAAAACAAAAATGATTTAATTGCGATTGTATGGACAACGTAATTCACTTCTAGGATTCAGTAAACAATTTATCTATTAGTGTACATCATTCCTGTTGAACCGTTCTTCGTCATTTCCTCGGATCGAAAGCGATACTCAATTTTCGCACTGCACGCAACCTCCACTCAGCCCTGGCCCAGCCCAGCCCGGCGGCTCAATTACTAGCTCAATTGTAAATAGTTGCAAGGCTAAACGTCCACACCACCCTCAACTTCCACCGGAGGCAAAAGAATGGTTCACCCTTCAGTGAACTTTGCACTGCAAAACACAAACATAAGGAATCCGTCGTTTGCGACGACCGACGATTGGTGAAAATAACTTATCCGTTTGGTTTACGAGCGAGCCAGCCCTGCAAGGGTTAACATTATCTACAGCTAGCGAGTAATCCACACAACGATCGTCTATCATGCAACCTGAAACTCCTCTGTCCAATTTATCTCCACTCCACGCCGTGAAAAGTGGACAGCACCATTACCGGGCGGGCCGTTCTAAACCCGCGTAGAGTGGCTAAGTAATTGGAACTGCTTCAGGAAGGAAGGTTTCCTCTCCCTGCCTGAAAACAACGCTCAAATTATTGCATTCAGGGGTGATGTTTGACGTTGGTCAGCTGATACAATATTGCGCGCTTTTATACACACGCTGGTGGTGAAATATGCAAACTGTAAATTCTACTAATGGCATTTATTTTCATGTCAAGTTTGAAAGTGAAACGAAAATGAAAGTAGACATTTTTCAAATGGGTACAATTCTTAAAATTCCCCTCTAGAGTGACTATTCTTTATAATTTATCCGAGAAAAACGAGTACAACAACCTTTCCCGATGCAGGTGGAGTGCGGCCTTAGCTGCCCTTGCGAACCCTGGAGCTGTAAAACCACATCATTGACACATAAATTCCCCCCCGGGCAATGTCGTTAATCGCCGCGTCCATCAGCCACGGTGCAATGGCTTGCTAGCCGGTTCTAGCCGGTTACAAAAATCCCTCACCGTCACCGGTGGCTTCCCCAGACAAGCTCTTACATATACGATTCACCTGCAAAGTAATGTTGCGTCTAGAACTGCGTCGTAGAACGCTATTTCAAAAAACCAAAAATAAAAGAAATCATCAGGTGAAAGGCAGAGTGAACGCACTCGTGGAGCGTGCCATGAACGGAGGGGGGCCCGCGCACGTCAAAAGTCTCGGCGGGAATTACCCACGTCTTCGGACATTCAAGGCCGAACGCAAACCGTGGTTGGAACCGGTGCCCGATCTCCGCCAGTGATTCAAATCGTCTTCGAGGCGTGACCGCAGTCCATTTGCACCCGAATCGAAATGATAATGGTCAATAAAGATGAATCAAAGCAGGCTTCGGGCTACCGGTTCTGTTTTCACAGCCTACTTCCGGAAAAGTGACCAAAGCGGTCATCGAAGGATACGATCGGCTTAAAAGCAACGCAAGCCGGGTGACTCAATGTGGCAACTCGGTGGATGTGGCATGTTTGTAGCAGGAATTTCGCACCTTCGCCAGTTGGAGCCACATTACGGTTGCTTACCAACCTCGTTAGCGGCGTCTATTTAGCATCGAAGGGGCGGGGACATCCAGGTTTTCCCATAGAAACAAAAACACATTAGCGTCCGGGAAGGAGGGAGATGATTCGTAAACATTTGTACGTAAAGTGCGATCGAAGGTTTGCTTGTTTTCTTTAATTGCGCCAAACAACTGTCGACGGTCGTGGAAATGGTCTCCCTGACCATTCGTACACAACGTACCAATTATTGGCAAATAGTTGCGTCGCTAATTGACTACTAAAATCCAGATGGAGCGCTATGAATCAAAGACGCGCGCATTTACAAGCGACACTAAACATAATCGATGCGAAACCGGAGATTTTTAACCGTTTGTGCTTTTCATTTGCGTCCGTCTGTCAAGGTTATTAAACAGAATTAGGCACTTCAAATGGAAGTCTGATGAACCATCAAATATCTACTTTGATTTCTTCCTCTACTTCTACGTTTTTTCTTCCTCTAACATTTTTTCCATACTCGATCTATCAGTTTGTTATCAGTTGGTTGAGTGTGATTCTAGTGGCATGAAAAACAGTTTAATTTTCTTTAATTTTCTACATTGACCTATGGCACCATAAATCGTTAGAACAGTTCCTGCTGGTGCCTCGCATTATCGATAGCTTATCAATAGTTTTTCACCTCACTATCAACTGGCGCAACTATCGATGGCTTCGTTGAATGTATTCCAGCCCAATTTGGAATGCACATTCGTCCCACTTGATAGTGGATCATACACGGAAGAAAACCCCGTCTTGAGCGCTTAAATGTCTACACTTTAGAGACAAGGCAGGAAAACACCAAAGAAAATCCTGATAATTCCAGCGATCATGGAGGGATTAAGGGACGCGTGACACAACGTCGCTAATTAAAGCACCTCTCTGTAGTGATAAGATGTTCAGTGAACGGCAACTGAATGAAGTAAACAGACGTACACAAAAAAAAACGAAAAAATAGGAATGAAGTGCAGAACGTTACTGTCCATGGTGTCCCTTAAAATCCGGAATCTGGACTATTGATAACCTCTCGTAGGCTTATAACAACAAGTTGAGGTTCGTTGCAACGAGGCATTGGGAGCGGGCAGAGTCCCAATGACGTCTAAAAATAAGAGACAGTCCTAGAGATAAGCGCATCGGGGGCGATTACGAAAAATAATAAACAATCTTTAAGCCAAATGAAAGCGAAACACACAAATCGATCGAGCTGGTCATTAGGCCAATCTTCTTTGGAGGCAGAGGTTAAATTTACTTTCCATCCCAGTTTGTGGTCAATGAAATGCGTCTGTTAAAACATCTTCCACGCAAATTGCGCATCCTCTTTGCCATGGTAGCTAACAGCTGGACTAGAAGTTGGTAAGGCAAACACGAGCTCACCCGTCGGTGCACTTCATTGACTTGACTACTGGGGACGTCTGTACGCTTGTTTGTTTGTTTGTTTGTTGATTAGGGTTCAGGTTTCACCGTCACGGTGCAACGCCGGTTGGTGTAAAATATCTACGCTCGAATAGTTTGACCTGCGCCACGGAGCGGAGCCTCGGAAACGGGAAAGTGGCACTCAACGCGGCGCTCAACATGGTTTTTGTGCATCTATATATATATGGGTTTACTTTACCTTTTTCCGACTCATCCGGTCGGTTCTGATCCTGCAGCTCTATGCCGGAGTGCGTGTCCGTTGTGGCAGCCATGCCAGGCTTCCTGTCGGGTTGGTAGGCACGGTAGTAACTGAGGGTAAATGCAAACCGTAGCAAGCGCTGATTGTAAAACGACACAACAAAGTTCCACAGAGAGCACACAAAGTTCACTGTCAAGGTAACGATGCTCGCACTAGCGCGCCGCACTGAGGACTGAGGCCGATCCGTCGGTGATCACGGTTCGCCGACAAATGATGATACCATTCAAACGAACTGGCTGTCCGCCACGCCTGTCAGCTAGGGCCGCGCTCCCTATGCGAGGCAACTACTTATCGCCCACCGAGCGGTATAACAGAACCGGCGATAGGACCAAGACGATACGGTCGCTGTACCGATGGTGACAGATTTAACAAGCATGGAGTCCATCGGTGCAGGCCTGCTGCGATCATTTTTCAAGTGCGTGGTGAAAGAAGAAAGCCAACACCAACAAACCGAAAGTGTTGCCGTTTACATTCACATTAGCATCGTCCAGGTTATTTCTTGCTTTAACACCATTTTATCAGTGGAATGAGCTACCTCTTCTCGTACGTGTTGTGTATTTATTTTGAATTAACAATTATGGCACCATTCTGAAATGTTTTTCCTATTCCCAGGGATGGCTAGGGCAAACAAGGACCCCTTGTGTCATCAGCCTTTGCAAAAAAACAGTAATATACACAATATAAGAAATAGCATAGCCGGCTACGTCCGCTGTGCATTCTCCTAACGAAATCAATAAATTATGCCATTCAAAAGAAAGCATTTACCCTACGTACATAAGGGACTTGGTGTGCACACATTAACTGGCACTTGAGAAGACCACCGGAAATAAGATCCCATTTACACCCGAGCGTGCGTGTGACAAAAACCACGCACTCGTGCATTTTACAAGTACGAACAGGAAAGCCAAAAAAGTGACAGCGAAAGTTATCTTCCCTTGTTGCCGGGCTGCAGTTGGAAAGTAAAACAGCCAGTAAAATTCCCGCCGTCCGTTTCAGACGCTCACCACTAGAACCGGGTTCCTTTGGAGTTCTTCGTCGTGTGTGCCGTGGACCGGGACGGTAATTTGCATTCGTTATCCGATTCGGGTGAACAAAGGCAAAAATAAACGGCGAACGGCCAAAAATTTGAAGGTTCGCGGGACCGAGATGTCGGATACCGAGGTGTGGTATTTCAATGTGACAATTTAGTTTTATCTGACCCAAAATTGGTCCTCCACCATCCCGCACTCCCTACGTTTGGACGTAGGTATTCGTGGCTGCGAGGGAGTATAACGGTGGCACGATTAATCAATTGCCTGCCCGCGGGTAGTAACGACCGACGAAGACGTCGTTTCAACCGACTAGACGTATCTTCCCGTCACACGTTGTCCCGTGGAGCCATCATTCTTGGCGTGCTTTGTCCGTAGTTCAAGGTTAGATCTGTACGCTGACCTCACACATGGTTCTTATCCAACCAGCAGCACTCCGTTAATTCGATTTGATCACTCGTGTTACAATTTTCTTACGCTAAAAGAAATACAATGTCGAATGGAGAACGGCACAACGAACATCTACAATCCAGATAAATCACCCACTTCGTGGTTACACATGATTCCCGAGTTCGGCATCGCATCTGTCTTATCTTTGTTCTCGAATGGAATTTCAAGATGCTGGACAGTACGACAATGTAGCCATTTGTAACGGCTGCAGCAATTAAATTAGCAGAAGAGGATGGATTAATTAAACATTGACCGTGTTTCGTAATTAAAACGAAACGAACTGACGGTACACTGACTGGCAACGTTATGAAATTAGTAAGAACGAAAAGATTTTTCAAGAACGCTATGTTTCCAGATTTAGTTGAACAGTAGTAGATGTTTTCTTTTATTTATCTTCTTGTTTGTTATTTGCTTTAAAGTGAGAGAATAGACTTTTTAGTTTTAATTCTTGTTTTCTGTTTTAGTTAAACTTGATTCCGATGCGTTTAAAACCTTCATTTGCCTGCCCGGTTGTTTTTGTCACTCTTCTTTTAGGAGCCTTTTATGGGTTTGGTGTAAGTAAATCCATTTCTTTTTGGCAGAGTTTCAAAAATGCATTTAGTTTCGCGTATTTGTTCGTTAGAGTTTGTAATTTGTAACAGACCACCGGTGGTGCCCGGTTGCAGAATAATAATATTTGCTTTACACATACTACTTAGTTTGAAATCGAGTGATTCCTAGTTTCCGGCGCTGGTAGAAACAAACACCTAATGCCGCTGGATGCCTTTTTGTGTACGAATTATGAATCAGTTAGGATATTACCGCGCGGGGCAGGAGCGCGTTCGTGAGATAACCGGTTGATAAATGCAGGATAATGTTGCTGATCTGTACTAAAATATTCACCATTGTCTATCCGATTGACCATGTGTGTGAATGTTTGTCTGTGTGTGTGTGAAAACTGTATCCCTCCATTTAATTCCACCAAATGTTGTCCTCATCGACTTTTCATCGAACACCCACCAGTGATTATACGTTTGTACGTCGAATAAGAGAAATGAAAAATAAAACTAGACACACTGGAAGCAACATTTTCAGCACAACGTTCACATCGATTACACCCACGATCAGGTAGCGACAGTGCACAGGCAAAACACTATCCATCACGGCGACTTATAGTTGCAACGACCGAGGGCCAACATCCGGCACTCCAGGTTGCGATGTGCAACACCCGCGTTAGTTGAAGGCTCCCGCCTCACTGTTCCGTCGGTATTCGTTTCCGAGTTTGTTTGTTTGTTTAGATTATCACAATAATTATTTCCCATCTCTAGCTACTAATTTCCAGCCCCAAATTCTTCAAATTCCTACCGACACACCGGTCACATTCAATGGCACGATACAATGTAAATAGTTTGTTTTAAACTGAGCTGACCCGTCGAGCTATTCTGTGCATCTTCCCGACCGATTTCGATTCAATCCACATCCCTTCTGCGACGGTATTTGTATATGATCTTGTATATTTTAAGTGTATATATATATTTAAATGCATTTACGCAAATGTATAGTAATTATTTTAAGGGATTATATATTCTCGTTTTGCTAACGTGCACTGATTTATTGTAAGATTTTCAACCCTGCGCACAGTGTCTCATCTCCCCTATGCTTTGGATACTAACGGGCTGCCGTGCTTGCCTAATTGAAGTATTTTGTGTTTTTTTTTTTTCTTGAGGCAACAACCTGCCCGATAGTTCGTGCACTCGATCGATACCGTACGGTTAACAACTAACACTATCCCTGTCCGTTGAAAGCCACCATTGAACAGTGTACAGCAAAGAGCTCAGTTTCCCTACCTTCATAGATTCGCTACAAAGTGTAATTTGCATTTATTGTTCTGTTCGCCCAATTGTTTGTGTTGTTCCAATTGCTACTAGACTTTTATTATATATATACTACTAAAAATGGGGATTATGGCAGGTTACTTATCAATTAGTTAACCCTTTTCGCGTGGGAAATGATGTAATACTTGGTAAAAAAAACACTTTAAAAAATCTTTTTATAAAACTCAATGAACAACCGCAACACTTCTCTTACACAGTAAAACATCATCAAGAATTAAAAATAAAAACAATGTAAAAGCCACTGGAACCAGGTGTTACAAGCAATAAAATAATGTTACAGCATATCATTAGCAGGGTAGAAGAATTACAGTAAAATACTTCGCCGACAGTAAAGCGTACCTTCATCGACATTGATCGCGAACACGATTCACTTTATAAAAGTGTGTAATGGCTACATTCAGATTTTTCAGTTTGTTCTCCACCATCCTGCAGTAAGTTTGTATACATTTAAAGCGAACGAACCATTGCAATGTCGTGGTGTACGCGATGATTGTTCCAGTGTTATCGTACAATGTGATAAACCATGCTAAACGCCACTGTCGCTAGGATCATGTTTAGTGTCACCATCGACGTAGTACTATTTCAACTAAACCACATTGTTTCTCTTCGTTCCTCATGCAGTAAAGCTATTCTTAAAAACAACAAAAACCACTGTTTTCCCATTCCCACTAATCGCGCGAGACAAAGGTTGGAAGAACAACCATCCCCGGGGGACAGAGAGGGAAACCGCTAACGCAAGGTAATGCGTCCACCACCCAACATACAATATTACGAATGGTTCATCTTATCCATTCGTCTTCGCGCCAGATCGGACATCCCGACCGGGCCCAAGTTTGCCGCCTGGGGAGAGGAAATCGCCCGGAACGTGGCGTGCACCGCTCCCTTGATAGCTTCCGTGTTTTCGTTGGTCATTTTGGCCCCCTGCGCTGCTGGTTCGACTACTACCGGTCGATCACCGTGCTGCGTAGCTGCCGTGCTGTATGCTGGCCGTGGGGCGCATCGTGAAAGCCATGGATGCCGCAGGATCTGAGCGGCGGTGGGACGCCTCGAGGGTACAATATGCAGCATCTGGCGAAGCAGTTCCTTTACTTCCTCCGATATAGTGGGCCATTTCTGGAAAGTTTAAAAAATAACTATTAGACACGCAAAACAATACGACTTGGATATCGTTCACATTACTTACGCCGGTCTCCAAATCCACTTTTCCCGACCCGATACGAGCGAGAATCATGTCTGGCGAATCGTTGGGAGTGCTAGCGAAGGGTGTTTTGCCATCCAGCATAATGTACAGCAGCACCCCGAGCGACCAGATGTCGCAGGCCAGATCGTACCCTTGCTTCTTCAGTACCTCCGGTGCAACAAAGTTGGCCGTGTAGCAGGGCGTCATCAGAAGCCCATTATCGGCCCGCAACTGCTTGGCAAATCCGAGATCGCACAACTTCAACGATTCGGGCGTATGATTGACGGACGCGTACAGTAGATTCGACGGCTTTAGGTCCCGATGTACAACGCCATGTTCGTGCAGATAGGCGACGGCCGATACCACGGTTCGGAGCACAGCACTAGCCTCCTGCTCGGTCATGTAATGGATGGCCAGGATGCGATCGAGCAGCTCACCGCCCTTTAGCAGCTCCATCACCAGGTACACGTAGCTCGTATCCTCATGCACGCCGTACAGTGTAACAATGTTCGGATGGTTACCGTAGCGTAGCAAAATTTCAACCTCCTCTCGGCAATCATGGTAGGATTTGTCGATTATCTGAAAAATAATAGAAAATAATACAGTACGTAAGGCAAGTTGTCAAAGGAAATGCTTTTCATGTTTTGAATTAGTAGCAATACTTAGCAATAATTACAAATTATCTGGAACATGATTTTCAATATTAAATCAACAAATCTTTACCATAAAATGCTAACACACTTTACCATAAATTACTGAGTGGCACTTAAAGAGCACTTGAAATTCCGTAGCGATATAATCAAATTAAAGTATGGGCTGCGATTTGAACAAACACGCCACATTTGTGTTTAGTACAATTTAGTACAAAGGTAAAATTAGGAATCATACCTTCACCGCGTAATGCTTCTTCGTCGTACGATGCTCACACATTCGACAGATGGAAAACGTGCCCCGACCTAACTCCTGCATCAGAAAGTACTCATCGCCGAAGGCGACCGGCTTCACTCCCGGAATTTCGTTCGAAAACGGTGACCTCGAGGCGGGCTGCTGCTGCATCACCATGCTGCTACCGTTGGCAAAGTTTGGCTGCTCGTCCAGCAGCCCCGGCGCGATGAAACTGAACCCACGGAAGATTTCGTGCGCACTGGCACTGACAGGACCACCGGGAGAATCCCTATCGAGAGTGGAGAGAAGAGGCAAAAATCGTTAGCCTTTCTGTACGGAGCCAAATCCAAACGGTTAACATACTTTGGCGATTTGTTCGTATACTCGGAATCGAAGTAGAACGCATCGTCCCGCGACACGGCCGGGATGAACGGTGGCCGAACCTTCTTGCGCTCGAACGCGTCCCAGTCGACGTTGGCAAAGAACTCGTGCCGCTTGATGTCGTCGATGCCGTTCGGGCCAGCCCCGAGCCGATTGAGCGGGTTACGCTTGAAAAGTGCCCGCAGCAGACTCTGCGCTTCCGGGCTCAGGTTTTCCGGCATACCGAGCTTCGTCTTGAGGATTTGGTTCATCGTGTCATTCCGGTTGCTACCGTGGAACGGCAGGTTTCCCGTCAGCATCTCGAACTGCCCGAAACGAAAAAGGGTGAAGGGGTTTATTTGTACCGGTACTGTACTAAAAAGATCGGCCATATGTAGTTCATTACCATAAGCACACCGAACGACCACCAGTCCGCCGCGAACGTGTGTCCTTTTCGGTTCACGACCTCCGGTGCCATGTACTCGACCGTGCCGCAAAAGCTGTACGTTTTCGAACCATCCAGTGGTTGCTTCGATAGGCCAAAGTCCGTTAAAGCTATGTGTCCGTCCTACGAGAGATAAAAATGAAATCGGTATAATTTTTATTGTTGTTCTTGGCCAACCTCCCGCCAAACAGCACCGTCCTTACCTGATCTAGTAAAATATTCTCCGGCTTCAAGTCCCGATAGATTATGCCGATACCGTGCAGGTGGTTCAGGGCGAGTGCCAGCTCCGCCAGGTAAAACTTGACGTCCTCCTCCGTAAACATCACCTCCTTGCTCAGCCGCGTAAACAGATCACCGCCGCGCAGGAAGTCCAGTATGAGGTACAGCTTGCCGGGCGTCTGGAAGGCGTAGTGTAGCTTCACGATGAACGCATGCCCCACATCGGCCAGGATGTTGCGCTCGTTCGTGCTCCGGACGCGATCCTTCACCTTCAGTGTCGCCTTTTTTAATACCTACGAACGGAGAGAATCACAACAAATCAGAACACGTTCTCATCGGGTGAACCGTACGGAACCACCGGAACCACCTACTTTCATGGCATAGAGCGTGCCGGCATCGATGCCGACAATCTTTCGCACCAGAAACACCTTCCCAAACGAGCCCTCGCCGAGAACCTTCAGCAGCTCGAACTGCGACGGGTCAGCCTTCTCGTGGCCCTCGCGGATAATATCCTTGATGTCGATCTCGTGCTCGTCCGATCCATTCCCATTTCCACCTGTATCACCACCGCCAGCCCCATCACCGCGCAGCTGCTGTCCCATATCACCCTCGCCGGCAGCCCCAACTAATCCGCCGCCCATATCCAGATCCATCGCTTCCTCGGCCCCCACAAGCAGCTCCGCTCCGTCGGCCGGCACGCGCTGGTGATGATGATGATGAGGGTGATACTGGTGATGGTGGTATCTTCCCCCACCGTCGGGCAGCTCATCGTCGTCCAGCATCGCCTCCGGTTGCCCGTGCTGCTGCGGATGGTACGTCACCATCCCTTGAATCTGCTGCTGCTGGTGCTGATGGCGGCTGTTGGCGGGCGGATGTTGGTGATGATGATGAGGTGGGTGATGGTACTGCTGTTGATGCTGCTGCTGCTGCTGCTGTTGTTGCACTAGCTCCGTCTGATGTTGCGCCGTAGCTGGCAGCGGATCGTAGGCTTCATCGACCACCATCTCGACATTGTCCTGCGAGGACGTCTGTGAAGTAGCAGGGCAAAGATAGCCGAGTGTAGCGTTTTCCACCCAGCAATGGGCAGTGAGACAAACGGAACACGTGATTAGTTGTGGACTGGTAATTAAAACTACACTAAACTGTGCCAAAACAGAGTACACTCGATGCAAGGCTGCACATGAAACTAAATACTGGATAGGAAAAAAGGGATTCAAAATAGATGCAAGGAAAAGAGCGACTCTACACGACACACACTTAAAACACCAATCGAAAGAGAAAGTAACAACAAACAACTAAAAGAAAGAAGAATAACTATACAAAAATTATACTAAACATTTAACACGTTGACTGCCAGGCGCATTAGCACACTTTTTTTAGTACAATCTGTTTTGATTAAATTTGTTTGTAACATTTATTAAACCGACAGTTTTCGAAGGGTAAGTTAAGACTTATCTTCCGAAAGAGTTTCTTTTTAATATTACTATAGTTTTCATGTTGCATTTTCCTTTATATATAGGGTTAAAACCTTATTAGAACTAATGACAGCTGACTATCAACAATGATAGCCATGCCAGTCAACGTGTTACAGCAACTAACAAGCCTACTTTTCAAGTGTTTTTCCACGCTTAATCGAATCCCACTCCTATACCGTAAAACCCTAATGCTAAGCCCAATGTTTTGTACTGCGATAAAAAAAATCACAATAGCCCACACTTACTGAAATCGTTTAGCGGAGAGTATAAGCGAGGGAAAATGTTCAATATTCATCCGCACACACACACACACACGCGCGCACAAAAGCACACAAAGGCACACCTTGGTTGGCAAAAAGCTACCGAAGGTGTCCGACAAACAATATCAAACATCAAAGCAACACTCGACAGCGCAGCGGAAGGAAGGCAGCCGGATACGGGGCGAAAGAAACTGTACGCCTCCGCAGAAATGTTGCCCGCAAAACGGTATCACCCACTCTTTGCCAGCCAGCCATATACCGCTGGCTCTTCTTGTGGCCGTTCCTCACCAACATGCCACGCTAATGCGAGTCATGCCCGTGCACGGAAGGCTACAGCTTTTACCGTATAGATCCAGCCGGCTTCGAACTCTCGGTGCTTGGTGCACACGCGCAACCGAACGAAACGAGCATGGCTCGTGTTGGTGTGTGCTTGAGACGCATGAAACACCAGGCGCCTCCATTAGCTGCCCGCTGCGCTTCGGATTTCGGGACGCTTACTTGGTGGACGTGCCGGGTGCGTCTCGGGGATGTCGCGAAAAGCTCGGAATTAATGCCACCCATTCCAGCACCATACTACATAGTGTGGAATGTCTAATTTTGGCATAAAGCCGGAGTGGTAAGGTGGGAGACTTTCTTTATGACCTACTTGTTATTATAATACGTTTTACAGGGTCCTTGAAGGCGGTTGACACAATTTTGCTGTTTCAAAATAAGTTCCGGAAGGCAATTTGTTTCACAGAAGGATACTTATTTTCTTTCGCCCATTTTATCATAACAACGGAAATTTTGCGAATTTATTGATTTTCTAACCTCACAGCCGATATTGCCAGACCAAGCAGGAGAAAGTAATCAAATACTAAATATTTATCCGAACGAAATTCCATCCTTCCACGATTGAAAGATGTCTGAAGTTATCTTCATCACTCAGTGTCACAGGTCAATAATGGGACTGTCACACGTACCGAGTTCTCGGAAATCCCTTGCCGCTGGCGTGGTATCATGTCGGGACGCCGTGTCAATGTACTGTCAATTTTGGCACCTCGAAACAAACAAAAAAAAACGGAACGGAAAATGCGTCCGATCACCCTGTAGTAATTCGATCGGCAGTCGGTGCAAAAATCGCAGAATGGCAAATCTCTCACCAACCCGCAACAGGTGCATCAAACCGGGAGCCGAGTAGGGACAGGGAAGGTTTTTTTATTCGGTGTTGATTTTTCGCCCAAAGGAACGTCAGGATCAGTCTATCAGTTTTGTTATGGAAATCTGTTGCAATATGTTTCTTGTTTCCATATTGGTTCTATCTTTTCACTTATCGCCACCAAAAACCCTATAAGTGGGGAACGCGTAATTTTCCCCCCGAAGAATAATACGTCGCAACAGGATCGAACCAAATCCGATTAAAGGCAGCCAGCCCGAACAAAGACCCTCGATCGATGTGTAGAAATCAAAACACCAATCGTATCGTGGAAAAGAATAAGCTCCGAACCGAAGGCAGATACGGAAAAATAACAGCCCTTACGAAATCCGAGGCAAATTTTTCCCTCCGTTCGCTGGGAAACTTTGCCGGAACCCAGAGAAAAAGAAGAAGAAATGTTTAGTAATGAAAAAAGTTCCTTTGCGAAAAGACCAACAGTCTCGCTGAGCATTCGAGGAGGAGAAGAGTTTTCTCGAACGTGGCAAATGAACTCCAAGCCGATTTGTTATCATCCGGGCCCGGGAAGAAATATGACTCGTCTTCTATTTCCATTTGCGAAAAAGTTTTCCCTCCCCGTTCGGCTGATGATGGTGGTGGTGGTGGTGTGGTAGGAAGCGACTAACGGAGCATACAGGCGACACACTTGACAGCCGGTCTTTTCCAGCTCGTTTCCACAACACCCTTCCCTCTGGTTTCCATTTTGCTTTGACGCTTCCGAATTTTCTGAATCCCAAAATCAAACATCGGTGGATCGTGAAGAGGTTGTTTTGGGAGGGAAAGTTCTAAGTCATCAATTCACCCCACCGTTTGGTTGGGCGGAAGAAAAGTGCAAACGTGTTACAATAGCGTGCCCTAATAGAGCCGATACTAAGCTGATGAAGCAAGGGCAGCGTTATGAGATAAATGTAGCAGATAAAAGCGGGTAACCACAAAGTACTCAGATCGTGAAAAAAAGGATACTATTACATGATTCCCGGGGACTAGAATAAAACCAACACCAGTAAGCATAGTGACCGAGCTGAGCGTTTTGTGCTAGCTTTCAGGAGTTTCTTTTTCCCCTGCCGTATTTTTATTTTAAAACCACCCTTTTGCCCACGTGTTCCGTCAACCGAATGTACACACCGACGCCAGGCCGGCGCAGCAATGAATAAAAATCAACCATCGAATATATTATTATCTCCGAAAACTGCAACCGGCCATGGCGGGAGCCGGTCCCTCTAGGGTCGGGGTACTAAAAGGAGGAAAAAAAGAACCGTTTCGGCCAGCATAAATCATTGGTATCCCGCAGCAACCGGAGAAAAATGGTGGGCGTTGCCTTCGCCCTCGAGGATGACGGAGAAAAGTTCATCGAACGGATCGAACGTGGGCTGGCCGTCCTTCCCCGGCACGTCAAGGGCGACATCACGGTTCAGCTGAAGTCAGCTTGAAGTCGACATGCAAATTTTGGACGAAAAATTCCAAACGTGGTTTGCAATTCGAAGGAGAAAGAACGGTAGAAAGTTGTGGAAAATGCAATCCGCTAACGTATTGGCGAAACGAAGTGGGGACATTCTGTACACCCTGGTACCAGAAACGACCCGTCCCGGTGTCGACCACTAAGGACCTTCGGTGGAAAGGCCAACCAATATTGATGGTAATTTTGCAAGCCCTTCGTTTGCGCAAGCAGGTACTGCATGGCGGAGTATATAAAGGGCACAAAACGACCGATGATAATGATCGAGCAGTTCCTGGAGCGTGGGACCAGAATGGGAACCGTACGGCCGAGATTGTGTGTGCCATCGCAAAAATCGAGCCAATCCAACCGTTCACCCTTTTTTCACCGCGCGTTCTTTAAAAGTGTTCCTTTTTATGGACTCGTTAACAACGCACCGTAATGTTGTTCCCTTGTGTGACTTTGCTTTCCCTTCTCTGTTCCCTAATGGTTTCTTTAGCACATTTCAAGGTTGGCTTGTACCATCGCCCGTGCCGGAAGATGCTGCTGTTTTATAATTACAAATTTACCTTTCGCCTAACCCAAACCGAATTACGACAGAAAAACCCAAGTTTAGTACCGAGCTGCTTTTGCTGGCAACCTGTTTCTTCCATTTATTCAACAGGTTCGGGCGCTTCCCTCCGGCGGTGATGTTTGGTTCGGGTTACGCCTGCCTGAAAAGGGCTTTTCGTTCGAGATGTTGTTTGTGTTTTTGCCCCCCCGGTACGATTCCGGCCGGGTCCGTTACGGGACCTTCTTTTCCTCTCAGACACTGCTTGCGAAGGCTCCCCGGCGGTCCCTTATGCCACTCCACCCTCTGTGATCGTTTCCTCTCGTTTCCATCTCGAGCGAAAGGAGGGGCTTTTCGGCACGGGATCATGTCGCCAGTCAAGCTTTTGGTGACGCATTTCCAATCCATTGCACGCTCGGGCACGTTTCGAAACGTTCAGCGAAGGAACTGTGGCGGCATTTTTTGGGGGAGGAGAAAAATAAATATATAATCTTTCCGCAACGTGTTCGATGGGGTTGTGAAATAAAACCATTTTAAAAGGGTTTGCTGCTAGCGGTGCTTCCCTGAAAACTGAAGATGCTATCCTACCGATGGGAAAATGTGGAGGAGGAAAATCCAACACACGTTGGTTTTGTCCATATCCGTCAATCGGGTGAATTTGCTTCCATTTTTTAAATGCGTACCCAAAACATTGTACGATGGAAAATCGAGCGTCACGCTAGCAAATGAAATGGAATATGGTTCTTTACAAGGCGTACTCTCCTGCAAATAAAATCCATCACAGCAGAATGTGAAGTGAAACAAATTACGGTGCAAAGAGGACGAATAACGATGCGAGTCCGAAGAGCAGGATTAATTTCCACGAAGCTATTTTCCACCCACATGAAAACTTCTGAAAAATTACGCGATCCGGTGAAATTTGCGTTTGATGAATCTATGTGTATGTGTGAGTATTTTTGTGAGTTTAAAAAAACATTTTTCAAGGACTTTTCCCAAGGCTTCTCTCAGTATTCTACACGTGCCAACGGCAAGGCAGACCGGAATGTACCCAACACCGCGGAGAACGCGTTTCATTCAGCAAAAGTACAAGGTCTCCGGTGGAGATAATTGTCTTTAAGTTTCCGTTTGAGCAGTGCGGGCAAAGTCCCGGAAGAGACCCTGCTCGTGGGATGTCCTTCGCGGAAAATTTCCACCCGCTGGGAGGAGGGGGAGGAACAACTCCGACCGAATCAATCAAACCGAAATTCCGCGGAAAAAGGGCAACACGCTTTCACCGCCCACCGACCATTTTCCCTCGCGAATGGAATGGAATTTTCAATTCCCTCCCTATCGACTATCGTGCCTGCGCTATGGGTCGAGGAAAACGTTTTCCGCCACTCCTAACCGTTTGCCTCCCCCCTCCCAGTTTGTGTCTTAATGGGAGCATCCGCACCGGTTCGTCTTTGTTAGGAGCTTCAGGTTCAAGTTTAATGACTTTTCAACAACATTGAACCGGTCGCAATATAAATGTTTATCTATGTTTTGAAGCCAAAAAGCCGTACAAATTTACGTTCGAATTAGAAAAAGAAAGTGGAAACTTAGAAAAGAAAAATAAAGATTTCACTCAAAATTTGGTTTGATAGACACCGAGAGAAATTGGTTTGAAAAACAAAAAAAAAATATAAAACGTAGAAAATTTGCCTTTAGAGATAAAAAACTATTTTTCAAATTACCAAAATATTTAATTTCACTTTCCACACTCATTTATTTGTGGGACTTCCCGAACACTTCGTCTTCAACCTAGTTGGTTGCCTTCAACACACGTTGCGAGGAAACTCATTTGTAACCGGAGCCGTTGGAAATGGCAGTGGTGCTGTAACAAGGAGCTACGTAGTCATTTTCACGAAATATTAAACCCAAACATGCGGTAACGGCTATCCCTCTACCAGTGGCAGCCGCGAGAAAATCAGCTTATCAGGCAGGCATGCCGGCAAAATTGATTCAGGTGGTAATCTTCACCCTAAGCCTGGCACGGCAGAAAAGGCGAACGGTTTCGGTTTGCTTTTGGTGATTGCTGTTTGCAAAGTGGGCGCGGGGTTTTACAATGTGTTTTCCACCTCCCTTCGGCGGGGTGGGGTTTGGTTGTATAGGTTTTTTTTTTCTGCCATTGCAAACGGTACCGGCAGGGATAAGGTCGAGAACAGAAGTTTACCGGGAGGTGGAAAGTGACCTTATCAAAAAGGCGGTTTCCTTTCCAGCGCCGAGCTGATTTCACAAACTTTGTGCCGTTCACAAATGTCAGAGTGTGCGTAATTGTTGAAACGGTCGTTTGATAATGTCACCAACGCGCAATGAGGGAGCGATCAACTAACAGCCAGCCTTGTGTTGCAGTCAAGTACGAGTGCGTTTGATTGTTAACTAACCGATAGCGGTTCGTTTGCTTCCAATTCGAAGACTTTTTTAAATAGTTATAAAATGAAGCATCCTTGAAAATGCTATTCAAATATACACAATGCCAATTTCATTACATTTAGGTGTAAATTAATACCTTCATTAATACCATCAGTCGGATTGCTTATTCATCTTAAGGAAATTTATTTTTTTCTTAAAAAATCTGCTTTCCCTATGATGGGCTAAAGATTACAAATACCAGCAACTTTTCTTCCGCCCGAAAGCTTATTTGCTATCTCTCCGGCAAGTACTATTTTATCCCCCGTACTCAACGATGCAAGCTTTGCGGCCCAACGGAAAAGGACGGGCCTTTAGCAAGGACACCCCGTTCACCTTTCGCCGACCGTTTTCCGAGCGTTCGGACGCAGCGAAGAATAATCCTTGCTCGAAACGAACGCTACCGTTGGAGCGAACGGTGGCAATGAATTCCTCTTGATTGCAGCTTAACGAGCGGTAAACCCCATTGGCAAAGGGAGAACGATGCCGCCGAGGCGGCCCCGGAGGAGCGTGTAAATAATGAATCCACGTGCGCGGGGACTTCGGCCGGATCTGGACGGACGCTGAGTTAAAGTTACCCAACTGAGTTTTAGCCTTACGCTTGGAAGCTATGGGGACTTATGCTCGATGGGTTACTTGACATATTTATACTTGCGCCGCGCGAGCAATCATTCAGGCCCTGTATGGCTAACCAAGGGAAACCTCGACGCTGAGACCTATCTATGATGGTTTCGTGCAAATCCGAAACAAACCAAAGTCACGCAAAAGCATTACGCAATTGGAAGTACAGTCAATCCAACCTAAGGTTGGCTCGCATCCCTGGCAAAGGTCGTTATTTTCAACAAATGTTGTACTGCACTTACTTGATTGGAGCCAAGCAGTCTTTAAACGTGTAAGATACAGATACAAAGCGACGCGACTTTCGATCGCTTGCCTTGGCGAAAGTCATCAACTACTTTACTTCAACATAAAAAGCTGCACCTATATTATTGACCATGTTTTAGCAATCATCAACTGAGACAGAATTTGAAAAAAAGTTGCGTAATGTTATACACTCATAGTAAAAACTAGCAGCCCAAACGGAAAACGTGGCGCGGACGAAAGCAACAAGTCACAACGGAGTTGGAATATGAAATGGCAAATGAAACCAAGCATAACTCTAAATCAATGGCAGTCCTTCAAGCTTTACTACGAAAGAGTGGCGCTTTTCTACGGGGTGCTATTAACATTTAGCTTACGAGCATTCAAGAAAGAAACAATAACAAAGGGTGCTAGCAAAATGTTAAAAACTTTAAATGTCATGTCCCACGCCGAATTCAATTCTTGATTCTGTTTGTGTTATCAAATGCACGTGTACCTGGTTGGTAAAGTGTTTAGAAATATGTGAGGTATTAAAAGGGAAAATATGTGAGCATAATATTGTGTTTAATTTTTAACAAATTTATGATAATCATTGTTTGATCGGTCGTGACAAAAATCTATAATCCACCATCCATCTTATCAGTGACGCATAAAAGAATACGGAGCTAATTAGTGCCGTTCCTTTGCTATCCTAAACTCTCTATCTTTACTTCCACTATCCGACGCCTGAACGAAACGCTTCCAGCAGTCAGCAGCTGCAACGGATGGGCGTTTCCTCCTGTTCCAACCCAAGCCCCACTGAACCACCGCTTAATTAATCTCCAACGTCTGATTGGCACTCACATCACAATACGATCCTTTCCCGACCAACGTCAGCCCACCGACCGATAGTTACGTTCACGACAAAGCGTACTTCAGCTGCCCGGTGAGGCGTATTACAAAGTTCACCATGAACCTCGAAGCCCACGCAAACTACCGTCCATCCGTCGAGCGAGAGTCCGTAGCTTGGCAACTCGAAAGGAAGAAATGAGGAATACGATGATAACCATGGATTACCGTTGGATTTAGCACTCTACGTAACGTCTCGCTTATCGGGACGACACTTAGTTTTGATTCAACTATCACTCACTAGACTTTTTTGCGAAAGATCTTTCGAATGGAGTTTTCGTGTACACACAATAAGTTTAAGCACTGCAGATGTTGTTTAACATTTGTTTGATTCCTGTTGTTTAACACGTTGACTGCCAAGCGTTTTTAGCACACGTTTTTAGAACAATCTTTTTTACTAAAATTTGTTTACAACCTTCATTCAATCGACGGTTTTTGAAGGCTAAAAAACTTAACTTCCCAAAGAATTGATATTAAAAAAAATACTATAATTTAAAAGTTACATAGGGTAACTGTACCAATAGTGGTGCATTTAGTACTGTAAATATCAATTAGGTGTAATTTATGAGTGTTAAGAACACAATATTCTACATATTTGAATCAATTATGATCGAAACATGCCTTTTCTTCTGAAAAACATCTATTTTCACCGTAAACTATACAAAATACACGAAAAAAAGCGTATTTTTCTTTCTAGTCGGTTGCTCCTATTATGGTGGAATGGTTCCTATAGTTGTGGTATCGTGTTCCTATAGTGGTGGTAGTACGAAAAACTTGAATATATTTTGACTATAACTTATTTTTGAAGCATTTTTAAAACAGGACGGTAAAATACTCCTTGACCAATGCGTTGTCATTGAAAAGACTGTATTGTTTTACCGAAATATGTCCAATTTTAATTCATAAAAAATGCTCTGAATATTACAGCTAAAACGACAGTAGGAGCTCGTATATGCTTTATAGCGTATCCTTCGCCCGCTTTCTTTTTTCTTTCCTCTCCTTCTTCTGCTGAGCCTTCTCTCCAGTTTCGCTTTGTTTATTTTGCAGAAACAGAATAAAATCACTAAATTTACCTGATTATATTGGCCAAAACCGTAATAAAACTAAAATATACTTGTGAAAAAATCTATGGCTACTATAGGAACAACTTGGGTTTTTGTGCCTATAGTGGCACTATAGTAAAAACTATAAAAATATAATAAAATTATGCTAAAATGCACTAAGTTCGTATAAATCAATTATATTTGAGTATGTAAGTAGCGAAATCATATCGTTTTAATGATTTTGTAGTGATTTATAGCCTTAAGGAAATCATGATATAAGAATCTATAACCTTAAGGAATGCAGCATGTTGGGACAACCTGTTTAGAAAATATGAATTTTGGAGCTTATATATTACGGAATGAGATGGTTCATCTTTTTAACACTCCGCAGAAGATCAAAGAACATTTCATAGAAGAACAAATAACTCCATTGTATATATATCGGCGTAGAGCTAGGATTTTATTCCACTACAACCACTATTGGTACTAGCTCCACTATGGGTGCACTTACCCTATTCATTTATTTATGGGACAAAAACTTTTTAGAACGAATGACAACTGGTTATCACAAATGATAGCCACGGCAGACAACGTGTTAATAAAATCATCTACATTTTACGTTTCGTACGATCTGTACACTTTACAAAAAAACACATCACATAAAAAAAGGACAAAATCTTTTCTAAACAAACCAAATAATGGGTACGAGTTTCTGTACTTTTTACCGTAAATAAAATCATTAGAATCAATTTCAGGGTTTTCAATAATATTAATCCAAATTTAGACTCATGCACAGTACTAATGAAAATAACCATCTACCCTGGTGTATGTACTATGCATCGCTGACCACTACTGTAATCCAATGACAGCGACATATATCAAGGTGTATTCATCAAACGTTTACGAAGGAAGCCACGCTTACAATCAAATATCCTAAAATAGAAAGTTATCCCCAAAACTGGATTTCAACCGGTGCTTGCTGGAAGTGTTTCAAATAAAGCTTTGTCGGAAAGTATGAAAGCATTATTTTTACATAAGCGTAAAACCATAACTCTCAAGTAAAGAGTAAGAAACCGACCTTCTTTCTCCGCCCTTTCTTAACCAAACATCGCCGGGACGTCAAGCTAGTTGAAAATATATTTTAAAAATCCGTTTAGACGTAACGGACGTAAAATGACAAATAACACCAGCTTAGACGGACAAAAGAAAGAGAAATAAAAATAACCATCCCCACCAGCAACGTGCATCGTATGCACTGTATGCACATTTGCTGGAGGAAATGTAATTGGCAAACACCGACCAAAGTGACCAAGCTGGCGGTTACTCCCGAAGGGAACATAAATGTAGGTCGAATGAAAATAAATCCACATGTGACAAACAAAAAACCCAACACAAACCAGGGCACTGACGGAGGGGCTCATGGTGCTATAATGGTTCGATGAGTGCACTGATTGCAGGAGCACAACCCGTCGGGACAGTGGGAATAGGTCTCTGGCTGGAGTTCATCAGTAACTGTCTGGCTGCATATCGACGTGCAATTTGCCATGGGCAACATTCAGCGTACAGTTTTAGGTTGCGGAAAGAAACGAGGTAAAATTGATGTGCGATTTATTGCCGTGCGTTTCGTTTGATCAGTTCTCGCACGGCAATAATTGGAAACATTGAAATGATTGAAATGAAAGATATAAAACCAACCAACCATGTGTTTGTTATGTAATGACTGATTGCACTTTTGACGAGCGCTACCAGATTGCCCACTGGGTTTCAATATTTGAAGCGATTCTTTGCTTGACATAATTCTTAAGCCTTCAGATAAGATAAAATTTTGCGACGCTACTTGCGATAATATAAAAAGAAGTCTAGAATGTCATCATCTAAAAATATGCATAAGACTACGGAGCTGATAAAACGATTTACCGATTACACATCGATCGTATCGAGGTATCTCAAGTCAACATTACACAAATGCACGCGCATTTCAATAAGGCTGTGTGGAAATCTTCCCTAGTAAGATATGTTCTGCCTCTGATATCGTCTCCTCGTTTAACGTTTGGTTTAATGAAACCACATCGGATTAGAGTTCGTGGTATGATTTTTTTATGTTATTTTATACTTACGCCAAGTTACAAGTGCTATATTTGTCTAATGTAAACACACACAGTATTAATCTACGATACAACGAATTGTTTACATAAAACACACCATGCCAAATGAAAATTTTATTTAAAATAACGATAACGTAGTTCAAATTTTAAGCTTCAACATAAAGTATGAAGGACATCGGCATGATCTACAAAAAAATCAGTTCGAAACGATATTTCATTTGTTGTGTATTTCAGTGAACTAACATGCAGCTGCAGTTGAACATACAATGAAGTAATATGACACATATAAAGGAAAAATCTATGGAACAACAAAGAAAGAGTGATAAATGGGTTCGGTGCACAATAACATGACATGAAGAATGAGAAACAATATGATCGAAACAAGAAAAAGAAACAGCAAACAATTACGATATAGAGAAGTTCAGCGATCGCACGAGCATCCATGACAAAAAAGGGTAGATAAACAATTAAGGAATTATATTATCAAAAGTGACACATAGAGGACACAACTTCATTCCGTTTTGCATTCCAGACTTTCCAGAGATAGTTACGTTGCAATAAATTCAAAACTAAGAACAGCCATGTATTTGCGAGATTTCTATAGTTTTGAACACTTTTGCTTGCGCAACATTGAACGATTTAAGATGCGGGGCAATTTTGGGTATGAGAAAGATCTTCACATTTGCTTCAAATGGTTCTAATCGTTTTCCAATGACTCGAGTAATCGTCGTTTTGTTACCTCGCAAAAGGCAGTACAGAAACGGAAAAAATGCAACAAACTTAGAGAACGAATATAAGTTTTAAAAAATTGCATTTGATATTTGAGAGACGAAGAAACAATCGTCGTCCCGTATTGTGGGCTTACGTACTGAAACAATCCGGAGCCCTGAAATCGAGTTAGACACTCCGTGCGCTGGAAGAAGAAAAAAATCACACGAAACAGAAACAGTTTAAGAACGATAGACGGGAGAAAATTGATGCGATAAAATCGAAAGTAGTATGTGGCGAACGATAGAATGAATACGAATACGAGAAAACAAAACTTTGGACGAAGGTGGAAAAACTGGCAGTAAAAAAAACTAAAGAGTGATAACGCCGTTGTTGTAAACACAAAACAGTTGAAACAGGACACAGAGCAGCAGCAGAAAAAGGACACGAAGCACGGAAAAGGTAAACAATGAATATCGACATATGTTTGCTTGCAAATTTGTTTGTTTCTGAATCAAATGAAAACTAGCATAAAACATGACAGCATCACAGGCAGGTTCAACGACTCTACGGTCCAAAGGAAAGTAAAAGTTTACCACAACAGATCATAACTAGAGCTGGCCCATTGATGACGAAAAAAAATAGGAAATTAAACTAGGGAGAATGAGATTTAAAAAATTTAAAATTGACACCGCTGCTGTTGTTGCAATAATAGACCTACAGAGTTATAATGCATAAAAGAAGATTATTATCGCCCAAAATGATAAAAAAAACCTTTCAATCAATCAACAAAACAGTAAATCAATCGCTTCAAGATGGAAACTCCTTTGGTTTGTCGAAAATAAAAACTCAATTTTTAATAATATTCCGATGCCACTTACATTACGATGTATTACAATTTCAATCATTTTAATTAGTTTGTATAACTTTTTCTCTAGTTTATTTTGTAGAATTTAATCAGGCTACATTCACTTACAAAACAGCATGAACAAACTCTTTGCAGGTAATAACATTTCGAGCACCTCAACTCAACGACGTCTCGAAAAATGTGAGAAAGATAAAAACTTTTTTACCACCCCACTGTGACCGTGTGGCCGGCCTGGGGGAGGAAAATATTTCATCACTTAGCCACCACCGGTTCGACCTACCTTTGGGACGACGAACCAACAACAACCTTAGGATGGTGAAATAATACACGTTATAGTGTGCAATGAGTGGCAAAAGTTTTTCCTTTCCATGGAAAGTTTCACAACCCTGTTTTTGCTCTATACAGGCTGAGTCAATTTGATTTTCTGTGATGCGATGGGCACCGTACGTGCTCAAAAAGAAGAAAAACAATCAAAAACTGTAACGTTGTATGAGGAAAGTTGAGAAAAGGAATTTTAAAGAACTAAAAGAAAAAACCAAAACTGAACAGTCACGAAAAGAAAATAATATGCTAATTTTCAATCCATTCCATAATGTTCGAATCGATTCAAGTATGACTCAAAGCGAATATTTCGGCAAAAGAATAAACTACATTTGTTAACAGTTCTTTTGCCAACTTTTTCGGCCGTTACCAACAACCGTACAAGATTCAAGGAAAGGGAATAGAAATTGCCCCGTCTTGAAAACATTGCATTTAAGATTAGTTTAGAAAATATTACATTGCCCAGTTCAATAATGCAGCCTTCTCTTCCACCATGTTAGCCAATTAATAGTGATAAAAAAGTATCGAATCCAATATCGAATTTCAACACTGGTATCAAAATAAGGATGCACTGTCTTTTCTAGTGAAGTGATTTTTAATATTACCAATTTCTACATGATTATTGTATTGTAGACTTTCGGGGTCTAAAACGATTTATAAAGGGCTTTATGTTGCACTAATGGCGTACCGACGCATTTGGCACATCGGAAGGATGCATCATAAAAGAAAAAACTATGCACTATGGAAATGTGTTTCCAAACAAGCATTGCGGGACTATGATTAAAATGCCACAAAGCCACAAGCCCAACCACCAAATGAAGCCGGCAGTCCTGCTGCCTCACATTTATGCTAATTCACACTACAACAACACACTAAGCCTTTAATGGACTGCTGATTGAGGCCAAGCCAACACAAGAGGTTTTAGATATTTTGACAGAACAGATGTCAAAAAGTGCTTTTGAAAATTAGAACCCACAGGTATGTTGCAGCAAACAAGAATGGAATTATAAAGGAAATCAAGTGTATGTAATGTACACGTGCTACAAATTCTAATAACATCCTACGTTAAACCAGCCTTAAAATTATCACATTCAACTGACCCATCACACCGTTTGAAAGTCACATGTAGCGCTGTGGCCAACAAACAATTGATCCCTGGGGAATTACTTCCCATTCAATGAAGTACCAAAACCAACCAACAGTATAAAAATATCAAAACGGTAACACAAAACCTCGAACAATCCCTCACCGATGCTTCCAAGCCACGCTATGTTGGTCTCTGATTTTTCCAAAATGGACCGTGCTTAAATCGACAGTGTAAATCTCATTCTACTATAACGTGTTCCCCCAAAGGGACCTACTTCATCAGAACGTCCTCGGACACGGGGCGGTTTAAAGGACCTTACCGCAATTTGCCACCACAACGTGTTGCCGGTCCCATTACCATTAACGAGGTGGTTAATTAATTCAATAACATTTTGCGACAGCGCCGGATTTGGCTTTTTATTGCTCCACGTTAGTGGTCCTCCTTTTTTTCGTTTTTTTTTTTTGTTGTTGTTTGGTGAAATGCGACAGCGAAAATAAACATACAAACGAAGAAGAAACTTTGACCCAACTGCATCAAAACGAAACCACCACAGTGTTTATTTTTAATTTATCTAGTTTGGCCCTTTAATTCAGCTCAACCCACCAGTGCGCGCACGATTTGCGTGCTGAACGTTACTTAATATTCGTTCATGATGGGCATCTGGGGATGGTACGAACGGGCCCTCCCCAGCAAGGAGAACGTTCCCTTAGCGGAACGAGGCAAAATGGAAGTGGAAAACAAATGCAGGAAAAAAAGGAGCGTCCTTTAGGTTTGGCGTCCATCGTGTGCACACGCTTGTTTACAAACACACGTAGATAAAATACCCCGGGAAACCTACTGGGAATTCATTCATTTTGTTTGATGTTTGACGAAGAGGCCAACACAGTTTGAGGCGGATTAGAATGAAAGTGGCGGCAAAGTAAGGGCAGAAGCGGTAATTTTTGCCACCTATATGATTAGCCACGGATCCGAGGGATTATTTGCCCGGACCCATCGCCGGAAACCGCAAGCCCTAGGTTCAAAGGGCCCTTGGATGCGGCTTTGGTTCGGCATATCAATGGCTAAATTGGATTAGCATGGACCCTTCGAAGGTACCACCCAGTGTCGGCCCTTGAACCTGAACGCTAAATTTGGCACCCGAATGAAACATCAAACAACCTTCCTGCCAGCGTCAAGTTTACCAGCTCGATCGTTCTTCCGACTCGGTCGCGGCTAAACTCCGGTAGATAATCATTCAACCATCCAGCTAGCATGATACAAGATGAAAAATAAAACATCCCAAAGCATCCGACGTTCCCCCCACTCCCCCCCGGCCGAGGTTTAATCGAGTCGATCCGGGTTTGCACACCAGCACAGAGCAGCGGCCGGTGTTTATTTGGCCACAGCATTATCATAACCAGCAACATAAACAAGCATCGAGCGGTGTATGTGTGTGTGTGTGTGTTTTCCGGAGGGGGTTGTTAATTTTGAAAACCTGTTAACCTTCTCCCGGGGTCCCAAAGGCTCGAAGGTATCGCGTATCGCTCTCGGTAGGTCGTGCGTGACCGTTCGACCAACGTTCGACGACACAAACGCGCGCCGGAGCTGAAGGTGTTAGACTTGATGCAAAACCGGCTCCGGATGACGGGTGATATTTAGATTCACTCGCCATTTATTGCCGGGATGTCATCGGCAACGGGGAGGTTAACAAAAAAAAAAAGTTTTATCACACAATGTCAATAGAAGAAACCTGTTCCGTTGCCGCGACGGCCATTCGTAGCATTACGGGGGTTAGGCCACTCTGGAAAACCCAAATGTAGCCCATAACCTCAAAAAATGTTATTCCGTAAGATTGTTCAATGTTGGAAAATTAGCTGAACAACAAATCGTTCAGTTTCAGTAACATAATTCGTACAAGCTTTAAAACCTATCATTTTGAGCTTATTTGTCCTAAACATTTTGCATTTTCTAAATTGTCAGCAATCTACTGTTTGAAAATCCCCCAAAAAGATTGTGCCTGTGATTAAATAATTACAAGCTTCTACATAGCAATGTTCCACAAGAGAGTGAGAGTTAAGAGAAGAACTAACCTTGTTAGACACCGATAAATGTCAGTAGATTGAAGCGATATAGCACAAGCTTTGATAATCTCTGCTCGATCTGCCAAGTCACTCTTTGACATGGATACTTTTCATCATCTTCCCGAATCAGGTTAATCTACGGCCCACCAGCAAGCAAACATTCAGCCTGCTCCAAAGAATCCAAGATCAGATCGAAGGTTAGCTCGGTTGATCCTCCAAGACTGTGTTTGACATTTGACCTGCTACTACAAATCAGACGAAAGCCGACTCTTTCGGACGAAGCGGGCAACGTCTCCTTGGAGTACGATAACCCGTATCCAGTATCTTACGACGACGAGCGAGGACGGTGGAAGGTGCTCTTGGAACATTGACTTGACCTTTGGTGTGGTGGAGTGAAGCTTAAACATCCTCCTCCTACTTACTCTCCTCCAAGAAGACAGAACGAAAGGGAGTCGACTTCGCGACAGAGCGTCACCCACCAAACATTGGACACCCGGACCGACGTCGAGAGTAGAACAAAGTCTTCTCCCATTCCGGATAATCTCAATTGCCCGCGTCGGGAGGGTACTTGAACCGAACGTAACGTCACTGCCGTCGTCTTCGCTTGGGAGGGAGGGGGGATCATCCGGGACCAGTATCATTTTGCCGCGCAAGTGTTTGCTTCCTCTGACCGATATGGAAGAGAGGGCGGTCTGGCGACACGTTGGAGTTCAAATGTGACTCAATTAGAGGACCTCCAGCAGAAAAACTGGCTGTGCTCCACCATCGCGGTTACACCGGCGGATCGAATTAATGATCCTAATCGAGAGTGGACTGGTCGACTGCCACGTTCCAGGCACGTTGTCCGCCAGCGCCGAAGGGCTACAGGCACAGTGACTGTCAGTGTTGCAACAAATTCCAATTACACTGTCGCTTTTCATTAACCAGCGATGCCATTCCGTAAACGGGCTCCGCTTTTCGGGGATAAGGGATTTTTGCCGAATTTCCAACCGGCTCCGCTTGGGCCCAACCCGGGTTGGCATAAACAAAAAGCGGGGACCCTAAAGACCGCAAAGATGTAATTGCTAATAATGTGCCACAATTACGTGGCACCGGCGCAAGTATAGCCCACGCAATAAGCAGACGCGGTACGCGGGCGATTAAAGGAGGGATTCGGTGGAAATCATTGACATAGATCCCTTCGGCGTTGTGAACCCTGTTTGGAGAATAGTGAAGATATTTCTTCATTCACTGAGGGAGGAGCCCGGAACTGCCTCGCCGATGGAACTGCGCGGAGCAATTTGGAACCGTTTTGTGGACCATCGGGAAATGCTTTAATGAATCCAATTAACGCAATTGTTTCAAACATTGTACACCGTAGTGGGTACATGATGAAGCAATGTTAAACATCACCTACATAATATGCCAAGATTGTAACAAAAAACCCCTCCTTGGACAGTTGAATAGGAAATATATGTTTCCTTGAGGAGAATTTACAAAGAGCAAGGATATTAGTATGGAAACTTAGTAAGAATAAACCCATGCTTATCTTTATATACAGAAAATTCTTGTGTCATGGTGTTAGTGTTTAAACTCTTTCTAAGCTACAAAAGCATTTTTGTTCCAACTTTGCACACATATTCGTTATTCGTGACGATGTTTGATGTTTTTAACTATATTTTACATTTACATTAGGAAATTACATTCTTTTTAATTAATAACGAATTTCTATGTTCATATATTTTGTAAGTTCAACTATCAAATATAAACAGTTCTGCTTTGTGGTTGAGTACGGTGTATAAGGTGGTGAATTTATTTCGAACAAATCGTTTCATTTTAATAACTAGATAATGACAAAAATAATTATTACAAAAGTTAACCAAGTCCGCTGGTTTAGGTATAAGATAACAAACTTCGTTGGGTCGATTTAGATTGTACCACACATTCTCTACGTTCATGATGTTCATAAAAATGTAATCACGTTTCCCGCCCCTGTTTTTTTTTTTATTCTAACTATAGTTCACAATAGTCTTATTAAAAGCATCAAACGTGACTCTTCGGGTACGTGATGGCTTATCAAATTAGGCTTTGCGGGTGATCATGTTAAATAATTTAAAACATTTTCTCTGCCCACTTTCTTTCCCGTGCAAAGTTAATAAAACCCAAGCTGCTGGTTCGTTAAACATCCTCTACACCAGTAGCTCGCTCGGGTGTTGGAGTATTTTAATCAACTCAACTTAGATAAACTAATTTACATCCGAACTTGGGGCTTGAGCGATGAAAAAAGAAGCGTACGAATTGGAAATGGAAACAAATGACTATACTCAGACGCGCGCTTTTCCCCATCCCTTTGGCCAACCGTCCGCCTACGAGCAAACTTTACGTAGCGCATAATATCTGATGTTCAACAGATACTCGTGCGGTGCAAGCTCGCCGACAGATGGAGGGCATCATAGACGAGCTCTCGAAGGGGGTACGTACGGCCCCCATAAGCTCTCCACCGGAAGCAGGCCGAACACTGTATACGGTGGAGGACAACTGTATACGGTGAATGAAAAATGAGGTCCCGTTATTGGATCATGTCAATTTGGCAATTCTCCATATTGGTCGGCGGGGAAGCCGCCTACATGTTCAGGAGACGCTTCCCTTCCACCACAAGGATTGTCATCAAATTGTCTAAGGAGGGAGCTAGGGAAATGGAGCGGGGTGTAAGGAAAGCTGGCTGTTATCGATCCAGCACGTCGTATGTGATGAGAAAATCTGCCAGATGATAGAAATATCTCCGCAGATAATTTATATTGATTTGAACAATCGTGATTTAATAGCATTAGCTTTTTTCTTCTGTTCATATTTATCATCAATTACTTTTATAAAAGAGGGTAAACGAAATTACTTTTGAACATAAAAGTCACTATTTATGACAAAATAAGCAAATTCATTAGAGCAAATTGTTTTTTTTTAATGAAATAAAGTACATTTTTCGCCAATACGAGTCTGCGGGAAAAAAAAATCATTATAATTGTACAACTAAAGCCCACAAATGATTCGTAAAGTTTATAAATACCTACATTATTGTGATATGGATCTTTAAAAAATGTAAAGTGGATGATGGATCTCTTTAAAAATGTAAAGTCAAACTAAACTGTAATACGATACGTTACTAGACGAAAATCTTCAGGATAATCACAACTAAAAGACTACGTTTGAAAGGGGACCCATTGGATACATTGACGAAAATCCAACCCGGTTCAGGACAAGTTTAGTTGCCAAAGGAAGCTGCCAAACATCAACTGTTTTTATTACGCTCCCATAAACGTGGAAAGACTCATTCAACAACCAAGCCGTGCCTTACGCTCGTCCTTACCAGGGGAAAAGGAAAAGAATGAAAAATGCGTGATGCCATCCTCGCACTAGAGCGAACGTTCTCAGAATAGAAGAGCCTCCAGGCGCAAAGGCTGAATCTAAATAGCTGAAGCCTGATGTACCGAGAATTTGCAGGAAATTATGTATTTTCAATCTATCCTTCTTCTCCTCATTTTGTCTGCTCTCGCAGATGATGGAAGCGAAACATTTAAATTATACTATTTAATATTGTTCGGCAAATACCTTCACGCTGCGCTGGGACTTGATGGACGTTGATTGAACGTACAGTAATGAGAAGAAGCTTAACTCCCGGAAGCTATTCATGGTTCGTTTATAGAACAGGGTTCTAGGAAGATATTTTCTATCCGAACGAAACCCTAACGGGAATCTTGTATCCAAATTTTCCTTCGACAATTACGAAAATGGCAACGGTATCAAGTTGTTTATTTAAACATGGATCCTTGCCGACACAAGGATCTAGTTTTCAATAAGATATCCTTACACCGGATAAACATTTCTAGGGTTGTAAAGGGTAAAATCGGATTCTGAAGGTATATGCAAAGCAAGTCTTGTGGAAGAACCCAAGCAAAGCAAAGTCTTGTGAAAGGACTAACAATCTCCTACGCTCAGCCTTTCGTTTCCCTCGATTCCATCAGTGTCTTGGGTAGCTTTCTGAACATGCAGCTACCTCGATTCAAGTGGGTTCAGTATGCAACCTGCACACATTATTACATTACACCGACTCCGATGCAATGCAGGGGATGCTGAAGGTTACGGCCGATGGTACAATCAGTGCTCACCATCGGCCAACTCTGGAACACGCAAATAGTTTCCCTCGCTCGCAAAGTGTATTCACATGTATCGATTTCTTGCCCCGACTTGGCCCCTTCCGGCACTTCGATTGCTTCGGGCGTTCCGGTAATTAAATTTGAAACAATAAATCGACTTTCTTCGTCACACTCAAAGGGTTAAGCAAACCTGCCCACGAATGTTGACTTCAGTGCCTAATGGACAAACCGCTGTCGGGACTTTGAGAAGGGTTTCCATTCCCATGGGGGAAGTTCAAACATTCCCTCGTTGAGTTACGTACGGGGCGCGCACATTATCAGCAACAGTGCGTGGGACTGCACGGAAATCAATAATCGATTCCCCAAATGGCCACCCGGGGCTTCCTCCGGGCGTTCGGACGTGAAGATGCGTCGAAACTAAAGCAAATGCCCTTTCCCACACAAACACGACTGCAGTGAATTGTTGAAAAACGAGCAGTTTTTCTTTTATTATTTAAAAATACTTGTTGCTATAATTTGGCATCGAATTATAAGAATATAAGCTTACAGTAAATCGACAAACAACTAAGACTTCTGCAATTGATTTCTCTGCATAACCAATTAAACCGAAACGTGTCAAAAGTTAGACTGTGTGCTCGACCGCAGATAGCAAAGGATTAATTACATAACTTTTCGTGAAACCATCTCGGCGGGAAACGAAAGATAGTGTTGCCAACTTTTCCCCTACGGCCAAATGGGCGGCACATGGTACGAACGTGCTCATTTCATGGAATCACAAGGAAGCAACATGTTTTCCACAACTAGTTTGTCACACGCAAAGGTGGTTTTGGGGAAATTGGTAATTTATTTATTGGCAGTAAAGTTAACTTCAAAACTTTTAATTAGTACCATGTTTGTCACTCAATACACACAAATGTTGGTCTTCTTTTTAATTAAAAGCTGTATTTTATAGACCAATTATAGCATATGTTTTGCAATTTCAATTTTTTTTTAGAAAGCATATGAATAGCGTAGCGTTTCCACTACGGCGTGATGAAAAAGGTGTTTATTGGACAACATACAAAATGCTGATAATCGAACATATTTTAAAACAACAACTGAAAAAATAAACATTTTGTATAATTCATTTGACAACTTAACCATGTTTTTTTACTGACCAGATTCACAGTTACATAACTGCAAAGAAGCTACACCCAACATCACCCTGCGGTATGAAAAGTTACGATACATGAAATCGATATAACTGATAAGATAACAAGAGATAAATACGGGCGAAAACTAAACGAGAAAGTGGCGCATTTTGTGCCGTCCCGGACAATATGGACACCACGTGAAAAATATTGGATTATAATGTTTTACTAATTTGTATTCGATTCAGATATATTAAAGCCGTATGTTTGTACATTCGATGCTTAGGGGAAAGAAAAAGCTTACTGAGCGAATTCAATCGAGCCATTACGGAAACGGATAGCAATTAACAACAACAGCACAGATTAGAACCGAATATTTTGCAAAATATTTTTCATCCAAAAAATGATACAAGCTAAACGAAACTGTGTGGTCGGGGAAAAGGGGGTATATTTTGTTTGTAAATTAAAGGATTACCGAAAGGATTGTTTTTGGAAGGATTCAGAGAAGTTATACTTAGTAACCGAAAGATAACTCTAAACATGTGATGCAAGCAGTAATTGCGAAACAACCACAAATCATACGTACCTCGATACCGACGATATTGATTGGGACTTTCTCTCTCCATGGATCGATCGAGTTTGCTAGCGGCATTCTCCAGCTTCGCAGCGTAATTGGAAGGGAAATCCTTCAACGGCGGGGTGCGATGCGTTTTGCGTTTGTTTCGGCCTGCGAATCAGTTTGCAGGTTCCAGCTGTTTGTTCCTTACGACGATGACTTTGTTTGTCTCGGTTTGTCTTATGTTTCCGCGTTACTGAACCGATGCCGTTGTCACCCAATTAGCGTAACACACTGCCATTCGCGGGGGCACCATTGAAACTTTCGTAAGCTGCAGTAACCTAGAGATGCCCTATTTTCGAAGGTTACAGGCACTGGCCTCGGACACTATTCCTGGGAATCCCGTACCAGGTGGAGCATCCCAGTGATACGCTTGCTCCGGCTACCAATAGACAAACACACACAGCCACACAGGCAAGCACACGTAATTGTGCGGTACTTCAGGTTCAGCAGACCCGCAGGATATAACGTTGGCCGGCGGGCGGTTGAAGCTGCTCTGCAGTACGGTAAAAATCGATCTCACTTCCGCCGCACCCTGAGAACCGTAGGAGGACGAACCAGCAACTAGAGCAGACTGATCGATACGATTATTCCACTTCCGCTGTACGAACGAAGAACGGTGTACTGTCGATGCAAGTTAGATTATGCCTAGTTGTGCACTGTTTCGCGGGTTGCTTCGATCACAGTTAGAAACCAACGACACGGCTTTCCAATGTGCACTGCACTATGGAACCATTTAGTTTCGCTCGACCTCGATCGGAACTCTCACGGAACACCGTACCCCCCTGGGGACCTGTGGTGTGTTTACTAAGTAGTTGATCGGACAGTTAGGCAGATAAGAATTGCCTTGTAAAATCCGGGAATATCTTCACTCTCCGACGATGCTGGATGAGCTGCACAAACGACGCATATGCACTTCGGAACGGGAACACGAGAGCACCCGTTGCAGCATCCAACCCGGAACTGGGCAATAAAAACAAAGATGACGGGAGCCAGGTCCCTGGCCGAAAAAAAAAACAGCTGCACCGACTAGCCTTTTTCGCGACGGGATTGCAACACCCCGGACGATAACGATTAAGCGTACCACTCTGACGTAGCCACACAAACCCTAACAAAGATGTACAGCAAAATCGGTAAGCCAACACCCTTCACGAACAGACGGTGGCGATTGCTGGTATGATAACGCACGTTTAGTCACGAAAACACGACGAAAACTAGCGCTTTGGCATTCGAGAATACAACTAGTGTTGGCAGAATCGGGATTCGGAAGATTCGAAGATTCGATCCCTAGACGGATTCCAAAGATTCGAATCCCATTTGACGGATTCTAAAGATTCGAATCCCATCTGACAGATTCTAAAGATTTGAATCCCGTTTGACAGATTTTAAAAATTTGATTCAATTGGGATTAGAATCAGATTTAATTGTTTTGAAAAAAAATGAACAAAATGAACCAATTTTGAGGTTAGAATCACCGGGTGCTGTAGATACACAAAAAGGTGTTGGCTTTAAAGTTCCAATAACATAGATTTTCTGATACAGGAATCATTTGGTTGGTAGCAGTCGATCAGTATAAATGGTGCAGAAACCTTGGTTGGTATTTTCTGCTGAAATAACAAATTTGTTAGTAACTTTACAATTGCAGAACCGAATTGTACATGTGACCCCTTAAATGAAAGGTCTGCTCAAGACACACAACTTTGTCTTTTTTTTTTTTATATATATATTTGCACAACTTTGTCTTACATTAGATAACAACTTTGTCTTACATTAGATCTAATGTCTTACATTAGATCTACTAATATTTTCTAGTTTTTGAGAAAACTTATTGTGTGGAAAAGAGATAGCACTGTACCGGGAACAAGGTGAATACACTTCGATTACTAAAAAGCCAAAATCTGCCTATTTGTTAATAACTATTGATTCTTTCAACTGATTTTCACGGTTGAATTGAAATGAAAGATCTTTTCAAGACGCCGAAAGTGTTCGCCCGAGGGGGCGTAAAGGTTAAACAGGTTGATGGACAATTTAGGTTAAAAAAGCCAATTCCCGTATAACTTTTTCGTTCCTTGACCGATTTCCACAAATGACCCCTCAAATGAAAGGTCTTTGCAAGACGCGTAATTTTGTCTCAAGGAACATATTACATATTATCCATTTTTTCTAGTTTTTCTACCAGCCCTCGTCGAGAGAAGAAAGGACAATTCCCTCTCCGTGAGACCAAATTTGGTCACGCACACATTTGCATTTGTTGCAACCGGTGTACCGGTTCAGCGTTTGAAGGTCATTCGCTAGAATTAATATAGAATTTATACACCTTGGTTCGAATCGACGCAGCTTCCAACACTGCTGTCAAAACCGGCTAAGTTTGTTTTGATTCCTACATCAACACGTGCGTTTATACGAAACCACTTTCGTATTCTTTTGTTTTTACGGTCGTTATTAAAAGATTAGTGTTATAAAAATGATGAAGGTGGCCAAAAAAGTGAAAGGTACGATTTATCTAGACGTTATTTATCACAATCAAAGATTTTCACTCCATCGTCGCCGTCCCCTATGTTTCAGCAACGCCGTTGCCTGCGCAGGAAAGTGATAGTGATTCCCTGTCCGAAGATAGCAGCGCCGATGAAGAGTTCTTGTCCGACGGCGAATACCCGATGTCCGAGGATGAAAGTGCAGGAGAAAACAATGAAGAAAGTGATGATGAATCGAAGAACATGGACGAGTCAGGAGAGCCAACCAAATGGGCTAAGACGATGGCAAAGTTCCTCCGTAAAACGACCGATGCGAAGATACTCTCCAAAGCCACCAGCGAGGCCGAAATTGAACGCAAGAAAAAGGAATCCTCGACGTACAAATTCGAAGTGGTGGGTCAGGAAAGAACAGTCAAAAAAGAAACGTCCGCTAAAGGCCAGGAAGATAAACCGGACGATTTACAACTAGCGTACGAACTATTACGGCAGAAAGCACTGCTTAAGAAGGAACGACGAAAGGATATCCTCGGTCTACGGGTTCGACCAACGATCAATGATTATGAGCGCGAAAGGACATTGCGGAAGGTGGCCACAAAAGGCACAGTGCAGCTGTTCAATGCCGTACGCAAGCAGCAAAAGGAAGTGAATAGAAAGCTCGATGAAGCCGGCAAGCTCGAATATAAGCGCGAAAAGGTGCTTAAGACTTTGAGTAAAAAGGAATTCCTTGATGCGCTAATGAACGGACCGAGAGCAAAATCGGAATTGGTAGATAACTTGGTGAAAAAGGAGGAGGATGAGGATGTTAAATCGGAAGTTGATTCGGATGAGGAACCCAAATCGACCTGGGGCCCCTTGCGGGCTGACTTTCTCACTGGGAAGAAATCAGGCTGGGACAAGGAATACGCAGAAGATGAACGAAATGTTCCCGATGGTTTGGACGATAATATGCAGTCGGACTCGGATTAGTCTAATATATTATTCATGTTGTCACAAAGAGAACCTACCGCTTACTGTTTATTTTCGCGCACCGTTACAGTATCACTTAATATGAAGCTTATATTCTCCACAGGGTTGTGGGATTTGCAGTGGTGCAGTCGGGTATATTGTGATGGGAAGACTCCAGATCATCGTTTCGATGGCGATATCCGTCGGAGCGACCCATTCCAGCTCGTCTTCATTCTCGGCCGATCGATCAATCAAACTTTCACTGGAAAGCTCGGGGTTTGTGCTTGTGACGAACTGGAAATGTAGTCTCCAGCTGACTTCAACCAGGTCAGTTCGGAAGGTGGGTGTTACGTGTAACGGAATGGGAAGAATGACTTGCGTTTGCAGCATGCCCAGGCACACCTCATGATGTTTGCTGTAGTTTGTCACGCGAGAAATACACTTTTTCCGTTCCAATTCGCTCGATCCGACACCATTTGGTTGGGTGGAATTTGGCTCAGATGCACCAGCCTCGGTGGCAACGGTTTCGTCGCCCACTTTGGCCACTACAGCACCCGGCGCTGGAGCTTTCAATTCAATTTCTTCGCATTGCAATGTAACGGATAGTTGGACACATTTGACCGTCCCACAGCTGAAGTCGATGGTGGCCACAATATCCTCGCCCAGCTTGTAGGCCGATTTGAACAAACAAAACCTACCTACTTTACCCCATTTGTTGGTGATCATGAAAAAGTTTGGCCGCCTCCGGGCTGTAACTCCTCGTAGATAGTGTAGCGCGTATTCGATCCGCGACGGTGGTCTTCGTTTCTCCAGGAACGGATTGTTGGGTGCCAGGTCTTCGTTAGATTCATCGTTTAGCGTGATCGCCTCGTCGAGGTCGCTTTGGGGCAGGGGAAGAGGCAGCACTCGGATTGGAATGTTCAGTGCCTGCACGCTCGATCCCAATCGCTGCGTGGCAATCGTTATTTTATAGTAATACTTCACTCGGATCCCACGATACGTAGGAGGTGTGTTTAGAGGGACAGTTTCGCGGTACAAAACTATAACAGAATTATATCATTATTGCATATTATTGCATACAGCAGCAGCAGAAGAACATCATCAACCGTAGCTTACATTGTTTGGCTTCTCCGGGTGATAATCGTAGGTCACAAAAAAGAATTTTCGGTTCAGTAGATTGTAAAACCTCTCCCTTCAGCTGGTTGCTTGCGTTGAGCGATGTGGTTCCTCCAACGTTTCTGCTTGCCGCGACATCATTTCCAGTTCGATCGTTCATAGACGCATTACAGTAGCAATGAAGTTGAACGGTGGCCCATGCGAGATTCTCTAGAATATCACTATAGATTTTTTCTTTGTTATTGCCTAAAAGTTAATGAGCTTCGATTATGTATCAGCAGCTCCCACCTATTACTCTGCGATATCTTGTGCTCCGGGAGGGATGGATGGATAAAATCTATCAAACATTCGACCACCTCACCGCACATGAACACTGCACTTTGGTCACGCAAAAGTTTTGCATTTATTTCGATCATAATTGACCTGGTTCCGATTTCCCCACGTTAGGTATACCTCAAAACAACTATAAATACTACGTTGCTTCTTTGACTGCTTTTGGAGCAATATTTATATTTATGTGCACTAAATAAATCTCACGATCGTGAGTTATACGTGAAACCCTGTAAACGCAGTGAGTTGTCAATCAGATGTCAAAGTATGCGTTTGTTGAGCACAAGTTGATTAGAGCACAAAAGGGTAATATTTTGTTTACTACCCAATTGAACCATTCTAAAACATGCCATTAAATGTTTCTTAAACCAACATTGCATACAGCACTCAAATGTTTGGTACAATATAAACAAAATGTCGTTCACGAAAGCCGGCTAAAAACGCATGGTATCTATTCACCTTGCCTGCTCATGCGACGAAACGGTTATGAACCGTTAACCAAAATTCTAGCCCGGTTGAAAAGTGAGAATGGGTTAGTAGAAAACAAAACCGGGATGCAATAGGATTCGTGAATCCCCTTATGAAATGGGTGCTCGAAGGGATGTTTGAATGAATGTGCATCGTTTCTTTACACACATTATTACATTCTCCGATAGTGTATACATCACGAGCCGGACGTCAGCGGGTCACGCTAACCGGTTTACTACTCGTGGCCGGTTAAAACTCATAACCGATTCAAAGGAACACTGAATTAGTGTTGGGAAAATCGATTCCCGGTGGGATTCCAATCTTTCGAATCAAATCCATTTGGAGATCCGCATCTCTGAGTCCGAATCCCAATCCGTCATATCGACTCGTTACGTGAGTAATTGACTCACCTCGTGTCCAGATCGAGTCACATCAAATTCAAATAGATTGTGATCAAGTCAGAACTGAATCAAATCGAGTCCCAAACAAATCAAATCTGTTTCGAATCCCAAATAAATCAAATCTGATTCGAATCCCAATCGAATCAAATCTTTAGAATCCGTCAAATGGGATTCGAATCTTCCGAATCCCGATTCTGCCAACGCTACACTGAATCTTCAATGCCGATGACCTCGCCGTCGCGAACGCTCGCTCGCCCGCTCTCCCTCTAACGCACTGGCGTCATTCTGTTCCGTCGGTTCCTACGTGTTCAATTTACAGTGAAATTTGTCACTCGCGCGATTCCCATCGACGTCGTCTCACGCTCGCCTGGATCGCCAGCAAGCCCTTTTCGTGGTGTCTTGTCGTGTCCTTACTGTTCCCGTAAAATCGGTCCTGTTCTTCGCAGACCCTGTGTTTCGCGTTGTCTAGACCTCCGTTTGGTTCCTTGTTTTTCCGTTTTCCCGTTTTTTCCGTTCCATCTCCCCACACCCCTGTTCGGTCCGGTCGGTCGGTGCGTGTGCGTGCTCATCCGTACGTGTGACGTTGGCGTTGGCGTTCGTGCTGACATCAAATTTCCAGGCCTTCTTCTAGGCGGTGGACATATACAAGGATTAGCTTTGCTGTAGCAGGAGTCGTCAGCAGGAATACGGACACGGACAATCACATCAGCAGCAGCAGCAGCACCAGAGGCCGGCTGAAGCATTAGGTGTGCGCTGAGAGGAGCCGCTTAATTAGGTGCTAGTGAAAAAAAGGAAGCCAAAAAGAGGTATACGCGGTATCCAATCTACCGTTACTCCGCGAGTGTATGTTTGTGCATGTGCGTGTGTGCGTATGTGCTCGCGTGTGATTTTGTATGTGCGAGCGGGTGCGTACACCTTCAGCGAAACAAATTGCCAACAGAAAAAAAGAAATGCCAGCCAAAGAAGAGATTCTAAATTGCCATCCGACCTTCGCTGAACAAAAAAAAACAACAGAGTCCACTAGATCAATCTCAGCATACTACTCTTCCTCCTCCATCTGCAGTCTGATGATGTGGTGCTTACCCTTCCCGAGGGATTGTTCTTTTTTGTTTTCTTCTTGATTCCACGACGTGCCACAGACTGTACTGTCCCAGAAGTTTCGGAATTAAAATCAATCTGCGACGGGCCGACGACGCCAGCGTTAAATTGTGTTCTACCAATGTCTCGCCGCTTCCGCGACACCGCCCTCTGGCACGCACAAACCCTTGGGGGAGGCAAAAATCTTACATTCACCTGCGCTTCGGCCGTTATGGTCGTTGTGTGGTTTCATTTCTATTTGAGCAATTTTATGCCAACCCCCGGAAACTTTGCACCGAATTCAAAGAATGCGTCTGCCCATCTCTGCGACGTCTGTCATCAGTGTCGATTAGGTAGAAACTTCCGGACCGTCCCAAACAAAATCGTAAGGATTGGAGGCAACGGGTTGCCCCTAGCGAGAGACCGAGGGTGAACCGACATTGTACGACGAGCGATTGTTGTGGGTTAGATTAACGTTTGAGCTTTTGGATACGAACAGTAGGAGGATGGTGGTGGGAAGGTGGTCAACAATTTTTGTGCCAGCAAGATCGAGATAAGCACCCGGCTATGGCGTGCACTCGGGAATATATCTGTCCGTACCTAATATGCGAGCGTAAATCTTGCCCGTGACTAAATATAAGCATGTAATCATCAATTGGCCGATAATCCCAACTGGTAATCGGTCGCTTTCGGTGCACTTCAGCGACTGTTAAAAGACAACAATTGATAAGCGTGTTTTATTTTCGGGTTTTCATGCTCATCTCAGCAGAAATAACACACGTTTCGGATTCCCGACTGGATTTTACTGATGATGGGTTTCCCTGGAATGATTACAGACAAAAAAAAAAAAATGAATGAAGAACACGTTTATGTACACGCTATAGACAAGTGGACAAACTTTACTGATGGCGACAGCCGCCGACCCACAGGGCACGCTGGCCAAATACAATCGCGTACCGCGATTGGGTCGTGCTTACAGGATACGGTATTGTGTACTGAACTCATCATCCGTCCATCCGTACGTGTGCGTGATGGTCGCAACGAGATTCAGCATCATCTACATGCTTTTTCACTAATATATGCTCTTGTTTTAGCCGTCTAGCCGGGTCCGGGGGAGATGGATCACAGTTCACCGAGTAGTAGTAACGCGGCAGTTGTTCATTTTACGCTTCGCCATTAAAAAAAAAGTGACACTTGAATAAGCAATTTAGACAACCGCAGCTCACCCGTAGTCCGGTACCGTTTGAGGAAGAGCGGAAAAACAGAGGTAGGGATGGCGACGTGGGGAGTAGGTAGAAAAATAGGGCTGTCTGATGAAGGTGCCGCGAGGGACCGATGTGGCGCTATTCGTTTTGACAGCTCTCTGCTCGCTCTCGCTTCGAATCTTCGAATCGGGCACATCCCGATGTTGCGGTTCATATCGCCATCATCAGCATCGCCCATCACCCGGGAGTGTATAGAGATAATTCCAACTCATACCGCGCAGTACACACATCAGATTCAGCTTGGTAGTCATTTACAGAGGAAGACACTGGTACCAACTGGTCATATTTGCTGGCAAACCATCCAACTTGTGCTAAATGAAGAAATGAAGGAACGCAACTGTTGGGATCGATTTCACAACCGACTTTGCCGATTGTAAAACGAAAACGGATTGCTGGAAGAAAGAGCTACAATATCTAAGGCGAACGATTATACAGGGGCTACGTTGGTGCTTCATCGGAGAAATTCCCCAATCGATTCTCCACCGACGTAGGCAAGTACGGCCACGACACATGTCTTTAATATCAAGTCAAGGCAAGAGCTTGGCATGCAACGAACTGAAATAAGAAGATGGCCAGAGAGGGAGATGCTACGTGTATGAACTCATCGCTGACTTCAACTTCGCACTGAGGTCATAATTTGTTTCAGATCATCTTCAATCTACAACGTTTTTTAAATTTATGAAGAACGACAAGAGTCGAATATTAATAATCAGACTAGAATTTTCACGTTATTTAAACAGATCACTTTCATTAGGAAATTATAAATTATCAATTATTTGAACGACGATGAATTGAGTTGAAAGAATAGATAACAATCAATTTCGTGTAAAGAGAAATTTTTATTTTATGAAAAAATATTGCGACACTTTTTTTCGATAATTGCGCAATTTGTTGCAAAATCTACCCTTTTCTCCTAAACAGTTCTGACAGGCTGGCCCTCAGCAAAACAATTAAAACAAATTTCCACACAGAGGATCGGTCCGCAGAGCATGGAAGAAAATGATCCGTACCAATTACAACCCAACTTTCCAACCCTGGGAAATGGAATGGAGCTCACAATACAGGGATGTCGCGCCCGTTTGCCTTGGTTCGAATGTTTCCTGTGGCTTTCCTGAATTAAGGGTGGCAGCGCCAAGCGGCTTTTTAATCGTATATCGCAAACCATAGACGTTGTAGACGAGCCCTGAGCTGAGCTCACTATAATTTACCTGTGATCTTCAACATGGGTCTACCTCGAGTGGATCCGAGAAGATGGCGATCGGTCGTGTGCCCTTGCTTTAACTGCCACATCACCTCGATTGCATCCTGTGGAACGGGGAGCGGTGTTCCACTAGAAGACAAAAGGCACAGACAAATGTGCAGTGCATGCTTTCTTATGACGTTACCTACGACGCATTCAACTATGCCTCCCCTCAATGTGCCACCTTTACCGCGTACCTTGCCCGCGTTTTCCGCAAAAACCCACACTTCCGACCGATCATCTCAAGCACTAGTACTCCACCCTGTGTTGGGACGGTTCGGACTTGGGTCGCTCTTTTCATCCGTTCAAGTAGAGATAATCTTTAGACGTTTCTTGACTTCAGTGTTCGCCGTAGATCGCTGGAACTTGCAACAAACCAAAGAACGAACACGTCATAAGGAAGCGAAAAACTGGCAAACGCTTCTACTTGGAGCTTCTATAACTGGTTTTCCTTCACGGACATGAACACACACAGAGACACGGACATGCGGGGTCGAATGCATCCATCCCGTCCCCCATGGCGCTTTCGTTGCGTTTTTTGTATTCTTTTCACCCTTGCTGTTGCTTATTCTTTCCCGGTGCCGCTCCAACCACAGAAGATCGCGAAAAAGCAGTAGGCTGTGATTACTATAGCAGCAACTGTGAGAAACAAATATGCACAAACCCCAATCCGGCCAGCGCCAACAAGTCGGTGTCCTGTGTCTGTCTACGAACACCCCGTGACCTTCAGGGAGTTTTATTTTCTTTCTCTTCTCTTGATTCGATTGCGCTGTGAGTTTGCATTTCCTTGCCACACCAGGCGCAGCAGAATCCTCTGCTAACCGCAGCAAACCCTGTCGCTAAGAAACGATATGATGATGGCTGCGCAAACATGGCCTACTGCGATTGCACCAGTTTATACTATTGGGAACCTTTTTGCATGGATGATTTCGCCCCATCAAAGGAACCATACTTGGAAGCCGCTCTATGAGTCGAATGTTTGCACGTGGCACGTTTTTTTCCGTTGATGATCGCCATATCGCTTTGCTTTCCTTTTATCATTAAGCTTTATCAACGTTTTATCCACAAATATATGTTTATTTATATTATTCGTTTGTTTTGTTTTTCAGCTAAAACTTACTGTTTCAATTTCACCTGCAATAAATAATCTATAGAAACAAAATGTCAAAAGACAATCCAAATCTGATATGAACCATCTTACCGCGGGTCGTCAGGATGGACGAAAAACTCCGGTAAAAGTTTCGATCTAAACCGGAACTCAATTGACGTTAATGAAAAGAAGCAGCGCGACTTTTCACGGCAGCTTCGTGGTGTTTTCCGGTATTGTTCCTTCTTTCAAACGATGGAAAAGCTCGGTGTAATTTACGACAAGTTCGTAAAAGCGTAACCGACACCATCGAAAAGGAGTAGAGAGAGATTTAGTCTTCACTTTCTACGATGCTTATATAGTTAAGGTTTCTGCCACAACATGAATGAACAGTTTGTCTCATTTGATGTGGGTTGGCTTTGTCTGTCAGATGATTTTTTTGGATTAGTTTTTAGACATCACCAATTTGAATTTATCGACTATCCAAAATTGAACAATCAATTGCCTTCCAATTAATCTTTCACTTTCGCGTCCGGTGCACCATCGGTTTCTTGTGAGATATTTTTTCGTTTCCCATCGCTTACGAACAAAATGTAGTTGTACCGAATTATGCAATCGATCTGTTTCCATAATCTCAGCAATCACCACCGGCATCGTCAGGGTTTTCACTCGGTCATCGTTCTTTTCGATTTCTGTCCATTTCACTCCGTTCAAGCAGCATATAATCGGAGGAAATTGAAAGGGCTATAGTTTGGGCTCGTATACCTTCCTCAGTACTGTAGGGTGTGTATGTATTATCTGTTATCAGCGAAAAACAAGCTGACCATACACCACTAGACTATCGATAGATCATTGGACCAGTCGTTAACGACCACACCGTTTCGGAATCAACAGCCAAACTCAACCTCATACCTGGCCATCAATGGGAGATAATACAGTGCACTTTCGCCGTTTTCGATAGGCTATGAAAACTCCAGTAGAGCGTTAGTCTCGCATTTGGCCACCTTTTGTGACTGTCTGTCGAAGTAGTTTGAGTTAAACGTTGACGATCTATATCAAATTTGATGTCATTTTTTCTTTATAGCACGTTGCCTAGGAGGTCATGAAACTATATGCCATTATCTATATGCTGTTTGATGCCGATGTTCTTTTATATGTAACCCCAGCTCTTCCAAAAAAGGCGTGAAGAGATAAAAAGAAAACACTTCGCTCGATGCTGTAGTAAGACTTGTTACAAAAGAATGGCATCATCACTACTTTTCCTTCGCTGCCATATCGCACACTCGTTGGGTAGCCATTATCTGGGCCACACGGGTGAAGATTTCTCTGATGTTCTTTTTTTTTGTTTTCGGTGCCTGTTCCTTCCGTCTCCACCGGAAGTGACGAGAAATCGTTCCCACAAGAAAACTGCCGCCAAGCGACAACCGAACAGGAAATACTCTACGCTATTAGGGGCAGGGTTCGGTGTGGCCGTCTTCGTTCCATTGGGCCTTGGGCTGGACCCACTGATAGGAGTGTGCCATGGCATATATTTAAAGAGAAACGGCATTATGTCACGTGTACGGTGTATAGATACTACTGATTATTTAAATTTGTACCAAATTGTGTACACTTCGAGTAGGCATGGCATCCCACGTTTGCTTCTGAACGTATGTTGCCATGCGCAACACTATCCTTAGGTTCCTGAGTTGCCTCGTATCTTTGAGACTCCGTCGAGATGGCTTGCAACCATACCCATCATGGCATAATTTATAGTTCATAAACATAGATAACGGTAATCGGCCTTGAGAAGGAGTAAGAGTACATTAATCTTGAAGGTTTTGAGTCGTGGTTTGATTCGAGCGTCATTATGTTAATCAACATCTGTTGATTAGCAGGGCGCGAAATCGCTTACTGTCGCTTCAAGGCTATTTTAAAATCAATCCTAATCTAAAATAAGAAGAAATACATTCAAGTGAACCCATCCATCTGAAGCTCTACAATCATGCAAACAACGTACGTGGCGCTTAACCTAATCGCTAAAAATGGCGCAAATCTTAGTAGCATCCGCTCGGGCACGTGAAGCAACGGATCCTATCATTGCTACAAAGGCGATGATGAATAGAGATCTCTGTTCCAGCACTGTACATTTGGTTGTTCGGTTATAATGGCACACGTACGTGGCGACTTACAAGAGATGCTGCAAAGAAAAGATTTTGTGCCCTCTTTGGCACGTATAGTGTCTCGCTAACCGCTTCAAATTATCACTGCCCCGGCACCCGACTTTAACGCTGAAGGAGAGGTTTGACGTATGACTCGAGTTGATTTGATGAGTTCTATTAACTTCTGCTGGTTGTTGGCTCTGGGGTTTTGGCGCAATCGGCTGAACGCGTGCCCGCCCGTATCGCCTCAATTAAAACAAACCCAAAATGGTTGCGACTGACTTCATCAATAGTTTGTTTTTCTTTCCTCCGCAGCTTCCAGCGTGTCTTTCTCGTCGTGAATTACACTACCAAACGGAACAATCACTCGAGAAGCGGACGTCGCCCGCGTTGCCATCGACAGTAGTAGCATATCCACCAGAACCGCGAGCGTGCAGCAAACCATGCAAAGATGGATCTGACTACATTGGCATTCGTCCTCATTGTGGTGTTCTTTTCCTTTATGTCGATGCTCTTCATCAGCCGCTTCCTACCGAAGGGCAAGTCCTTCGAGGAGATGGTAAAGGAGAAGCGTGAGATGCGCGAGCGCATCCTTGGCCTAACGGCGACGGCAACCGGCACTAGTAGCAGCAGTAGCAAATCGACCAAGGAGAGCACGAACAAGAAGACGAAGAAAACGCATCCAGCAAATCAGGGTGGGAAGGGTCGTGGGGCGAAGCAGCAACAACAGCAGCAACGCGTGGAAGTGGTTGAGCGCGAAAGTGATGGCAATTCGTCCGAGAGCCAGCTGGAAGAGGAAATTAATCCCCTGACGTACGGCGCAAAGAAGCGCACCGGACAAGCGACCAACTTGACGGTGGAATACTCCGAGACGGAAGCATTTTCGTTGAGCGATAACTCCAGTGGCAATAAGGTAGGTTGGCTAGTGTGGGACGGCTGGCTGCGGGGGGAAACGATTTGTTTAATCGGTCGCTCTCTCTTCCATATCGACAGAAGAAGGACAACAAGCAGCATCAGCAGCAGGGTGGAAAGAAGAACAAGCAGAAATCTCCCGGTGGCATACTGGTTAACAAAACCGAACCGGTGCTGGTGAAGCCGCTGGATTCCGTCCCGGAGATGAACCATTTTGCTGAGATTCATCCTAAGGATGCGCTGGAAATTGCCCGTCAGCAGGTAACAAATAAAAGACGTAGTAAGCTGGACCATTCTTGAACTGATTTGTTCACATTTTATAGTACTTGCATAAAGGGCACGGTAAACGAAGCGTAATCGCTGGTCTCTCGTGTATCGTCGATATTCGGGCCAAACCTCATCTGTGCTTTATTTATGTTTTGCAATCTGATAAAAGTTGCAACATTTCTTGAAACTACAGCTATTATTTTGTTGTACATGGTTGAAGATACAAAAACTACGCTAAATAATCACTGAATTTCGATAAATATTCGCGATCGAGTGAACTTTTGATTGGTTTGTTTACGTTCTGACAAGATTACCCATGCGATTATAGGGTAGGTGAGCCAATATTCTTTTTGACAGATTGAGTAGCGGAATGACACGATTACGCTTCGTTTCCCAAACCCTTAAGAGTAATCTCCATGTCTACTTGATCACCAGAGCTAAAAATTGCTTACGCTTATTCGTTTGATTCTTGCTGCTTACAGAAACATGAAGAGGAAGCAAAGACTGGCAAACAACAGCCAAAGGAGCAGCGCCATTCGGGCAAGCACAAGAAGGAACATCAACCAAAAATGTCTCCGAAAAACAGTACCGCCGATGATCAGCAGCAGCAACACGTTGCGGCCGTGGTTGAGGTGAAAAAGCAAACTACGTTTGGCGAAACTAAGGCCACCCCTGCCCCGGCGCATAAGGACAAGTCGAGCAAGAAGAAGAAAAACGAGCTGCTCACGCAGGAACTGGCGGCCGAGGCGGCCGATGCGACCAACGTGCACTCGCTGGTGAACATCCTCAACAAGGCGGACCTGCCGCGTAACGATATACAGATTCTGATCGACTTCCTGCTGAACAAGCAGCAGGACACGCTGGCCAAGGATCCGTCCGAGTGGAACGACCCGTCCGACCCGCTGCAGAAGCTGAAGAAGCAGCTGCAGGAAAAAGAGTTGGCGCTAGCCGAAGAGCAGAAGGCAGCCACCGGGCTGCAGGCAAAGCTGAAAGAGCTGCGCCAGGAGCTGAACGGGGAAAAGATGCAGACCGGGGCCGCACTGAAGGCGTACGTCGAGGAGCTGAATAACAAGAAACAGGAGGTGCACCATCTCACACAGGAGCTGGTCAACGTCAAGGAAAAGACGGCCAGCGAGAAACACACGCTCTCACTGCAGTTCCAGCAGCTGCAGGCGAAGTACATTCAGCTATCGAAGGAGCACGCGGCCACGCAGGATCATGGGTCGACGATCGCGCAACTCAACAACGATCTGCAGCTGCTGCAGCAAGAGCTGATGGCTAAGAGCCAGCTGCTCAATGAAAAACTACAGTCCGAGGAGGTTAGTCTTGGGGTTTTCTTAGTAGATTAGTAGATTTCAAGCTACCCAGTTGCCCCATACGCTGACGAAGATGGAAATGATGCAAGTCTCATATGTATACGTTTTTTTCTCTATTTGCAGGAGCTGATGAAGAAAAAGACTGAGTATGAAATTTTACTACACAACAGCGAAGAGCTCCTCAGACAACGGGTACAGAGTAAGTTTCGGGCATCGGTTTCTAGCTCTTAGGTGTCGGCGTTTCACTGTCATTTCGTGTCATTTGGTTCCCACAGAACTGACTGCCTATGAGAATGAGTTGCACCAGCTGCGGCTAGAGTTGGGACAGAAGGATGAGCTGAGCAAGACCTGCCAGCAGCAGAGCTACGAAAACGAGCAGCTGAAGGCGGAGCTGCAGGCGAAGCAGAAGCAGGCGGTAGCGGCTGCATCGGCCGCGGCTGCCGCTGCCGTCGCCAACAGCCAGGCCGACGAAAGTAACCGGGTCGAGATCCGCAACCTCCAGAATGCCTTAGACTCCACCAAATCGAAGCTCGAGGTCTACCGGACCGAGCTGGTTGAGTGCAAGAGCCTGCTAACCGACTACAAGCAGCAGGCGAACGAGTTGAAGGCGAGAGAGGAGCAGCTGCAAAAACAGCTCGACGAACAGCGGCAGAAGAATGACGTAAGTCAGGTGGCATCAAAATGCACCGTCTACAACGGATTAACTCTAAATATATATGTATGTGTGGGTGGGTGTGTGTTACCTTGGAGAAGGTTTTGAGGGAAAGCAATCGATAGGGAGAATGGTTAAAGGTGTGTTTATTTTTGTTTGATCTACCATCTGTTGCGCTCGCCTTAGAACTGTTGGTTTATTTCGATGACTCATTCGATTTTGTAGCTATTTTTTTGGGATCTAGCACATACAAAACAAATTTGTTCCATCCTCACTTGGGTAAACATAATATACAGGTTTTGCCGGCGCAGCGTACATGATGTGTTGTGTAACCCCTTTTACTGTTTTCCGCCCGTTCGCTGTAAACAGTGTTACCAATAGCAACAGACTAACCGATCCAATACAGATATGAACCTTTATTATTTCAGAAGATACATAAAAGAAAAATAACACTTTATACTTCAGATTCGCTTATAACAACCTTTGGAGCTTTTCAATTCCATTAGAACATATTTAAAAAAGATTGATTGAAATTATGTTTCCAAATTCTGTTCAATTTTATCCATTTGTCGAAATTGTTGTTATTCAAAAAGAGGCATCAAATTCGAGGCATTTCATTCCTATAGTTCAGCCAGACAATAATTGCTCTTTTCAAACGCTTTTCTGCACGCGGAGTGAAACAGAAATTTGCTTCTATTTTTTTTCAATTGGAATATAAGAAAAACATTTTAAAAGCTTTATTGGAAGTGGTGCAAACATTTTGAAATTATTACTCGTGTGTGGCTGTACGAAACTCATGTCTGGAGCTTTATGTGTTGCTTGTACATACGATGGATATGTTGTTTTTCCTGCACGCAAAAAAAGTAACGACGAATGCACGACTATGCTAGCATAATGTTTCGTATAAGCAGAGATTTTCGTTGACGTTTCACTTGTTTACGTTGTATTTGCTCTTTTTCTTTTCTGTTCTTTTATTTTACGCGCGTCGTCCCGTTTCGCTGCCACCCTTTATCGTATAAAAACGCATCATCAACAAAAAATAATAAAAAAAACGCCAACCACGATTCATCTCCTCCAATCGATACGATCGTTCCACTTCCCGACTGTTACTCACCAATCACCATCCAACAACACTGTCGATCACTTATCTCACTACTTACTACGACTTTCCACCCTGCCTCACATTTACTACCGACGCATCCGCTGGACATTTTTATTGCACTAACGCATGCTCTGTAGAACTTGCGTACCAAAAACTGGAAGTTGGTAGAGGCATTGCAAGATGCCGAACGACGGAGGGGTGCAGTGACAGCATCAACGGCGACAACGACGACGGCGGAGGCCGCAGCTTCTTCGAAGAACGTTGTAAGTGAAGAGTTCGCCGGATGTGCACCTTTGAGGGGGAAAGCACAAGGCAAGATGTGAATGTTGAGCGTGTGTGCGCAAGTGTTTTGCTACATGAGCTAGATGGCGTCCCCTTATCATACATCCCTATCGCCTCATTAACACCCATCATGATCGCTTGATCACTAAAGGAAGAAACTTTTCTCCTGTTCGATTCTCTCGTTTTCGGAACGTAAACACGCAATAAATGGGACGACGATTGTAGGAACAGCAGCAGAAACTGCTAGCCAGCGCCGAGAAGCCGCCAGTGGACGTCGGTAAGATCGTGCTGGAGGAGCAGAACCGAACGAAGGACCTGCTCGTGAAACTGCTGCAGCCGACCGGCGTCGTGCCGGTCCTGCCCGTCGACGCGACCGACTTCCAGAGCTGGCTCGAGGCAACTGTCGGGTGCATCAAGGAGCGCCAGGAGCAGCTGCAGCAGCAAAAGCACCACAACAATACCACCACCACCACCACCGCCGCAGGCAGTAACGGCAGTAGTAACACTAGTGGCAACGCCGCCGTCGCAAACAATAGCAACAGCGACAGCAGCAGTAGGAGTAGTAGCAGCAATATAATCGCAAATAATAATCTTAATACCAATAATAACACCGTTAATAATAGTTTACACGAGAATAGTAATGACGCGCACGATGGCGAGGTGCTGGGGGGTGGTGGTGACGCAAACAAGAACGGTGCCGCCGAAAGTGGCTCCGAGGACGACCAGCAGGCAATGGCGCTGCGCAACGAGCAGCTGCAGAAAACCGTAGACCAGTATAAGACTATCATAGCCGACACAGTAAGTAATGTGAAATTCTAACGATAACCACGCTAAATTCTTACTTGACACGCTACTGCTACGAACGGATAACGAAATACTCGTCTAGCAAAACTGGGAAAATGTAATTCAATTGAATGAACTAAATGTCTTATCTTGCGGAGTATTTAATTTGCAGATAAGTGTACACGATAGTATGCTCCAATTACATTTTGTTATGGTTTAGATTTTAAACTTTAGAACATTAGTGACGTGCGTACTGAGTTTCCTATCCAGGAGGACTCTCGCCGTGTCCAAAGCGTCGTTCTAAATTGATTAATTAAACCGGTATGACTTTACTTAAACTTTTTTTTGCCCTAATTTATTAGAGAGCAAAGTGCGTTCGAAGAGGCACCATTCGTCTCTACTTTACTTCAACTTTATTCAAGATGTGTTTCAAACTCTTTTTGAAAAGAAAATCCAGTTTCTCATCCATTGTAACGTGTACTCTTTCTCTCGACAGGAAAATATGCTGAAAAACCTCGAGGCGAAGGTGATCGAGCAGGACATTCACTGGCGTTCGGTGGTGCAAGCGAAGGAGAAGGAACTCACCCTGCTCAAGTCGGCCGGTGCTGTCGTGCAGTAAAAGCATCCAACAACATCAACAATAACAACAATTGAAAGGCCTGTCCCCTTCCTCCGGTCTGACTACAGAGTGGTGGCCATCTCACGGTGCAAGCTCCTATGGCCGTCGTATCCGCACGTGCTTTTTTGTAAATCGGACTGCACGGCCCAGAGGGTGAGAGAGAGAGAGAGAGAGGGAGAGGGAGAGGGAGAAAGAGAGTGGTTGGTTGATTGAACACAAAACCAGCACTGTAAGAAGCAGTAAAGAAGTTAGGTTAGGAGTCAGGTTCATGGCAGGTTCAGGCAGAGACACCAAGCCTGGCGAGAGACCGTTTTTCACTGAAGTACGGAGAGAACAGACAACATAAATACACACACACACACACATACACACATATTCGGTACATAGCAACAACACCAACAAAAATCCCGATTGTGATGATCCTTAATTAATCCCCATCATAATGTCTGATTAGAGGGAATATAATTCCCTTCAAGCGATCATAAATGCGTTTCGAGATGGACGAGAACACACGGCCTCATCCTTTTTTCGGCCCGACCGGATCACTTGTTCCTGCTGCAAATTCTATATACTCATTCTGAATTTGGCCCGATCCAATTCCTTTTGTTTCGCTCTCCCAGGGTTTACAAAAAGATAAACCATTCATCCAGTATGTCTGGTGTGTTAAGCTAATCGATCTATATTCTGACCGATGACCAAGAAAACGATATTTTACGTATAGGAAAAACTGATTCAGAAAGGCGTTACACGAAACACGCACACACATAAAAATTTGCATTTTCATAAACGTTCCATGGTAACACGCTTTCCTATACAAAAGATAGCTAAAATTTTATTTGTTTTTCCGTTTGTTGCTGGTGTACGTCATGGCGATTTTCTCACTTTGGTGTGTCCTATTTGTGCAATGTGTGTCGTGTTGTGCAGCAAGTCTAATATTAAGTTGGTCATCATGATTCGTTTGATGAAGGTTCCGATCAAGTGTTGTATGAAGAATTAGTCTCTTGTAATTGTACCGTCCTATTGTACGGTTTCGTTTCATTGATGCCTTTCCGGTTCTACGGTTTTCCTTTCCTCCACATACATGACCGTGGGGAAAGTAAAAATGGCACTCGCTAATACCTTTTTTGACGACTGTTCAATACGATGACGGAATGAGCAATTTAAACCATCACGACCTTGCCGGGGAAATAAAAACAAGAGAACGGAAAAGGCTAGCGGCCGGCGCTTGGGGAGCGGGTGTCCTACATTGATATCTGTGACCAATAGATGTTTTACAATTGTTTTGGGACAGTTGTGTAGATTTTACTTCCCAGCCTGAGGAGCACTTTGGGGGGATAGCGAAAGCGACAGTTGGGGAAAAAAGGACGTCACGACCTTCTGTTCTCAAGACGTAATCGTAAATCCTGTTGACCGATAGAGCAAAAGTCTAAAACGGGCTCCACTTTTTACTCTCGATAACTTTTTTCCCGGCTTCTCCAACAACGCACAAGAAAGATTGCATTAAAGTGTGCCCCAGCTTCGACCCAGACCCCAAACGACTGTCTCAATTGGTTCATTTTGCTGCTACCAAGGGCCTAGCCACCCTTGATCCTCTCTCCCCTGCCTCCATCAGTTGTTTTTTTTTCCTATTCTACTCCATTCATTCCCCATTTGAAAAAGTATAGCCCAAATAAGATGATTATCAAAGTTGTGTTTTTGTAATTGAGAGTGTGTTAACATGTATGTGTGTTTGTGTGTGTGTGTAAGTATTTGTATGTGGGCCGATGCGACCCGTCAGAGGACGATAGAATACTAGAAAGGATAGGGGGAAACAAACCCACGTGGCAACAGATCCGTACTAAACAAAAAAAACAGTAAAAAAAGAAAAAAACCCGTACTCAGTAAGTTTATTAATCGCAAAAGAGAATAAGTAACGCATATTTTTGTTTATTATTATTATTTTGTCTCTGTCATCCATAGGCTATTATATTAGAAAGCGAGTATAAAGGAAAAAAGGAAATAGAAAAGATTATGTAATAGTGGATCATAGCGGAATGAAAGTGTAACTGAACGGTTATGAAATCTGACACTAATATATATAAACGGAACAGGAAACAACCAATTAAACTAATCAGCAAAAAAAATGCAAGGAGGAAAATTGTGCAACACGCCGAATAACGAACAGTCAAAAGGACGGAAGAAAACTGAAACCACAGCATTCAACGTTAGAAAGAGCTGCAAATATAATTGGAACACGAATCGTAAACGAAACAAAATGATGTACTACTTGCGTAACTGACTTTTGTCTTTCAGTTGAAAATAATCCAATTCCCGGTGTCCTTTCGCGGTTTGCTTCGGTTCGGTCTATTTCGTGCCGTTGAGAAAAAAACGCATACCTTCCACTTTTTGCTCCAGCTTCCTCGTACGTGTTAGGATGTGATGTTTCTCTGGGTAAAATAAAAAAAGAAAGATGAATCATGCGTGTGCTGCCTACGATATGCGTGATTGTCATGGAAACGTTCGCGAATGCTTTCCCCTTCGCGCCGGGCATGAGGACGACATCAAGTGTAACAAACAAAAAATCAATATACGAGAGCAAACGATAGTGGGACAGGTTATATATAACAAGCAAACAGAAATTTGGAATAAACGCAGAATAATATATGATACACAAACCCGTGACATCGTCGGTGATTAGTTGAAAGAAAGAGCTGCAAGTCTCCTAGCTTTCGTCCGTGCAACTAGCTCGCCAAACAGCTCGCAATCAGTACAGTGCTCTCCAAACTGCTTTTATTGCGACCAGTGACTACGATAAGCGATTTCTTAATCTTCATTTTTTCAAGCCGAAAAACATTATTTAAGTCAGCATCAGTCAGTATTTTGGGGTCCGCAACAGCCGAGCGGTAGCGGTTAGAAAATCGGCCCATGAGCGCCGGGGCTCATCACCTCGACAGCGTGGTTTCAAATCCCAACCGAGACCGGACCCTCCCCTGTTCGAGAGGACTGACTATCCACGTACGTACAACAGGGAAACAAGTCTCGTAAGCCCTTAACGGGGCAGGCATGACCAAGAGGTCGTAACGCCAAGAAGAAGAAGTCACCACATCACTCCTATAAGTGGACAATTATATGCGGGATCTTTCTCCGGCTAAAGGCTAAATTGAAGCTGAAATTACCATGGCAACGAAAATGTTTTAATTGCGTTGCTATGGTTATTGGAGCCGGATTAGGATTCCGAACGCGTTTGACAGGTGGTGTTGAGTAAAAGTTGCTATCATTTAAAATGCTCTCAACAGTCCGGATGGATGATAAAGGAAAAGATGAATGTCCTTCTTTTGAAGGAGATCATAACTTCATTCAATCAAAATATAATTTTTATTTCGAAAAACATGCAAGGGGGGAACTTTCTCAAGCTGAGCCAAAACAAAAACCAAATTATTACGTGTAGCCGCAATCACTTACTTTATTGTTTCAATCATTCCATATTCTAATCGCTCTGCGTTCCGCACACAACTGCGATGATTCCTGCCAACCTTTCCGTCGTTCTGTTGGCGGGCTCTGTTATGCAAATCCCTTCGCAGACACAGTTCTACGCCTAAGAATGCCTACCTTCGCACATCATGCGCAATGTGTCTCTGTGTGTGTCCCTAGCTCCTTTTCCTTTATTTTGTTCTTAATGTCGCAGGGATGGTGACCATTCCAGTTTGATTCTTTTCATGTTCATGCTTTACGATGTGTGTAGTAGATAAATGCCCGATTTGTCGGACGAGTGAAGTTTGCATTGTGTGTCTTCTATACTCTTTTTGTTAGCCGGGACAGCCGGACTGCGTTTCGCTGGCGTACTACTTCATCTTCACACTTCTCCCTGTCTGCGCACTACTTTACGCCAACGAATGCCACTTGAACCAGTGAGAGAGAAAGAAGAGAATCGTGTGCGCGCGGATTTTCGCGCCCCCTTCCCCCATGGTCTTCCCCTAATAATTCCGGAATCGTTGGACAAAACGTTGGGAGAAAGATTCACCACACAGACTCATAGTCTTCTATCCAGCAGCCAGACCGCTTTCATGTCCTCTGATCTTTGTCTGCTTTTCGTTTGCCGTTATAGCGAAACAGACCCCGTGTCAACTTCACACAGAAGTACACAGACGACGAACGGCGATGCGGCTTTGCAGCGTGTTTCAGAGGGGTTTTACGCACTTTGTTCGCTTTACCCCTTCTTTTCCCCCTTCCTCTTCCTTCGTCACTATTTCCTTTTTTTTGTACGCGCCTCGGGTTCTCCCCAGTTCCTTTGCATTGATTGCTTAAAAAGAGATCCATTTATCGCTATGTAAGTGCTAAGTAATAATCTTCTTACAGATCAAATACCATACTGTTGCGCCGCGCTCTGCGGTCCAACACTATTTTAAATAGTTTCCACGGACCACATACATACCCTCTCGGTCTAGTTTCCCTTCCCCAATACTAAGTCTAGTCTCATGCTCTCGAATCTGTTCTGTTGTGATACTTTCACCCGCTCGCCCGTTAACTAGGCGAGTACACTAAGTTAGAGATGTACTGGCGCGAGGGCTTACAACGTAAGTGCATTCCAGCACAGCCATTGTTTTCCCGTTTTTCCTCATAACAACAAGGGCGTTCGCCTTGGACTTTCCTTCGCGAAAGAAACAAAACCCCCCCGCGGGTGGATTGCAAAAACACCGGTGTGTTATGAATTTTTCCTCACCCATACCTCACACTCACATCATAAGAGTCTTTACTGTGGCGGGGGTGTCCTTAGGGGTGCTTCTGCTGGCAACCCACCGGGGTGCACCGGAGGAGCGCAAGTACTGCGTACCCCGCCTCTGCTCGTACATACCTTCGGTATTCTTCTCTCGCAGCATCTTACATCGTTAAATGGAACCCTCGAGAACCGAAACACCGAGAAGCAGCTGATCGCCGTTCGATTTCATATTCCGTGTATATTTTCCCCTCGAGCGTAGTGAACGCGAAAAACGTAATCCATTTTTTGTTCGCTCCGGGAAGAGGAGCACTGTGTGTTTCGCGCTGCTGCCCTTTGTGTTGAACCAGCAAAACATTCATTCTGAATTTCATTGATCACGAAACGATTGGCTTGAGAGCGAAACGATCAACGATATTCTGTGCCGCAGTCAGCAAATCTTTTACCACATTTTCGTAGAGCTAAACTCGCGCGTTTGGCCTAACCCGCCCCTTTTGCCTTCGTTTCGTATTCTCGTTCGCCTTTCCAATCAATCAGCTTTGCATTTGGCCTTATTCTGCGCCTGCAATTTAGAAGTCCACACGAGGATTTTTTGTTTCCGCGTTTCGTAATTAATTACTGGTTTCCAACATATTTCCATTCCAACTGTCCATCTTACTTCTCCCGTTTGGAAATTAGAGATGCTTTTGCATCCGGAACACACAATATTTTCGTGACTGCATGTTGTTTTTTTTAATTTGTGTGTTTCTAGTGCGTTCACACATCTCACACCTTTCTCTTTCTCATTCTTTCTCTCTCTTTATCGCTTCCTATAATTCTGCTTTGCTGACTGCGTGCTACACACTCCATTAGTATACCATTAGCTTAGTATGGGTTAATAATGTGCTGATGCTGATGTTGTTGTTGTTGTTGTTGCTGCTGCTGTTGTTGCTACTGCTGCTGCTTGCGGCCGCCCGCTGGCTGGCTGGTGTTGGTGCCGTGCTGCTACTACTCTGCCCATGCTATAGCTCAACGAGGGGTAGGAGGAGTAGTGTACGGCGAGAGGACAAGCGGGCGCCCGCTTGGTGGCCGCCCGTTCATCCTCCGCTTTTGCTGCTTCTTGCAACTCCTCAGTGTCCATCACCCCACCAGTCGACGCCGTTGCCGCCGTCGTTGTTACTGTAGCTTCCGCCATAGTTTCCACCCATACCGTTGCGTCCGTAGCCATCGTCACGATCTGTAGCAAAGGTGAGTAGACAATAGGATTTAGTCAAGGAATCAACTGACGCTTTTTAAGTGTGATGAGCTTGAACTGAAGAACGATCAAATCAACGCGTTCTAGTCCAGCACATTTCTTCGTTCGTCAAACTATGCATGGCGTCATTAACACAACAACTACCTCCGGGGACCCGTGTCTTTTTGACCTTCCATCGCAATATTTTTTTTCGGAAACGATCATCAGCGATGTTGTCGCATGACTTTTATATATTTATTGAAATGTTCATTTCTATGAAGTTGAAAGACAAAATCTCGTTTGGTATTGAAAACAATGTTTTGAATGGTCGGAGTAAAGTTTCTCGCTACCAAATCTGTAGTTCTAGTGTTAACAAAAATCAAGTTGAAATGCCAACGGTATTGTTAATCAACGTAATGATAAGTAAAAATTAAATACTTTATAAAAATCGTCTCACTCAAAATTTTGCTCCTAACAAAAGAACCAATTCTCGGCAATCCTTTATGTGAACTTACCGTTGCCATAGCCGCCACCACCACCACCACCGCCGCCTCCATAGCCACGAGGACCGGCACCTCCTCCACCGCCACCCATAGGACGATGGTCACGCGAGCCAGCACTCGAACGAGTATTGTTCTGCTGACGGTAATCGCGCGAACCAAAGGTCGATCCGCCACCACCGCGTGACGGGTAACGTCCGCCACCGCGTCTACTGCCACCGCCATAGCCGCGGCTGTTGGTCATCTCCTCCAGGAAACCGGGAATCTCCTGGCCCGTCTCGGCCAGCAGGCGCACCAGCCCGTTGGCGACGTTGCGGTTCTTCTCGTTGAAGAACGACGTGGCGGTTCCGAGGTTACCCATACGCCCGGTACGACCGATGCGATGCACGTACTCCTCCACCTCGGACGGCAGGTCGAAGTTGATCACCTGCTTGACATTCGGAATGTCCAGACCACGGGCTGCGACGGCCGTCGCCACCAGGATCGGGCAGCGGCCGCAGCGGAACAGCCGCAGGGCCTCCTCGCGCTCGTCCTGCGTCCGGTCGCCGTGGATGCTGGTGACCGGGTAGTTGTAGCTGTACAGGAACTCCTCCAGCGAGTCGGCCGCCTTCTTCGTCTCGACGAAGATCAGCGTGAGACAGTTCTCGTCGTCGCCGTCGTTCTGGGTGGTGATGTTCGACAGCAGGTCGAGCAGATGGGAGCGCTTGATGTTCTCCTCCACCCAGAAGATGGTCTGCGTGATGTTGACCGAGGTCGAGCCAACACGGCCGACGGCAAGGAAAATGTAGCGGTACAGGAAGTCGCTCGCCAACTCCTGGATCGCCTTCGGGAAAGTGGCGGAGAACATGAGCGTCTGGCGGTCGCCCGTCACCGGCATCTTGCTGTCCTCGACAATACGACGGATCTGCGGCTCGAAGCCCATGTCCAGCATCCGATCGGCCTCGTCCAGCACCAGGAAGCGGATATTATCCAATCCGACCTTGCCACGTGTAATCATGTCTTCCAGACGGCCGGGCGTCGCCACGATCAGGTGGCAGCCGCGGTCGAGCTCACGCATCTGGTCGTGCGTGTTGTTGCCGCCGTACAGTACGGCCGGGCGCATTCGCGAACGGTAGCAGAACTTCTTTGACTCCTCGAAGATCTGCGTGGCCAGCTCGCGCGTCGGCGCCAGCACCAACCCGAGCGGATACTGCTTGCGGCGATTCATCGGGCGGTTCGGTGGCGGCGGGGCCGCACCGTGCTTGTACATCTGGTTCAAGATCGGCACCAGGAAGGCGGCCGTCTTGCCCGAGCCGGTCTGCGCGCAGGCCATCAGATCACGCCCGGACAGAATGATCGGGATAGCGTACTTCTGTACCGGCGTCGGCTTATCGTAGCGGGCCAACTTTATGTTGTTGTCGATAATCTCTGTCAGCTCGATATCGTCAAAGGTATTAATGTGGCCGGGCACGTCGTCGCCCGTCGCCTCCACGGGAATATCTTCGTACTTGCTGAAATTGATACCGGTGTTGCCGTGTTTGAACAGCTCCGCCTCCAGACGCTCGTCCCGCTCGGTGAGCTGTGTGTAGTCCACCTGACCGCGCCCGAACCCGCCGCCTCCGCCGCCGCCTCCTCCTCCGCGACCGTCACGCCGATCGGGGCCACTCGGCCAGCGACCTCCGCCGCCGTTCGCTCCTCTGCTATCGTAGAACGATCGTCCTCCACCACTGCCGCTGGCGCCCTCACCGGGGCCCGTTCCGCCACCACTGCCAACGCTGCCCGGTCCGGGCGGTCCCTCCGTGCCTGCTCCGGCATCCTGCCAGCGATCGTTCTGTGGGGGTGGAGCGTCCACCGGGCGATCTCGACCACCCGCTGGCATTCCAGCCGAACCGCCACGAGCGCCACCGTACGCCGGCCAGTTGTCCCGGCGTTCGCCTCCGTAACCCTCAGAATTCTGATAGCCATCCCCGCCCCGTCCAAAGCCCCCGTCACGCCCATTGTTGTAGCCCCGGTCGCCACCGCCGCGGCCATAGCCGTAATCTCCGCCCCGGCGATCGTTCTGGAACCGGCCACCGCCGCCCCCGCTGCGCCTATTGTAATCTCCGCCGCGGAAGTTGTCGCCGCGATCGTTGTAGCGGCCGTAGTCGCCGCCACCTCCGCGATTGCGATTCGAGTCACCGAATCCTCGTCTGCCACCACCTCCACTGCCGCCGCCGCCGCTTACAGGGCCGGCACCGGACTCCGAAGGTTGATAATCGCCACCACTATCAGCACATTCTCGCAACTGCGGCGGAATGTACCGCGCGGCCGGATATTTAGAATTTCCAGATTCTGGGTTACTGCCCGCGCCGCCGCCAAGTTGCTGCTGCTTCTGCTGCAAGTCCAGACCAGCAAACTGTAATATACAAAATTAGGTAGAATGAGGAAAGAGAAAATTATTAGAACAGTTGAATAAACTAATTTTCGCTAAAGCACCGTCGTAACAGCAAGTCGAGAAATGGGATTACCGTTGTAAACGGGGAGAGCACTTCGTCGAATCGACGCTAAGCCAACTTCGATGGCACAAAATGGAAGTTGGGAAATTAAATTCTGTGTGAAACAAATCGCGCATGGTCCCTCCTTCTTTGTTTTCCTCTTCGCTTCACAGCCCATCCGAGGATGGGAAGAAATCCATCGTCTTTGGCATACGCTTTCTGTGCTGCTTAGATTCGCGATTCTTGTTGCTAACCAAAAGGTTCATTCGCTTCTGCCCCCTCCACGCGATTTTTTTCCTCTTGTTTTCAGACACCAAACTCCCCACCGAAGCATGTTGAGTACGGGAGAGAAGCTTTACGAAAGCTTCACATTACAAACTAGCGCGGACGAAGGAAATTCGCGAGAAAGATGGAGCAATAAGCCAGAAACGGGCGGGAAAGAAACAGACCCCCAAAGAAGGGGAGAACAAGGAACGAACGAAAATCAAATGGTGCCGCGACGCGGCCAATGGCCGCATGGTAGGCACATACAGAGAACAGACAGACACACAAACGAGCATACACAGAACAAAGCAGCGGACGCGAAAACGCGCGGGGTCATTAAACTGTTCTACTTTGGGCAAGGAGGGAGGTGGAGGCGAACAGGAACACAACAAGAAACATGTCACACTATTACCCCATCAGAATTGGCTGAGAGACCCGCTTCAAAACATTTCATCATCTTACCCACTGTCGTTTTCTTATGATTTATGTCTGTGCTCCTTATGTTACGATTTTGCAACAAGAAGGATATTTCAATTAAATTGTTTCTCCCCCGAAAAAAAAACTTTAAAACCCTAATAGCAACAGTTACTGATGCATGAAATTGCTGGGTTATTGGCAGATAGTTTGAAGTGTTTTGTATTGAATTGAAATAAGGTATTGGAACTTTTGTTTTCATTAAAAATTAAATGAGACTATTTTTAAAACTTCATACTACTGAACATTTTGATGCGAACTTTAAACCGGTAATAGAATGGTTGAATGATTGAAAATGTCATTTTGGACTTCAGTATACAATCGACGAGGAACTTAGTAAATTATTTTTTTATTGAAAGCTCTCTTTTTTCCCTCGTCATCGGTAAGGTTTATAATCAAAAATATTAATTCAAACAACTAATAATAATAGTAAAATTATCAGTGGCTAAGTCAGTGATTTTTTATGCTCCCTCGTCCTCAGTCAAACTTATGATAAAAACTAAAAGATATGATGTAGTAAAAGCTGGAAAATTTGTTAAGATCTCCCGCATCGATTCGCTCTAAATCTGTGGGTAAAAGATAATTCTTCTCAAAACCAACATTTGGCCACCCGTGATCATCTTTCATCTCGCGGTACTTCCTCACGCTCACCCTCATACACACACACACCCATACACGTGAGCCTCCAACAATTGATAATCACGATCGGTCCCCGTGCACGCTGATCGATGGCAGGCAGTGTAAAGCAGGGTGGAGAAGTGCATGCAGAGCAGAGAATTGCATCCGCGCGTGGCCATCACACACATTGAATGTTTTGACCTAGAGCTGCGCTTGAAGCGGACGCCACACACAAAGGAGACGCTGGTCTGTACTAACCACGGGGATGTGGTGGTGGTAGTGCATCGTGGCACCAGTATCGACGCTGCAGGATAGTGCATGTGCATAGAGAACACCTTGACACACCTCAACCGGCCCCGGCCCTGCGCTGTGAGGTGCTAGAAAAGCTTCAATGAGGCCGCCACAGCATTCGCTCGACGCGCTCTATATATCGCGCGATTGGCCGTTACAAACACCGTTTAGCTTTCTTTTCTTTATGCAACGACAAATAAACAAAGCCCACGGTACTGCGCGTTACGTACTAGAAAGCGAAAAGACCTTACTTTCCACGAGGCGTGAAAGTTGAGCCTTTTATAACATCGATAAACAAACATCTTTCTTCCACGCGCAAGTCGTTTGTGTGTTTGAGTGTGAGTGTGTTTTACGATGCAATATCATTTTGTGCACTCCACTTTTTACGCGCTTCACTGCATCAACCAACGGCCATTGGAGTTGTGGAGGGTATGGGAAGTATGTGCGAGGGGCGAACTAAAAAGGGGTGAATACAACAAAGTGCGCAGAAACTGCAGCCTGGTTAGCGGCCGCGACGCATTTGAGAAAATCCAAACAAACTGCTTCCGATGAGTCGTAATTCGATGGCGAGAGTTGTCCCGTGCACTCCACGTGTTAATCTACGTTTGCTCCTTTATCAAAACGCAAAACCAATTGACAAGGGTTCAATGGTTTAGTCCAGCGTCCATTAGTCAGCTGACGAAGGTGACGCACGGTCGACAATGAGCTGAAACATTTCACCATTGATCGCAATTATGCACGATGAAGGACAAACAAAAACCTAGACATGTCTTATATGGAACGCTTTTGTTCCTTTCTATAGCCTTTTTTTTACACTTCGATCCAGTTGTCAATGAAACACGCTAGAGGAAGTGATTTAGGGCAAGCCGGAACGGTAGGTGCGACGACCGAGACACAGCGTAGTCAAGGCTACACACAATGCCACACGCTCTGAGATGGGAGAGCATTTGTCATGAAAAGATGACGAACAAAAGGTGGAAGTAAACAGTAGTATAGTAGAGATACAAATTAAAATAGGCTGTGAAACCACGGCGTTTTCTGAAGATCCGGTTATGAGTCATCATCAATTTCGAAGAATTTCCGTCAACCACTATGAAGATTGATGCTTTTGACATCCTAAACCGTCAATGGTGAATCATTTCCAACAAATCGTAAGGTGAAATATCCCTCACTACTATTCTTGGAAATGTTAGCAACTCTGCTTTATTTGTACATTTTCCATTCTTCGTGGAAACGCACACACTTCGGTTGCAGTTACATAAATGAAAAGTTGCAAAAACATTGAAAAGACACCGCCGTCTGCGAGTTGTGCAACTGCAGCAAACTTTTCAACCGAACCCTTTTGCTAGCTCATCACCCTACCCTGCGCGTCCACAAGCGTCAACGGTAGAGAATTGCGGAGAGCACGAAACCTAGGACAACCTTCGCTAGGTGGAGTAGAGGTCGAACACGCAAGGCACACCGTGGAACCATACTAATTCTGCCTCACGCGGGCACCATAACCTAACAAATAGTAAAAAAAAAGCTAGGTTGATCATATGGTGTTGGGTGCAGGGAGAGGCACGGGAGAACCACCGTAAGTCAAATGGCGGAGAGAAACCCGAACTTGGAAAATCTCATGATACACGTGAGTAACAATCCTTGACATGGAATGGCACAGCCACCTTCACGGCACGAAGACGCGGGAGCGCGGAAGGGGAAACAAAATATAACTAGCACGAAGCGATTCCATCCCATCGTCATCATATAATCCCCCTTAGCAACAACGACAGCAGCACAGTACGGTGCGCACGCTGTGAAAATATGATCGGATGAGAAACGAGATGTAAAAAAAAGGGAATATAAGAAACGTTGTACATACCTGCTGCTCTAGACCTGTACCATTTTGGTTAATAGCATTACTCATATTACAATGAGCGTTCGTATGGTTTTGTTGGCTTCGTTCCACCGTAGGTTTCTGGGACGAAATGTATAAACGATCGGGAGGGTTCTTTTTTTTTTACTTCTGTTTGTTCTTCAAAAGTTTGCTTGCCTCAACAGTTTCTTCGAGCGTACACAACACTGGTTTCGCTGGTTGTTAGCTGGTGGTGCAAATACACGAACAATAATATAAACCACAGTAATTTGATGCGCTTAAGCAAAACGTTTTTCTTCGCGAATTGTCGCGCGTGTGTCACTGGCTAGCTTTGATTGCGATGCACAGACACACTCACAAACACCACGGTTTGCTTCCTTCTGCCGCTACTTTCTGCTGCCCCACACTCCACTGACGATGGATAAGCGATGCAATATCCGCTGAAAATTGAAACAAAATTACCAACCCTATTAACGACACACTATACGTTCAACATTCTTCGCTGTAATTTAGCTCACGGAAATAAAAGGGAGAAACAAAAAATGGGGAAAACCCGTCTGTCTGTCACGTCACCACACGCGCACCCCCGCCTGACCTAGCACTAATTATGAAACTTTTTGCAAGTTGAAATACCTAGATTAGCGTATCCGAACTGTGAAAAGGCTTTGTCCTTTATGCTGCTGGGCTTTCTTTCGCTGGAGCGAAATTTACAAGAAAACAAAAAGCGGTCAATCGCGGACCGCCGCAGAGCTTCGACTGATCCGACTTTTCGTCTCGAAGTGCGAACAGCGCCGCGGCGGCGAGAGCGAGAAGCGAACACGAAGCGTCGCGTGAAGAAATAAGAACACGTAGAAAACTTATGCTCCGAAGAGACTGGTATGTTCCGCGTGGTGGAGGGAGGGGTGCGAACGGTAAATCGATGACTGGACAAAGACGGCAGGGATGGCACGGCGGGCGAGGGGACGATGGCTGTCTTTCGGCTTGGTCTGAACAAGAGGAACTCTTCCGCGCCGCATACGCAATTTTCAATCGCAAAATTTTACCCTTTCCAAACACCGACAGTCTCTGCAAACACACTCTGACCGAAGCCAAAACGTTGGCAAGTACGTGGGAAGTACTTCCGCTGAACTTTTGCACAATTTAACGCACGATTTTAGTCATACAAAACGGATACGACGTTTCCGACGTTCTTTTTCACAGTTCGGAGATTGCTCCAAAAGAAAGAGACAGAGAGCGAGCGAAACCGGCGAATTATGTCTGCCACTCGCCGGCCACGGTTGGCAGCAGTGTAAATCGGTTGTTGAATATTATTTCATGAATGGGATGAATGTAATTCAACCTTAAATCAATGATGACGTAGATGGCCAATGTATTTTTCTCACTCATAATTGTTTTGTCGCGAGAATTAGACATAGGGTTACGGATTTTTTATTTGAAATAAATGAATGCTGATTTCGCCCGTAACTCCGAGACATTTCGCTCCGCGAGCGAATTCACATTCCCTGAACATCCCTTGAATTGAACATCTAGTCAGGATACCAGGTCTGGTCATATAAAACTGATTCAGAACAGAACAGAATGGCAGATATCGGTTTTATTCCATTGATTAAGAACATCGTAACTCAATTACTAAGAGGGAAAAATGTAGTTTATCTATTGCCAAAAATGATTAGACAATGAGTTTTTACAAGATGGCCTACTGCAACACACGTATAACTAGACCTTCTGTACATATACCTTGATTCGTCTCACTGGAAATTGACAATTGAATTGACATTCTGCAACGTGCTTCAGAACTGTTTTGTAAACTTGCTGGAAATAGTCTGATATGTTCAATATTTCGTATTAAATAAGTGAACAAAGTACCCCAAAATGGCATCTATGAGAATCAGGTAAATTCGCACTCTTAATCTTATCAGAAAAGCAGTGCTTGTGAAATACTTATCACAACGTTTTGTGCATCCTCAGACAACCTACGACCCGGCGGGGTAGAAAAGCCTTGCAGGAACGTGAACCGAAGACCATCGAAAACCTAAAGAAAACACTCATCATGGAAGGTCGAAAGTGTTCGAATGAAATTCGACAAGCTCTGAAGGATTTGAATATGCTGAAGAAACCGCACGCTTGTCTGATGAGAAGGAACAACGATGTGACCCCGTTCGATGACGCTACGCCGCTGGAATAGTATGTAACACCCTTCGGATTAAGTATTGGAGTGGAAGTAATTTTACCCGTTCTTTCTTTCAGTTTGGCAAAGAAAAACGATTGCCATCTGTTTTTGTTCGGTTCATCTTCAAAGAAAAGACCCAATAATTTAATTATGGGTCGAATCTATGACGAACAGGTACTCGACATGATAGAGCTTGGCATCGACAATTACAAGGCCCTGGTTGAGTTTAAAACGGAGAAAATTTCCCAATACACCAAACCGGTGATCGTTTTTAACGGCTACAAATGGAAGCTCACGGAGGAGCTTAGGCGAATCAAGAGTCTTTTGTTGGACATGTTCCGTATTGATCAAGTTGATACCATTCGTCTGCAGGGGTTGGAGCATGTACTGAGTTTCACGCTTACAGATGACTTGACGATATTGGTTCGTTCCTATCGTATTCAGTTGAAAAAGAGTGGTCAACGTACACCCAGAATTGAGTTGCTTGAAATGGGTCCGTCACTAGATCTGTCGATACGGCGCACTAAGATAGCTTCTGATGATCTGTACAAGGTTGCCATGAAGCAACCGGCAATCTTGAAGGCGGCCAGAAGGAAGAACGTTTCCCGCGACGAGCTTGGTAATGTCCACGGAAGGGTCCACGTCGGCAAGCAGGACATTAATAGCCTCCAAACGCGCAAGATGAAGGGTCTCCGCAAAACGGCCGAAGAGAAGCGAGCAGAGAAGCAGAAGAGGAATGTCCGTGGCTCCGAAAATGGTGATGCTTCGATGCAGGAAGATGATGGTGATTCGCACGATGATACACAAGAAGGTATGGATGTGGATGATGGTGAAGACGAATAAAATAAACGGAAGTGTATTGAAGGTAATTGATTCTTCTCTTACTGAACTTGTTCGTCAAAAATTCAAAGACCAACCTGCGGATACAATAGAACACGATAAAAAGATGCCTGTGATGTCTGCGTGAACCAAATTTACAGATTTTAGAAATAGTTGGCTATTGTTCATAGGTGTTATGAATTTTGAATAGCTTTATATTCTAGATCTATTTCGCTAGTCATTTTAAATAGGATTGGGAAAGCCATTTTAAATAAGATTGGGAATGCCAGAATCGAATGAAATCGAGTCCCAAACAAATTAAATCGGATTTAAATCTCAAACGAGTCAAATCTGATCTGAATCCGTCAACTGGGATCCAATCCCTTGGAATCCGTTTAGGGATCGACTCCCGAATCTGCCAACACTACTCCCGTTCCATCGTGGAATGTCAAAACAATTGAGGAAAATCTCGAAACTGGTAAACGTTCTGCAAATTCCTCTTGTTTGGTGTTTTTGGCCATTTGTGGTTGCCTAAATTCGGAAAAGTTCGAAAAAGTGTGGCCCACATTTATTAAAAATGCCGGTAAGTAATTTGGCACGGTTTTATAGCCTGGATGCACCGACATAGTCCAATTGGAACAAAACACTTTCCAGTCGAGTGCATTAGTCATCGCTTTTTCGAAACGGGTCGGGCGTGTCGTGTTCAATGATATGGCAAGATAACAAAAATATCCTATTTTACAGGCTTATCATTCTCAAATAAAAGATTACTCGCAATCGGTGGGCAATATGGCCATATTACCCATTCGAACTCAAGCCCGGGGGCCGGCTCCGGTAAACGCCAGCCTGGAGCAGGATATCATCGATGAAACGCTATACTACTTTAAAGCCAATGTGTTCTTCCGCACGTACGAGGTAAAGTCTGAGGTCGATCGTGTGCTGATCTACATCACCCTCTACGTTACGGAGTGTCTGAAGAAGTTGCAGCGATGCTCCAACAAAAACCAGGGCCTACAGGAAATGTACACGTTGGCCATTTCTCGCTTCGACATTCCGGGCGAGGCGGGTTTCCCGCTGAACGCTGTGTACGCCAAACCCAGCTCGCCGACTGAGGCGGACCTCATGCGACAGTATTTGCAGCAGCTGCGCCAAGAAATTGGCATTCGTGTATGCGAACGCGTATTTTCCGGTGAAGATGGAAAACCGAACAAATGGTGGCTGTGCTTTGCCAAGAAGAAGTTCATGGATAAGTCTCTGTCCGGACCGGGCCAGTAGGGAACATGTCGTGCAGTGAAAAAGAAAAGAATTTTATTCGTGTTTTTGCATTTCTGTCCCGGAAACATCCATTCTTTTAATTAAAATAAATTTTGTGTAAGTTACTATGCGTACGTTTAAGTTGTTGTTGCGGCAAAATAAGTAATAGAAAGCGCGATTCGAAGCTTTAACGCTTTATTTGTTAGAACTGTTAATCAGCTGCTTTATACACATTTGCTTCCGAAGTGTTGACTGCGAGTGAAATCGACCCATTGGATGAGCATTCCCTAACGGTAAAGATAATCAGCATTGATGTTGGTGGCGATTTCCGATTCCCATTTGTCGCCGTTGCTCAACAGCTTTTCCTTGTTGTACAGCAGCTCCTCGTGGGTTTCGGTCGAAAACTCAAAGTTGGGTCCTTCCACGATGGCATCGACTGGGCACGCTTCCTGGCAGAACCCACAGTATATGCACTTGGTCATGTCGATATCGTAGCGCGTCGTACGTCGACTACCATCGGCACGCTCCTCTGCCTCAATCGTAATGGCTTGCGCCGGGCAGATCGCCTCGCACAATTTGCATGCGATGCACCTTTCCTCGCCACTAGGGTAGCGACGCAGCGCGTGCTCTCCACGGAAACGTGGGCTCAGTGGGCCCTTTTCGAACGGATAGTTAATAGTGGCCGGTTCCTTGAAGATGTGCGCCAGTGTAACGGCGGCGCCACGGAACAGCTCGGTCCAGAAGATGGTTTGCGCTGCACGGTCGGTGATGTCGTTCATGTCCATGCTTTGTTCCTTATTGTTTACATAGTAATATTCCTCCGGCTTGATTGCGGCCGGTTTCGGCTGCGAAGTGTAGCAGCGTGCAGCTGTCGACATCGACGATGGACGCATCATTCGGCTACCTGCGGATGCGGAATGGACACGAAAACAATTGATTATACAAGCACTGATACGCAGATTGCAGATGAACCACCTCGGATACGCCACTACTTACTGTGCTTTGCCAACGAGAAGATTTTCATGGCCGACATTTTGACGATGGTGAGGAAGTTATGCGTTTAATTACGCGAAAATTCCTATTTGCAAACGATTGCAAAACTTTTCGGCTCGTTCCACAACTAGTTCGAGAGAATTTTGACAGTTTACTGTGGTGGTCAAGTTACGTAAATTCACCAAGAAGGAATAGGGTTACCAGCTGCGATTGTTTACATGTTAGGCCAAGGTTAATAATCCAAATACAAATGCAGTTAATTTCCAGGAAAAACTGCTCCAATAAGTAATAAGCTTTCACAGATAAAACTCTTTCAAGTTTAGTGCAATATAATACCAATAAACGTAAGCAAACCAAAAGAACAAACGAATGTAAACAAACTGAAACATGTCTCACCTTTCTTATTTATGAACCTTTTATGATTCTTGAAAGTGACAAGCGTGCGGACCGAAATGTCATGAATTTTCAAAGAAAAGAGGAAGACAAAAAGCGCGTCGAAGGGAAATAGTTTCGTGGTTATTTCCCATTGAAATATCTATTATTTCCATTTATTCCAGCTTGAAATATTGGAATTGTGATACCTTCATTGTTAGTGGCAGCTGGTTCTGCATTTGGCCGCATCGGGAACGAGGACGCCGCGCTGTGTGCATCGCTGGCACCAGCAACAAAACATACACAAACCGAAGTCGCTTGCCGTGTTTCGTGATGAGTGTTCTGAATGTTTGCTTCTGTTTGCAAAAACAAATGTTATCCGAATTATCGCCCGGGAAGCAACGTCCGCTTATTCTATCTGGTTTTGCACCAACCATGGTGCTTGCATGAGAGTGGAAATCCGTGAAAATTGCGTTGTGAAAAATGAGCCTCGATCCTACATCCGCGGTGAGCAATTTGGAAAGCCTCCAAGTGAAGGATGACTTGTTCAAGAACGTGAAGTGTTTTATCACGGGCACGCTCGACCCGAAGGTAAGTGGATGCGTCTTCAGAACGCCCTTCCCATTAACGAATTAATCTTACACACTCGTCCCTATATCCCTTACTTGCAGATAACCAAGCTACTGAAAGATGGTGGTGTATCTATCTCAAAGTTTATGGACTTTTGCTCGCATCTCATTTGCGGGGCAAACTATGACGAAAATGACATAACCGAGGCCGGAGAACTGTACGAAATTCCGTCCGTGACGGAAGCTTGGGTGGTCGCTTCGGTACGACTCGGCCGGCTGGCCTCAACGAAGGCGTATTTCCCGCTGAAAACGGGCATATTCTGTGGGCTACGGTTCTCCGCTACCCAGATCGACACGCGCGACCTGCGAAGGCTGTACGCCGTGCTGACGTTCCACGGTGGAACTTTCAGTAGCCGACTTGATCGAAAAACGACACATTTGGTGTGTGGAAGCCCCCGAGGACCTGCCTACAGTAAGGCCCTGTCGTGTGGTACGGGAGTGCACATTGTGACGCCGGATTGGGTTGCCGACTGTTTGAAATCGAGTACCGTCAAACCAGTCGCCGTGTACCATCCGAGGCTACTGCGGGAGCAAGTTTATTTCAAACAATCCTCCGGCCCTGCCGCAGGTAAAGCAACGTCGGAAAAACCGCAGCAGCAGCAACAACCGTTAAATACCATTTTGGGATTCGATTTCGAAGAAGGTATCGCTAAGACCGAAGTTCCTACAAACGGTAAAAAGGAGGAAACTAAACCACGACAAGCTGGTGCGGAAACGGGAGCGTCTTTGCAGGGGCCAAAGCAACAGCCGGCTACTATCCAATCGCCTAATTTGCCGTCCACTCCTACGCGATTTGTTCGAGCTCAAGGTCCAGCACAGCAGCAGCAGCAGCAGCAGCAACAGCAGTCGCAGAGGTTACGGGGCCCAGTACCACAAAGTCCCAACATGCAACAACAGCAACAGGCTCAGCAACTGCAGCTACAAAAAGCGCTTCTAGCTCAACAACAGCAGCAAGCCATGAATCAAGCCACCGGAAATATCCTACAGCTATCTTTGCAACAACAATCGCAGCAGACACCGCAAAACAACCAGCAAATGTTACAGCAGTCTCAGCAGCAATCATCGAATGTAAACTTCCAGCAGACCACTACCACTCAAGGCGGCACCATTATTCAGCAGATCATACAGACTCCTACACAGGGTAGTGTACAACAATCTTCAGCCACCCAACAGCCACAGCAACAAACGCAACAACCACAAGGCAAGCAAAACATTCAGGTTGTATACAAAAGCGGCACTGGGCTAGCGCAACAGATGGGTCAAATGCAAGGCCAGTCTCAGCAACAATTTAATCAGACCTCAGTCACCAACGTACAGCCCGGAGGTGATGGTCAACAGCAGACAAAACAGATTGTACGTCAAATCACTATTAATCAGACTCAGCTACAACCAGGCCAGCAAATGATTCAAGGACAGCAACAACAGCAGCCGCAGCAACAGCAACAAATGCAACTTCTCCAGCAGGGACAGCAAACAATCCAGGTTTCTCAATCGCAGCCAATGCAACAGATTCAAGTACAACGTACAAGTTTGGGACAACAATCCCAACCGCAGCAATTACAATTTCAACAGCAACAGCAGCAACAGCAGCAACAACAGCAACAGCAGCAGCAGCAGCAGCAGCAGCAGCAGCAGCAACAGCAGCAACAGCCGCAGCAACAGCAGCAGCAGCAGCAACAGCAGCAACAGCCGCAGCAACAGCAGCAACAGCAGCAACAGCAGCAACAGCAGCAACCGCAAATGCAATCTCAACAAGGTACTATCATTGCCACCTCCTCTTCATCTGGCCCGCAAAGCATGGGTGGTCAGCCAAAGTTTACTCAGCAAACGATCATTGGAACGGCATCGAACTATCAGACCATCACGAAGCAGGTAGTTGTCGACCAGACGCAACAGCAGGCACAGGACCAACAGCAGCTGCAGCCTCAGCAACAATTGCAACAGCAGCAAATGAAAACCGGATCCAATGCACCAGGGCAACCACAAGTTGTCCAGCGCATTGTTCAACAGCAAGTTTTCCAGGGTCCTCCAGGGTCGGGCCAAGGTGGTGGGCAGAACATAGTGATCATAAATCAGGCGACCAACCAGCAGCAAATCATTTCCGGCACAAGTGTACAGCAAATGAATCAGCAACAACGCGCGCAGTACATGCAACAACTACAACAGAAGCAACAACAGGCACAGCAGCAGCAACAGCAACAACAGCAGCAACAGCAGCAGCAACAGCAGCAACAGCAGCAACAGCAGCAACAGCAGCAGCAACAACAGCAACAGCAGCAGCAACAGCAGCAGCAACAGCAGCAGCAACAGCAGCAACAGCAGCAGCAACAGCAACAACAACAGCAACAACAACAGCAACAACAACAGCAACAACAGCAACAACAACAGCCAATTGTTGTTAGCAGTGCTGGAGGAATGTCTGCCAACGCACCGCAGCAGATGCTTCAACAACGTAATATTGGCCAATCGCAGGATAGCGCGACGAACGGACAGAACCTATTGCAACAGCAACGTGCACAAATGCAGCAGCAACAACAGATGCAACAGCAGCATCAACAACAATTGCAACAGCAGCAACCATTGATACAGGGGCAACAAACATCTCAGCAGGTCCCACATCAGCAAGTGCTCATTCAGGGTCAGGGTCAACCAATACAACAACAGATTATTCAAACATCTTCTGGTCATCAAACTATTGTTGTTCAGCAGCAGCAGCAGCAACCACCACCCAATTCAATGATGCAGCAGGGAGCCATGGTACAGCAGCAAGTGATTTCCCCACAACAATCGCAGCAGCAGCAGCAGCAGCAACAACAACAGCAACAGCAACAACAACAGCAACAGCAACAGCAACAGCAACAGCAACAGCAGCAGCAGCAACAACAACAGCAGCAGCAGCAACTGCTCATAAATCAGCAACAAATTATTCAGCAATCCGTTCTACCGAATCAGCAACAGCAGCAGATTATTCAACAAACGATCGGACCAAATGGAGCTCCAATGCAGCAACAGATGATGTTACAAGCCGGACAGGGTGCCATATCAAACCAGCAACCCATGATGCAGCAACAAATACTTACACCGAACGGAGCGACACAACAGCAAACGCAACAAACTCCTCCTCAGCAGCAACAAATGATGATTGGCGGTGAGCCGCAACAGATGCTTCAAGCTGGTCTTGGAGGAGGAGCTGGAGGAGGTGATATGATGCAGCAACAACCTCAAACGCCTACTCAAACTCCCGGCACACCTCAGCAACAGTGGACACCCCAGAGTCCCCTGCAACCAGGGACACCTTTCCCGACGCAACAATCCCCACAGCAGGGACAGCTGCAACAATCGCCAGTGCAGCAGCAGCACCCGGGTGGGGGTACCATGATTCCCACCGGTGCGACGATCGTCCAGCAAACGATCGTACAATCACCCGTGCAAGGCATGGGCCCGGGTGGTCCTCCCGGTGGTCAGCCACAGTACATTCGTACCACGCTTCGGCCACCAATGCAGCGTCAGCTGATACAGCTCGATCCTCAGGCACGCGCCGAACTGATGAAGCTGGACCCGGCCGGACAGCAGGAATACATCAGCCGCCTACAAGCCAAACACAACCTCATGCAACGCCAGCAAGCTGCCTTTCAGGGCCGACCCGGGCATCCCGGGAGCCATCCCGGCGCTCGGCAGCAGATCGTCATCCGTAGTCCGATGCCGCCGGGGCTAAACCAGCAGCAGCAAGTTCGCTGGCTACATCATCAGCAACAACAGCAGCAGCAGCAACAACAACAACAACAACAACAGCAGCAGCAACAACACCAGCAACAACAACAGCTAAACTCACGTCAGATAATCCTTCGACCGAGCGCTCCGGGATTAAGTCCGATTACGCAACAGACCGTGGTTGGTCCCGGGCCAGGCACGCCTTACCCAGCAGATCCCAATGGTCAGCAGCAACAACAACAGCAACAACGGTTGCAACAACATCGTTTGCTCCAGATGCAGCTCCAGCGTGAACAGGCGCAACAAAATCAGCAGCAACAGCAAGTAGCAGCAGCTACAGCAGCCCAGCAACAACAACAGGCTGGTTCTTCACCGCATCAGGGACAGCTAATGTCGCCACGCACCCCTGGAGGGGGACCTGCCGGAGGCGGTGGTTTCCCACCAGATGTGCTCGTTGGGCCAGACGGCAATCCAATGGTCGTGCAACAACAAGGACTCGCAGCAGGAGCTGTTGCGGCTGGTGGCCCAGCAACACAGTCAGTTGCAGGTGTAGATCCAACGGGCGGCTCAATGCAGAGCAAAACGAAAACGGCCCTTGCAAATATGCTGAGCAGTCGGTTGGGCAATGGAGCAACGGTTGCGGGAGGAGCTCCCTCGGGCCCTCTACCCGATGGAGTCGCAGGTGGTCCCTTGGGAAACGCAGGTAGCGCTGGGGAACCTTCAGCTGCCGGTACGTTACGCTTAATGACGGCGCAACATAATGCAGCACTTCAGCAGACGGTCGGTCGATCGCCTCAGGAACTTTTGACGCTCCAAAAGCAGCAGCAACAGCAACAGGTCCAAGTTCAGCAACAGCAGCAGCAACAAGTTCAACAACAGGTTCAGCAGCAACAGGCACATGTCCAGCAGCAAGTTCATCAGCAGCAACTGCAGCAACAAGTCGTACGGCGCACGCTCGGCAATATTACCAACAGTGGCGTCCCCGTTGGTGGCCCGATGGTTGTGGGGGGTCCACCAGGGAGTGGCCCTGTGCTCGTGCAATCTCCGACCATCCCAATCCAGCCCGGTGTCGGTGGTCCCGGTGTCATGATGCAGACGCCCGGTGGAGGTGTTGCGGTAATGAAGGCGGGCGGTCCGGCCCAGTTTAGCCCGGGACGACCGACACCACTGCATCGTCCCCAGTACTACGGGCACAATCCGAACCTCAAGCTGCACCCGGAGCTGTTCCTGCTCGGCTGCACCTTCCATATCATCGAGTACGATGAGCTGCACGAACCGCCCGAGATCGAGGAGTGGAAGCTGATCATCAAAAAACACGGCGGTGAAATTGAACCTTTCTACGGGCCGAAGGTGACACACGTGCTGTGCCGGACCCAGCGCCACGGCGTGGTCATGCAGGCCATCCGCGACGCGAAACGGTGCATCACCACCTACTGGTTGAACGATATCGTGCTGAAGCGACAGCTACTGCCGCCCTGGCAGGCACTGCACCTGCCCACACCGGCCATCTTTGGCAGTCAGAAACCGGCCACCAAGCACAACATGTCGATCACCGGGTTCGAGGGCGAGGAGCGCGTGCGCATCAAGCAGATGATCGAGGAGGCTGGGGCGCGCATGACGCCGTACTTCTCCAAGGCGAACACGGTGCTGCTCTGCCGCCAGATCGACAACCAGAAGTACAAGTTCGCCAAGGAGTGGAACATTCCGGCGGTCAATACGGTCTGGCTGAGCGACATTCTGCTTGGGAACCTGAACGCGATGCAGCAGTGCGAGGCGGCCAAGTACCAGCAGTTCAACCTGACCTGCCACTTCCGGGTCGATTACAATCTGGTGATGCATCTAATGAGTGAGTGACATTTATTTCTATTATTATGCAAACCTTTTTCCTTTTTGTTCAGGGTAAAATTAATATTACAAATGGTTGAACCGCTATAGGATTTGTGCTAGAATAATTGTACTTCGAAATTTGTTGCTAAAGTCCTATTTCACAGACAAAATGGCACAAGTCTTCGACATTTGTTATGATGGTACCACAATACAATATTTTATTCGCTTCGATTCTGTGTTTCGGGCATAAACATGCATATACGCGATCAACGTAGAATATAATAATTCATTCATGTCCGTATATAAGATAAAAGCCCGTCGTGTTCGCTGAGCATTCATACTCACTTGTATTTGCTTTACCAAGCAACATACGATTGCCGTCTCTTAATAAGGGAAACTCACAATAGGCTCCAAACTAGATGTCTTCAAACTGAATCCATTCTGGATGTCGTATGGAACCTAGACTTGATGCTAGTTAATCGAAGTTTTAAGCTTGTTCAATACCCTGTTCCTCAGTGCTGTCTATAATGGACATCGTTGCAATGGCAAATGAATATTTTCGTGCTTATTATTGTTCCAAAGCTATTTGCTTGAGAACCTCGACTTAGCCCCTTAACTCGAGGTAATTTTAATTTGTGTATTGCGATATCCGATTAACGTCAACCTCAATTACATATGTTATTCATTATCAGTTTTCATTATATATAGATCGTACACTTTTAGAAGATCAATAGTTTTCAGTTACCATGCTAGGATACAAAGAAATTCTTTAGTATTGTTTGATTTTCATCACTACAACTTTTTACAACCTGTGGATTATTAGATCTCTTCCTTAACCCAAATAGTTAATTAACAATTATAACTATTATCGGCAAACTGCATTCTATTGCAGACAAACAATAGTTTTAATAAGAGGTTTCGAAAAGAAATATTGGCCTTCCCTAGTGCACTAGAAAAATGGTTAAATGAAATCTATTCTAACACACTTTTGCAAACGCCAACAACATAACATTCAACTATTCCTTCATCAATCTCGCAGCTGCCTGGAAAGCTCCGATTAATTTGACCCAAGAATCGCACGAACGTGTCAAACGGACGCTCAGCGAACTGCCACCACCCGCTAGCGGCATAAAGCGAGCCCGCACGATGCCACCGATGGAGATGGTCCCGGCGGAAATTGTCTGCCAGCGGCAGCCTGCCTCGGACGCCATTCCGTGCATACTGTTTTCGCAGATCGACAACACGGAAGGGTTGACACGTGCCATCATGTAAGTAATTTCTTGAGAGTTGGTAGTTTTGCCAGGGCAACATTTATCCTTATGCATACATTTGTTTGCCGAATGGCTTCCGCTAGAACGCTCGGTGGTAAGGTGACGGCCAGTCCAAGCGAGGCGACTCACCTCGTGATGACGCGTGTCGCTCGCACGGTGAAGCTGATGCTGGCCCTCGCGTCCGCGCGCCACCTGGTAAGCAGCAAGTGGGTCTCGGATAGTGCCGTCGCCGGATACTTCCTGCCGATCGACGGCTACAAGCTGGACGTGGCCGAGCTGAACGGACAGTTCCAGTGTGATCTGCACGCGGTGCTCGATTCGCCGACGCGCACCAAGCTGTTCGAGGGCAAGGTGTTCTTCGTCACGCCCCAGGTGAAGCCTGCCTGCAAGGACGTACGGCAGATGATCGAGCAGGCCGGCGGCGTGGTGGAGAAGAACCCACGCACAATCAAGCGCATCCGGGAGACGAACGCGGAGAAGCCGGGCAGCTACGTGATCGTGAGCTGCCCGGAGGATCGCATCATCATACAGCCGTTCATCCAGAAGGGTAAGCACGCGGTCTGTCAGATCTGCACCACCGAGTACGTAATGCAGTCGATCATGCAGCAGCGGCTTTGCATTGAGCCGCACATTATCAAATGGGAGCTGGGGTCGTAGATGTGGTCGTCGCGGCACCGCCTAACACTCAACTTCTAATGTGCATACGCACGATGGTGCCGAGATCGTATGGAAAAGCAATAGACGGAAGGTTTGATTGACTCATACGATAGGAAAATGCTGAGATGGGTAATTTTAAATGTAGGAATGTATAAAATTTCGTGTCGAATATCGAGTGTGTTTTTGTTTTTATTGCGCAAAAACAAAAAACAAAATAGAAATTAAACCGATACGTAATGGCACTACGAAAACCTACCAAGGGCCACTGATTTGCATGATATATTTTTTGAGGGATCGAATACTAGTTTTTTTTCTCTTTACTCCTTTCGATATTGTACAGATGTAGTAGGGTGATATGGTGGACTATTATCTTATGGTTATGCGATAGGCAAACTGTGTGAGCCATGCTGCGTGAACGTGGATGGAAGTATAATAAATACAATATACACGAATTATGTACATTGACTAGCCCGTACATATCTGGCCGGTCTGTCAGATTTTAATATTTTGGCGAAGATGAATAAAGTCCTATAGATTTGAATGAGACGTTGCAGTAGTTCTTATTGGATGTATAAATTTGGTAGAATATAGTAAAACTGAAACTACTGCTTTCGATCCCTATTCGCGAAAGGTTCTTATTATGATATTTCACTGACGATTCAATTCTAGACCACCAAATGGAAGGACACCTGCGGATATCTAATTTGTCAAAAAAACACAAAATTTAACCACTTGAGCTGTCCGCATGAGGTCGCAACGTAAAAGAACCAGCAACAAAACGGATAAAAAGACAAAGCATAAACGTTAATCAAATCGTTGAAAATGGACACTACACGAACAAAAAAAATTAACCAATGCCACCCGTCGCAAAACGAGGGGAAATGTATCATGTTGGTCGGGCTCGTACTGATAGCGCCTCCTATCGCGCCCCTTTACGATGAAACTAGATTCTCCACGGGGCACCCGCTCCGGAAGACGACGAAAGGGGGCCAGCGATGGTAGGATCGTTAGAAACTTTATATGTTATTAGCAAATCGATAAAAGCGCAAAATTATTCAAACGACCACCGATGATCGACGATCGAGCGAGCCAGACCGAGCGGGCGCCCGTCCGTCGGCCGGGTGTCATATGTCAGTTGGCCGTTGGTCGGTAGCTACCGTCTGGCCGGATTTAGCGAAATTAATGCCCGTCAGCGTGCTAACGATGGCCGTCGGGCATAGTTGGCGCCGCCGAAGCCGGACGCGATGGACGCGGATCTTCGAGAGCGTTCCATGAGATTCGGCGCACACACTCCCTGTTTCTGGTAGGATTACCGTGGAAAGTGGGCAGACTGAATGGCCACTAATCGGCCGGCCCGGGTGGCTCCCAGTGTTGGCGTTAGTTTTACTGCATGCGCCGAAGATTGTAAGCACTTCCTTTTCTTTTTTTGCACTCTCCTCTAGCCGCCGATTTGCAACATCTCTTTAAAGAAGAGACCGCCAAAGGCGGTTCCTAAGCTCATAAGACGATTGGCGGTAAAACAGAAGCTACCGGCAGACATTAAGCCTACGAAGAGCGTGAAATATATGCGGTTAGCGGAATGTGGACGCTCGTGACGTTCACACGTTACGCACCACCGGAACGGCCAGAATGGGTGGCATTTCGCCACGATCCAGGAACTAAAGTTCCCTTGTGTTGTTGAATGAGTCTCGCGGAGCTTTCGCAAATCCCCCCACGGCGCCGGAAAATAGGGATGTGGGACATTAATAAGTCGTAAAAGCTACAATTCCGTCCACAGTTTTACGATCTAGTCAATTCGATATCCGACGCCATTTAAATCCATAACGCGTCCGCTTTGCATAAATGCTGGCGCCAGCGGAGCGACAACGCAAATCCCCCTAGAGGCTAGAAAACTAGACTATGTTCAAATGAGTAAACTATATGATTTATACATTTGTATCTTTTAGTAATTTTTTTGAAAATTATATAAAGATATCAATTGAAAAAGATCAAAGGACGTATGAAAAATTCGGAATAGATCGTTTGTTTATCGTTGCCCGATTACGCCGTCTCCAATATGGGCTCATGAGCACCAAGCTCACCCCTTGACGGCATGGGTTCGAATCTCAGCCGAGACCGGACCCTCTCCTGCACGAGACGACTGACTATCTACGTAAACAAAGGGAAAAAAGTCTAGTAAAGCCTTAACCGAAAAAGGTCCTTACGCTTAAGAAGAAGAACAATATGTGCTATAAATGTATTTAGTATCAAATTTATTCTCACTTCTGTACAGCAAATCAAACGTGATAATGCTAAAGAAGAAGAATAATATGTTTTATAAATGTATTTAGTATCAAATTTATTCTCACTTCTGTAAAGCAAATAGGATAACAAATAGCGGAACCTGTGTTGGATGCATTTTAACGTGCATATATATTCCAATAGTCTTTCTTACCAGCATCATTATCCAGGAACCGTAACGATGGGATGGCAAAAGCATAAGAACATTTTCTCTCAGATGGTTCAATACCGGCGGCATCCTGCTGCGAAATATGGGAATGGGATCTTCTTAAGTTTCATCGCTCGTTGGCGCCTGGCAAGGTGCCATATCGCACGTTTGTTTTTATTTATTTTATTTCTTTCATCCTTTGTGTCACGAGACATCTTAAGATCCACCTTCTTCTCCCCTTTCTGATTGGTGGTGGAATAGGCGTAAAACAATAGGTGTCAACTTAACGAGCGAAAGATACATGGGAAAACTCGCGCAGTAGGAAGATGATGAAGAACAGCTAGCGTGTACAAGAGATAAGTGGGGTATCCAAAATCTGTCTTTTCCGCCCAAATGCTGTCGAAACATTATCAATGCAAATCGCACACAAGGAAAAAGCCGCCACACTCCTTAGCGACACACACACACACACGCGGGTAGGGATCGCGATCGTGATTGGCGTTGAGATGGCCCGCGATCACCTCCATTAAGCTGCTGCTCCTTGGCAGACGCACCTCCCTCCTTGATAATTCTTTTGTGTGTATGTGTATGTACGTGTGTTCAGGTGGGTGGTCGTAAAGGCAGACCGCGAATCGAATTCGATCGATCTAAGCCAGTCCCCGCACCTTCAGCGATCTTCGATCTTCGTAGCTCGGTCGACTGCGAACGCCTTCGATCGAGCGGCGCACATTTAAGCATGCGCTAGTCCAGCCGGGATTTTTATTCGCGCTCGAGCTGCACGCCGAAGTGTACAATACTGTTCCTCCCCGACGTACGTACGCAGCACACGCCGAGGATCGGTGTTAGTCGCGTACTGGATAGAGCACGGGTTTTCAGTTGTTTAGTAGCTAGAGAAAAGGAACGGTCGTTGGGTCGAGTTGCGTGCAAAATTCACAAACATTTAAACCACATTTTAGTACAGCTAAAGTGAAATGGCTCGATCGGTGCTACTGTGTAGTTGGTCCGTGGTTCTAGTGTCGGCACTTGTTATTCTTGTTCTGCCAAGTGCTAGCAACGGTGCCTCCATTGGCAACGCTGTCTCGCCCTGTCCCGCCATATTTAAGTATGCGAGCGACAGTATCAAGCAGCAGATTTACGGGATCGTCGATACACGCGAGCAGGCCGTGGATAAGGTTGGCACGCTCGAATTGCATTTGTCGATCGCGGGTGAGCTACGATCGGTAAGTAAGATAAGACCTAGTAAGCAGCAAGAGCTCGAATGGTTCTAACCTAACTTTTTTCTTGCCGTACGTTACTTTGTGCCGGCAGAAATACGTTGGCTCGATCGAGGCGATTGAGGATAGCACCCAGATTTTGGAACAGTTCGGCAAGGGACGCGGTGTCCAGTACCGGGTAAACTTCCCTCTGCAGGACCCCCTACCCAAGGTAACGAAGGTGATCTTCAACGGACGCGAACTGTGCGCCGGGCCCGGAGATCGCGGCACGTTTGTCAGTGCCGTCACGTTGCGGCACTTCCTGCGTTCGGACTCGTGCAAGGAGAACTGCGAGCGCACCAAGGTGGTACCGTCGAGCCTGAACCTCGACCTGAGTCCGCCAGCCGTAGCCACCACCGTCCGACCGGCAGCCTTCCCGGTAGCGGCCCCGGCTGCTGCTCCCTTGACGCCTCTTGGGCACCGCAAACAGATCCAGCCACTGGACAAAACCAAACCAGCGGGCGAGTCCAGCGCTCCGGGCGTACAGCACGAGTACCAGCGGACGATCGAGCGCAAGGAGGAAACGAACAACCCGCAGGACAACAGTACGTCGGTCAAGTACATCCGGGAGGAGATCACCTATCGGAAGCAGGTCATCACGCCGGGCGGCGCGGCGACGCTGCAGGACGACGAACTGCAGCTGCCATCGTTCGTGACCAACTGACGTAATTCGCAGTCTCACCTCCCACCCCTTCCGGACTGCATTCGCGAGTAGAAGTTTACATCATAGGCCTCGGGGACCTGGGGCGGAAAGCAGTGTGCCGCGCCATATAGGGGAAAATCTGGCGATCGCGGGGGACGCCGGTAATGTTCCGCTCGAACTCTGCAAACTAACATCATTTGAATAAAGATTTGTTTTCTTTTTTAAATTTTCCTTCGATCAAAGTGAACCGAATCCGTGTTGAGGCAGTTGTCTAGCGACACCTGTGATAATGTACTTTTATGGCAAGCTGTGTTTGACCGCATGCGTGTGTGTGTGTGTGTGTGTGTATGGCCGTACGTTAATGAGTCCGATCAACCTGTTTCTCCGTGGAACAAGTTTGTGTCGAAGAAGAATCTTCCGTGAGTCACGTCGCGGTCGAATAATAGAACAAAGCCGTCTACTTCCGCGGTTCTCTTACGATCGCGTGTGTATATGTAGGTATCGAGCGGTTGAGAAGCTTGGGACTGGACTTTATTCTCCGACCGAACGTAATCTTCTGATACCGTGGGGGTTTGATGCCTTAATGTCTCTGTTTGTGTGGACCGTGGGCTTTAGACGGGCGGCTTTCGGTGTGCCTTTCAAGGTTCTTATCGTCTCGTAAAATGGCAAGCAGCAAGACATCTTCATCGTTCCATGTGGTCAAAATCAGGGGTCGTCAAACATGTAGTGTTAAATGACCGAATGGAATCGAAATGTCAAGAACACAGACCAGACCATGCCTTATGGAAACCTTCTGCCAATTCTAAATTATTTTATCTTATTCAACGTTTATTTTTAAATAGATCTTCGTTTTGAATTCTTCCACATTTTCCCTAAATTTAAATTTGATAAAATCTCTTTAATTAAAAAAATCTTTATTTGACTTGATTGAAGACGTATATTGTAAAATCGAACTCAAATCAAAAGTATTGAACAAGTTCGATGCCTCGGCGTTTTCCGATCAGCATGGTTTCCGAACAAACATACAGCAGCATTTCTCATAAAACCTCATTCATATGTTTTATTTCTTTCTCAACGCTAGAAAATGCATCGATATATCATTACCCACTTTTTAACAAATATGTTAAACTATTTTACACATTGTGCTCTTTTATTATCGTTCATAAATGCATAGCATACGGTAGATCCTTCTAACTCCGATTGAATTTATCTACTTGCCTTCTTCTGTACAAATAATGGGATGCGCAGGCTTGAAATAAAACTCTTTCAACTTATCGAAATCGTTTCCATTTCTCCACGATGTACTTTTACAATGTTCCGTATAGAGGCTCCCCAGGAAGTAATCGATTGTGGTTCTCAATTAATTTACGTTCTTGTAAGTCTTCCGCGCCAAGCGGAAACGTTCCGCGACGTCAGAAGTGAGTGTCGTGGTGATCATTAAACTTTGGTCACCAAATAAATATGATCTAAGATCTACGTCTCTACTCAAATAGCGATTTATTGTCCTTGTGTTGACGTTGCGGTATCGTTTGTTAGTTTTGCCTGTACGCCAAATAATCGTGCTTCGTTATTTGGAAGCATTTTGCCTTTGATACTGTAATAATAAGTTGATTATAATCTCTCGCCTTGATGTGACTCAGAATACGGTCAAGTCAGGCGTTACGGTCTGCGCTAGTAAACTAATTAAATGCGCCGGTCGATTGGAAGACAGTGGCACGTGGAACGTAATTTCGAGTTGTACCTTTTCCGACCTTGGGCCCTTGGTACTTTCAGCGCTCAAGATTGCATAACCTTTTTCATCCAGAACCGGAAGGGCGCAATGTCGGTGTACACCACGTACTTGGTGCGATCGCAAATCAACGACGCTACATCGTACTGGCCAACGGAGACGATACCGCGGACGAAGAACCGGGAACCCCGCTTTATGACCAGCCCGCTGCCCGAATCGCCCGTGCACGGCACCGAACCGTGGCCGTCCGCACAGAACATCGGTGCCGTGTTCGAGACGATGGAGCCCAGCTTGCGTCGGCAATCGCGCTTATCCACCACCGTCGCGTTGACGTAGCTCGGATATTTGGCCGCCCCGTCCTCCGTAACTCCCCAGCCCGACACGAGCCCGGTCGTGCCGACGATTTCCTCCAGGTTGTCGCTGCCAGTCCACAGGCAGATCGGCTGCACCAGGTCAGAGTAGATGAGCGCGTCCCGCAGCACCATAATCGCAATGTCGTACTCGGTCATCCCGGTGTCGTCGAAGAAGTAGTCCGGGTGCACCACGAACGAGGCCACCTCACGCATCTGAATGTCCGTTTCGAAGAAGTTGTCGATGTTGTACATTCCGGGTGCGGTTAGCAGTTCGGTTGCGTCGCGCTTTCCGTTTTCGTTGTACAAGCAATGACCCGCCGTCAGCAGGTGATTTTTGCTGATGATCGTACTGCCACAGATGTACTTCGGTTTCGTCGGTACACCGGTGTCAAAGATCGGTACCGCCCACGGGAACTGGCCCTTGGGTGAGCGTATTCCGTTGATCGTCAGCCGATTGAATGTTGCGGCTGGCATTCCGCACCTAAAAACGAACCAGAAGAATAATTGAAGTTAGACGTTTTCGTGGGTTTTTAGTATTCCTTTTGTCTCCAACTTACGCTTCGCCCGATCCACCCGATGTATCCACGGGGATCGTTGGCTGTGGCCGAGGACGGGGAGGCTGAACTACCGGTGGCCTGGTATTCACCACTGGCTGCCTGTTTGGTGGTCTGTTTTGTACAAACTGCGGTTGCTGCTGTGGCGGTGTTTGTACTTGTGGCGTGTATACGGGCGGGGGTGGCGTTTGCTGGAACGTTTGTCCCGGCTGGAATTGAATGGCGTTCACGTTGTTGCCATTACCGTTCGACAGGGGTTGCATCTGCGTGAAGAGCGTGTGCTCTAGGTTGATGGTGGTCACAATCTGGCCCGTCGCCTTCTGCCCGGTGCATATGGTTTGGCCGTTCACGCTGATCGCCAGCACGCTCGGGATTACGTTGGTGAAGGGGAAGTTGACCCGGTACTGTGCCGGCTGGCTGTTGTAAATGTCGCGGAACGTTTGCTCCCTCGATTTGACCAGCGTAATCGAACCGACATTGTTCTGTAATTGATGAGACAAAAGCTCAATTTAGAAATGCCTTCACCTGACAAAATTGCTTTAACCCCAACATGAGACCGGAAGCAGCATGTTGCGAAGGACTATTCGTTTTAAAGAACATGACACAGAGTTGCATACATTTAGGGGCAAACATTAAATTTTAAATCTGGATCAATCTAGACCCGGAAAATACAGGTTTTGCCTGAGAAGACGGTAGGTTTAGAAACCATTAAAGAAAAAAACCAAAAATCGAATTTGCGTATTTTACATTATTGAAAACAGGGTCAATAAAACCTAAAATAGAATTTTCACAGGCTTGGTTCTTAAGTCTCTACCGCCCAAGCCCTTTTTTAAAACAGGTTTAACCTATTCACATCACATGAATATAAAACCATAAAATCAGGTGGTTTTTTTAGATCTTTAACTTTGGTGGCATACGACTTGTGATAAAATACGCTGGCCAGGTGTTTTGGGGTTTCGATTTCTTACGTGTATTTCTAGAAATTTCTTCTACATTCCTTCGAGCCACTTTTGCGATACCCCGGAATGGTTGTTCCGGCATGCGAGACAAATGCAATGTAATGATGGATATGTTAGCAAGTATCATTATAACGTAAATATTTCATGAATAATCCTTTCAAACATTGTGCATCCCCGGGAAATAACGAATCCTTTTGGGTTTCCGACCGGGAAGCAATGTTATCAAAAGCTGGCCATTAGTGCCGTCATATTTATTCAGGTCGAGCGCGAAGTTTCTACAACCCCGCTGGTCAGTCATCGTCCATCCGATCGGCTGAAGTGGTGACAATCGCTTGTGAATTAATTCCTGCGGTATTTCAGAGCGAATTGGGAAATATTTTCTGGCCATGGCAGCGGCGGGCAAAACCCCTCTTTGTCTTCTCTCCAGCGGTGTGACTAATGTCATGGAAAGGCGACAAAACGAAACACTCGACGAACGTCCGGCGTTATCGCCGGGGGTTGGTCCATGACGTATTTGCTGTGACATCTGCTGGTTTGGCATTTTAATCGTGGATTTTTGGTGTTCCTTATGCACGGTTTTTAGTGGATGAACGACAAGCTTAAGTAGCCCATAGCATTGGTTCGGAAAAGTTATATTCTTTTTCCACCAGATACAATAAAATCAATTGATTGGTTTGGTATTTTAAGCATTTTTCTGTAATATCCAACCTTTTCCGTTACGTGATTCTTACGTGGAATTTCGAAATTCTACCGAATGGTCTACCAACTATAACACCATACAAATTCTCCATTTTCACGCGTGCGATAACGATTGGAACCTTTTTCAGGCAAATGTTATCGAATCGAATTGATTCCATTTTAGCGGAGGCCATGTGGATAGGAACAGTTAAAAAAAAAACAACTGTAAAACTAAGATTCGTTCAAAATGGGTTTTTTCGTATCTGTGTAACGGTCGACTAAAAAAATTATTCAAAAAAACTTGTTTGAAGAAACCGGCTGGTGACAGTTTTGGGACGCCCGACACCCAAGGTGTTCGGGTTTCCAGATTCCACAAACCTGTCTCATCCTAACATACGCACACAAACATACACACACACACACACTCGAGTTCGGCCAGAAAGAGCCCACGCCCTGGAGAGACAGTTTATGAAGAACGATACGATGATGACACCCGCTCGGAGGGTGGTCAGTACTGGCCAGCTCCCGGGGGAAGAACAGGGACCACCTTCTCCCCCTTATGGCCTTTCGTTGGGCTTACCTGCGGTACGGCGACACCGATCGAAAGGTCGATGTTCAGCTTGACCAGCTGACCGATGCGTAGGTTCTGTAGCTCGACGTAGCCGAACACCTGGTTGGTGCTCTGGTCCAGCCGGTAGCTGAACACTTTCGGGCAGGGTGAGCTTAGATACTGGCCGTACGCCACGGGCCCGAACAGCGGCAGTAGCAGTAGAAAGGCGCACGTCCGCAGCAGAGCGGGAAATGCGTTGGGTACGTTTATTGCTTTGGTAAACATAGTGTTTACTCCCGACGGGAGGGGGATCCACACAACTTCAAAGGAACCACACTCACTTTCTCACAGTCTGCCCTCGATACGCGTACACTTCCGTTAAGTTAAGTTTTATTTTCAACGCGAAATTCAAAATCACCTTCGGCAGTTCGCAATGGAATCGGTAAAATCACATAAAAGAATCACTTTCGGGCGTAACTTGAACATAATCCGCCTTTTGGGTGAAAGCCATAGTCCTCCTCCGGTGGCAGATAATAATTGAACTCACTGATCTTTCGAACGAGCTCGAACGAATCACAGATTTCTTTAACTTCACTTTCGCGTCACAACGATGCTGGTTGTGCTCTCACCTTGACGTCCGTTCGCGGACTGGTTCGACAACAAAGCAACCGGTGAGGAGTGGTTGCTAGCGGTCGGTATGATGTTTGGAACCGAGATCTTCCTTCAAGGCACCCGCAAACCTTGAATTGGATGCAGGTAGTACAGGCGGACGGTGTCGCACCGCAGTGGTGACGTTCTACACCGCACACTAACTGGCTGTATTAGAACCGACTTCTAATCGGACACCGGATCTCTAGCACGCAGTTTCGGTCATATATGAAGTCAACGAAACGAGCAAGACGAAAGGGGGGAGATAGAGAGAGGTAGAGCGAGAGAGATAGAGCACGGCCACGCAGCTTCAGAACGGAGATAACGCTGCCGGATTCTGGCGTAGAAATGATAATTCTACGGCCCAAACGTCGACGATCCGACCGGTTGAAGATGTGGAAGCACACTGATCTGTACGGGTATACGCGCATCTGATAGCGCGGGCACGGGCATCACCGGACAAACACACACGGGCGGGACGATTGCGTGAAACCGCGGCTCGAGCTAGCGCCACCGGTTTTCGTCTGGACATGCGGTGTGTGTCGGTATTTCCAAGCGCACTATAGTGCTGCCACTACCAATACGTCTTTCACTATACGCGGTCTGCGGTCGTCTCGTAGTCGTTCGGTTTTCCGTGGCGACAACTGGTACGTCAGCTTGTGAGCGGACCGAAAATTCCCAGCTGCATCACCCACGAGGACACCGCTGCGTCTCGGGGAGCTCCCGCGCGGGGGTTGATGCGCTTGAACGGCCGGTTTTTAGCCTCTCACTCGACCACGAGAAGATGTACGGGAACGCGAAGCGTATGTGCCCCAGCTGCGCGTTGTGTGTACCTCGATCCTTGACGATCGGGATGACATTCTTTCTCGCTCGCGGTTTTCTTTCGCTCGAGTGTGCTCGTGTGCGTCTGGCTGATAGGGCCTGACACGCTTGACCCAACCGGCCGGGGAATTACCCGCGATCTACGCTGTGGGTCTACCCCCAGAGGCCTGGCTGTACGATCGCGACGCTGCGACTCTTTTCTCGTGCCACCTAGTTGTCGTACACTTCCACTTCCATCCAGACTCGTACGGGGCAGGTAAAGGCCAGCCCGAGCCCAGCCCACCCAGCAAAGGATGCGTTTTTATTAATGAAGTACCTTCCCGGGAAAACCCAGCACCAGCGCCTGCACCTGTTTTGTTTTGTTTTGGTTGGCTTCCGTGGCCAGAGCGGGCGGAGGTAGAAAAGTACAGCCTCCGAAAATCACGTACGGGGTTGTGGATCTCAAGTGGCCTCCTGTGCGGTATTAGGCGCCAACAACGGATTTGCTCTGCAATTACCTGTAAGTATATTTTGCACCTGCTGCACGTAACAGAAAATAAGTTGTATCGCCTGCGATTTCTAAGCATTAGAACATCATATGAAGCATGACGAAAAAAGAAGATTTTTTTTTGTGGTTTGCGAATAAAAGTTTAATCTACTTTCGGGCATTCCCTATTTACAATTCCTCGTGAATTCATCTTGTGCAATAACCTCACCCGCGATTACTTTTAAATCGCAAAACGTACCACAGCATTCGTTTTAGCGCCCCGCTCGAATCCCGCAGCTACTAATAATGCTGGGCGTATGAAATCATGTGAACGAAACAGGAAAAAAAAAACAAAAATCCACCATAAGCAAACCCGTTTCAATGATGTAATTAAATCCACCACGAATGAGATAGCATCGCTGCGGTTTGGTATCATCCTAATGGGCAGGTCTCGTTCGCTAAGTGTAGGAATCGAGAATTTTGTTCACACATGCAGCACGTACACAAAAATAAGGGTATTCTCCAACGTGTGTGAACATTTCCAGGAATATTGATGATGGATAATTTTTCACAATCAATTGTGAAAGTGAGTTTTATTGTATTTTTAAGTATTTTATTCATATTATTACTATAATTTTTTTTAATGCAGTGTAAACAGTTTATGCTTATATTTTTATCATTCATGGATGTTGATAAAATGCTATGAATGCAAATAAATTAATTATTTAGTCATTTTACGGTTAATAGATCTTCTACTTGAAAAATTAAAAGTGTTTGCAAAAAAGAAAACTAATATTTGAAAAATATACTTCCCACAATTTAAAGAAAAATAATGATTTGAAGGGTCAAATTGGTTTTGACCCTTAGTTTGGCAGAAAAAAAAACAATCGTGATGGGGGGTATTGTACTGCGTCTGCGGTTGGATCTTAGGTGGGAAGAATAAAATCAGCATTTGTTTCGTGAGCCTGACTGTTTACCATGTATGTACATTTTTTATTTACAAACCACTTCGGTGGAAGGTTGAACCTCCTTCCCCTTTGCCAGCGTATGGTCTGTAAATAGAATTAATTCAGCGGTGCTAATCTGCGAAACAACATTATTTGTGTGTTCACCTTTGCGATAGAGTATAGACTGGTTCGCGAGCGGACATTTATTCGCGATATTCATTCGCCCAAACTGAGTCATCTGAGGCAAGGTTTCAACGGGGAAATGAAAAATCAAAATAGGTACCATAGTGATGAGTAGTTAAACACGTTCGACAATCGAGAAACTTATCAGACTGGCTTATATCATATTCTTTATTAACCGGACATTACTGTTTACATTACACGATCAAATGTTTTGGTAACGACGACACTTACGGATCTGTTTGCTTGTCCTCATAAAACGATCCGTATTTGCATTTACTTTTTTTTTTATTGATTAGGAATCCCTGGTGTGACATGAGCAATTTCAAAGCCTTCTGAATAAAACAAATGCTTTCAAGGCTCAACCACTCAAACAAAGGATTAAAGATTGATAGTTCGTTCTAATGTAACTGGACGGGTAAACATGTGCCTACGTTCGATAAAATTGTCTTTCGAAGCAATAGCAGTTGGTTGTTTAGTCCAGTTTTGAGCTGCCGCTCACGATCACATGATAGTTGCAATTTAATGTACATTTGTTGGTATGTTTTTGGTAATGGAAAGGGAACCCTCCCAGTTGGCACCATGCGGAGACAACGTCCTCTTCTAGCTCTACGCCGCCGAGTTCTCGCGCATCACTTCGTTTACCGTCACGCCATTGCTGAACTCGTTTGAGCGCTTGCTGTACGTCACCACCTTGACGGATCGATCGTGCTGCCATCGGCGTACGAGTCGGTAGGCACCGTACGCGAGTGCGACGAACAGTACACCAGCAAAGATGGCCACCAGGAAGGCGAGCATCCCAAGCAACCGGTCAACGTCCCGCTCAAGATCCGCCACCTGACGATCCTGCTGCTGCTGATGCATGGCCGTCTCGTTGCCCTGGGCTCTCAGCGTCGAGTAGACGGCGTACATGAAGTAGATGGTGTTGCGGCCCAGGTTGCGCAGTACGCTCATGTCGCGCTTAACATGGTTCATCGTGTACTGTGGCTCGAAGGAGTCGGTGACGTAGGAGTCGGTCACGTGGGTACCATTGATATAGCAGTCGCGAGGATCGCTGGTCGAACGAATGTGCGTGCGGTTGAGGTAAGCGTTCAGCTGATCGTAGTACGTACAGTTCCAGCGGTTGAACGACACCGAGATGAGCTCCAGGTACGGGAACTCGTGCCCCATCTTTTCGTAATTGATCAACTCTCGGAGATAGTTGAAATTCAGGCTAAGGTACTGCAGGGTGTGCATACGCGCTAGCTCGCTCATGTTCAACCGGATGAAGTTGTTCTGCGATAGGTCGAGATTGAGGATCGACTCGGACGCCAGCAACCCAGGGAGGTTATGCTCGTTCAAGCTGCAGTTCTGTAGCCGCAATGTCACCAGACTCGGGATGTTACGGATCGAATACTTGAGGTTGTAATCGAACCGGGACACGTTGTTCGACGACAGATCGAGATACTCCAGCTGGTTCATCTCGTGCAGCCCAACGATGTTGTCCAGGTTGTTATACGATAGGTCGATGTGTTCGGCTCGGTTGAACTTGAACAGGTCCGCGTCGTAGATGTTGTTGTGCTGGATCTGCAGCGCACGAACGTTAAACGATCGGTTCACCGTCAGCGTCTCTATGTGATTATGATCGATTTTCAGCAGTGATATCTCCTTCGTCTCGATGTACGGCATCCGGCGGAAGTTGTTGTTCGAAAGGTCCAGCTCGTAGATCTCGTCCACCATCGTGATGGGATCGAAAAGGATCGGCGGTAAGAACGCCAGCTGGTTGTGGTCGAGCAGTACCGACGACAGATGATCGTTGAAGTGGAACTGATGCGGTGCCAGCGTCACCAGACAGTTTTCCCGCAGAATCAAGGCCTCGAGTGCGTACAACCGATCGAACGCTTGCACCTCAAGCGTGTGGAGCAGGTTAAAGGATAGGTCGAGCTCGACCAGCCGGATTAGCGAACCAAATGTAAGATTTCCAACCGTTTGAAGGCGATTGTTGGATAGATTGAGCGTCTCCAGGGAGTAGAACTTCAGGAAGGTCAGCTCGTTCAGCTCCTCGAGGTTGTTGTACGCCAGATTGAGATCGTATATCTCATACCCGTCGCCGATGACGCTGCTAAGATGCCAGTGCACCTCTCGAAAGCCCTGCTTCGATAGATCCACTTCGGTTTCGTTGTTTTGCAGATTCAGCGTGTCCTCCGTGAGGAATCCGTCCCAATTCGGTGAATGGCGGTACTCTTCCATGATCGTACGATGTCGGTCCCGTTTCATGCTAACACACTCGTCCCCGTACGATGGAACGAGAACCGCCAAACACACTATAGCCGTTATGGCGAGCGACGCAGTGGTTCTATTGAAAAAAAGCAAAATGTAAAGCAGAAATCAAAAGTTATTATTATGAAAGCTTAAATCTGTTCTACCAATGACATATTAATCTAAAACAAATAAACTTAAACGGATAATATCCATTTACTCTTTTCAGTACGACGTCTCGATTCATTAAAACATCTTCCTTGTGCACACTTCTGTTTGAAATGAATCGAAATGTTGGTCTGAGGTATCTGTTTCGCTAACGAACGTGACTTTTGACGTGTCTAGTTGCAAACTCTTTTTCAGTTTACAAGCCAAACCGTTAATCTCAGCTGGAACACACTGCGTCAACAGCTGCTGTTATGCGAAAAATCGTTATCGACAAGGGATGTACGGTATTTTCGTTCTATGCACGATCAGGCTGTCAGCCAAAGGTAGAAACCACAAAGTATTGTTTATAGTAAACGTAAATCATTCATGTTTATTTGTCTGTTTGGAGGAGAACAGCACAAACATTTGAGACAGCCATAAAAAGTTTGTTATTCGTTCTGAAAAAGTTCATCGTTCCATGACAACACGGCATTTTCACGATACTCACTTCTTATATGATTCTTGATAATTGTTCTTAAATAAAATAAAAACTAGAGGACATATACTCGTAACAGTCTCGAGCCAATCCTCGGCATGTAATTCGTACCTTATAATGCCAATCCTCAACCTCTTGACGTGCTTAAAGTTGTTCGTAATCAGCCGTTCGTTACAAAGTAGTATCAAACCGGCTTTAGATGATTCTATTAAAATAAATGCCGTTTCTGACGAAACAAAGTTAGACATAGTTTCAAAAGAATCGTCGTTAAGTTTCTGTTCCTTTTTGCATTCGCTGGAGTTTTCTTAGAATGATCGTTTGATTTGTACAATTTATTCGCTAATGACCGGGTTTGTTTCATTTGCGATTGACCGTCACTGCAAAGTAATCTCTCTTGTGTTGCCTGCCATTGTTGATTTATAATCGAGCTAATGGATCGATGATGATTTTTATGCAAATAGTTTTCTTACATTACTCCTTTCGGTCACGATTAAGCGTCTGCCTCAATAGTGTTCAAGCAGAATGCTTTTGGTGATAAAAGTTTGTGGAGAAGAAAAGCAGGTGGAATTTATATTCTTGCAGTCATTTATCACAAAAGCAATTAGCCAGGCAGCATGTCTGCGAATAATTATATCAGGATATTTTATTTTTTTTTTGTCAGAGGATTTTGTTAGACACTCCAACTTGCATGGTTATGCATTACAGAAACGAAAGACTTCATCTTATTATACCGGAAAGCGACGAACCCGACTTTAACAGCTCTTGCAGATATGGATTCCTTGCGCAAGGACGCTTGCCAGAGATCGTCCCTCTTTGTTTTGGCAGCGTGATTGATGCTGATGATGATTTGTTTCATAACAATTTACCCGCAATAGGTGCGACAGCACTCGACCGCGTCCAGCGATAGTGTGAATCTGCCATCCGCTTTATCAGCGGGGAATAAAATTACAGTCAATTAATTCCGCTGGCCGGGTTGTGCATACTAATGATATTATAACACCGGATCATGTGGCGTATGCAGTACACGTCAGAGAATCTATTTTTCCCGTCGTATCGCTATTCTAGTCTGCGACCTTCAGAGAACCACAATACGGGGGTACGATAGCAAGCGGAAGTCAGGAGCCCGCTGGAGCGAAGGGGAGGGATACTCGAACGCTGTTGCTGTTTGTTTTTGTTTTTAAACTGAGCCCTTTCCGGTGTGTAAGGTAAGTGTAAGTACTACAATTGACAACACATGAAGCATATTGTCAAGTAAAATCCTACAGAACGAAAATTAAATCAGCTCTTCTTTGTCCCCGATTTCCTTCCTGGCATAAATAAGGCCAAGCAGTGAAATATCTTTCGTACGTGCTGCCAGGTGCCCACTTGATAAAACAACTACTGGAGCTTCCCCGCTTAGCTGCGGCGATAAGTGGTGGACGCTTAGCTTTGCTGGATAGATGCAGAAAAGTGAAGAATATTTGTTGTTTTCAGCACCATATAATGGAAAGGTTGTAAATGGGTTTAAATTTATTTCAGAACAGAAGAGAAAGTTCTGATCATACATGTACAAATAGTTTTAAATTGCAATGTGTTATTGCAAAGGTAATTCTATATTCTTTTCAATTTATTCTACAAATTCATATCATGAAAAGATTTTAAGTGATTATCAATATCTTGCATAAAAAATTTCTTTTCCCAGCCTACTTTGCTGCCTCCCCGAATTCGGATCGCACTCATCATGCGCAACATCGACGGCCATGTAAATCGACCGCAGCAAACCATCCGACCCACTGTTGACTTGTTTGTCTGGTGTGTTTGCCGTGCTGGTCAGGAATGAATGTCAATGACAACGGCAAGATCATTCCGCACGCCATCGGCAAAACACAAAAAGCACACTGTCTGCCATCGATGATGAGGGGCAGATTGAGCCGGTACTTGTTGGATTGTTACTCTTTAATTGCACTTATAGTTTATCGGGTAGCATCCAGGGCGTGTTTCCGTTCCGGATACTACCGTCCCGGTGGAAGGAACGGTGGTAAGAAAAATGATTCCACGCCACAGTTTTGTTTCCCCTAGAAGATAAGCATGACTGGCAATCCATGTACCGATTTTAGTAAAGAGTAACCGATCGATCGTACCTTGTAGTCTGCATGTTGACGTTCCTGGGGTGAGACTGGCAATTAAAACGTGACTGGCGCCAGTATGGTGAACGATGACAAGGTAGCTTTCCCACAGATTCGGTCACTATCGTAAGTATCGGCAGAATTCGGTTCTACTTTTCCTTTTGCTGCTCACGTCGACACTGATCGCTGAGCTGGGTTTAGATCACCTGTTGGGAGCACTACGTTTAAGTTATTTGACAAACACTAGCATTTAACACCACGGTAACGGTCCTTTCGGTAGTGGACGAGACACTTTGCGCTGGACTTTAAACACTCACAGTGTTTAATACCTGTAGGTGTTAAAAAGATCGATCAAGTTGGAACCGATTGCAATCAAAATGACATTGATTCCAATCTTGTTCGCTTCATAAACCCGGGTGCATCAAGTATTTATGAAGACTTTAGAAACAACACGTTTCGGCACACTTTAACACTTCAAAGATGGATGATCGTCCGACTGTTCCAATGCACTATTGAGTTTCGTAACTTCGCTCTTACTATTCTACACACGAGCCAGGAAGTATGGCTGACCCTAACTGTCCCTATAATATTTGTGTCGACTGCTACTGACCACTCGCTGCCAGTATCGGTACCCGGTCCACTCAACGTCGAGCCACGGACGACCACGTTCTCAATCTACTGACGACGACTGAGCCCCAGACGATGCGCAATGGGCAACGGTTGGGCGCATACTGATCGCGCTGGATCAATCGCAAGGGGGATGTTATAATAGAACATGGGCCAGCAAAATCCAGCGCAATTCCGTGGCGGATTCCACGGGGTGGTCACACGGCCGGTGTCGCCCTCCTAGCACGCGTACGATATCGAACGTCGGTGTTAGTAATTGCACAAAGCGCACTTAGAATCACGTACACAGTACTAATGGCACGTTCACAAGCCAACCCATCCCATGCACGGGCGGGCGTTGTTGCAGGCCGGAAAAGATTCTCACCACTGAAGCTGTGAACGCGAGGCATCGCTTGTGTTTTCTTTGGAGTCTACCAACAATTCCCCCCCAATGGCAGATTCGTTATCTACCGCCCGCATCAGGTAGTGCGTTGAGTAAGATAAATTAGTGTAAACAACGCCATTTCATTTGTGTTGTTTCGACAAGAAGACGTCTAACCGGTGTGCGGTAAGGGCTTAGTAGCCGACCGGTTTAAGTAATCGGTAAGGTGAAGGTAAGCAAAAGCAGATCTGTTTTATCTTTAAGATTTGTTTGCGAGCCTTTTATTCACCGTCCCATCGCCTCGGGAAGTTCAACGAGTTGGTGACCGCGACTGCAGCCGTAAAGTAATCCATCCGTCCATTTACGCGGGCTAATGGGAAGAGCAGGAAAAAACAGGTGACCCATTATATCGTCGCCCTGCATAGACACGCGCAGTGTCGGCGTGGACCACTAAATAGGCGACGTACGTGAGGCGATAGACTTTCGGGCCGTCGATGATGAACCGTGTGCACACGAAACGGTGTAGCTTTTTGTTTGTCGGCCTGGAGGCCTGGATCCCGCAACATGGTGTCTATAAAGTTTCCAGGTCCAGGGAGCCTCGGAGTGCGAAGTATTTTAGTGTTATTTAACTGCTCGGGCAGAATTGTCATCGGAGTGGTCTTCGGTGTGCTGATAGTGCGGTAGACATTGTAGAAATATTATACGTATGCAAACATTTGGCTTACCGTAAACCATTCGAAATTGATAGGGGGATAAAGCAGAAGTTTTCAAAACACGGTAGTAACCATTTAAAAATATTAAAAATAGCCACGTGAACCGTCTGAGTTAAGTTGCAAGCTATTTACCAACATCAAATGATGCGTCAAACTATTGTTGGCTAATGGAAGTAAAAGCTGAAGGTTGTTGTTTTTTTTTAAACCGAGAACATTAAATTTTACTCTCTTTTTTAATTGAAAGCCACTGATCACAGGCTACTTGAACACGTGCCGGCAATAAGCGTTTATTTCCATCTCGCACAGCACAGAGCCTAACTGACCTCCACAGTTTTAGGAATATTTTCAAACTTCCCGCGTTATTCATGTTAAAGAGGAGTGGTTCATGATGTTTTCTATTCGAAATATACTCTACGATTCTTTCAACCCTCGTTATTGTTCTCAGTCTTAGACAATTTAGATTAACAAACAAACATTCAAGTCCACCACAACTTTGAGCGGTAGATACAAAGCTGTTGGTCCCATAATATTCACTATGTCTATCAACTTATCTGTCTTTTAAACATTGCAAAAATCACTCGTTGTGAAAGAATTATTTAATAAACGCAAAAGTATTTAGGCATAACAACAATTGAACAACGTGGATAAACATGAATAACCAATTTGGCGCACCATCGAAGTAAGAAGCTGAAATGCATTGCATACTTTTAGGCGCCGCATGAACGATATGCGAATGAAACGATAAGTCAGAGTCTACAATGTTTTAATTTCATTTATCAGGTTTTGTTTTTATTTCATGTCGTCTTTTACTAATACTCTACATAACTGTATATTTATCTTTAAAGAAGTGCGATCTGGTCGCGCGGAATCAACATAAAAACTGTTATCCACAGCGATCTTCGACATCTAATGCAAACTTCACTTCCTAAAGAGTTGGCAGGATTTTGAAAGATCGTCTGTTTTCTTTGCATCTTTTGGCGATTGTTGTTCCGAATAATGTGCCAAACTACTAAACACATAAATGGGAAATCCAACTTCATCCAGTCCTTGCACTACGTGCTACGTTCCTACCCGATGTCGCCACCTCTTGTTTAGCATCAGTGCGGCAATCGTATCGGCAGTCGCACATAACTCGCCGCTCAAATAAATAAAACGTATAACATGCGCCCGTCTTGCAGCCATCCCTAGGCGGTCCCGGAGATGCCTATCTTGCCGTCCCATCAGTCGCTTCCACCCGGCTTCCGGTTAACACCGATTTCTAGAGGCGATTGTCGTTTGGTGCTGCCGGACAGTATGCTCGATTCCTGGGCGCCGATGTCGCGGAACTGGTTGGAGATGCGCTTGGTGCGCGGCGGTGGTACGGGCGCATTAGCCTCCACGTCGCTTACCGTGACCGTACTGGGCGGATCGGTGGGTGCACCGCTTTTCTGTGCCTTCTCGCGGTTCCAGCGCATCAGTGCCTTTATCCGCCCCCCATGATAGTGATAAATATAAAGTGCAGCAAATCCACATAGGACCAGAAAAAGCGACATAATCGCCACCAGCGGGCCCATGTACTGGACACCCTTCGGTGGCTCCTCGACCGGCTCGTCCGTATCGCCGCCAGCGGACGATTCCGTGCTGGCATCCGGTCTTCGCGTCGGTGACGGCTTCTGTCCTGGCCGTAGCGATGGCCGGTTGTCCTGGCCCTCCTTCGCTCCGACCGACACGTCGGCGCAGGCACGGAACTCCTCCTGCGGCCCACATCCGACGGCTCCATTACCGTCCGGACAGATGCCCCAGTTGTTACCGGCGATGTACTTCCACTGCACCACGCAGTTGTTGCAGTTCAAATCTGGTGTACCGACAAACGAAAAGTAGTGTCAAGAAAGTGTTCACAACCGGAAGAGACGCTTGTGATGTTGTGAGCTACGAACCTGCTGGAAGTTCTGCCTTCATGTCGTAGATGCGACTGCCGTTACGCGGATAAAATCGGGTCTTCAAATCGTTCGCGTGTGGAATGCTTGGCGTTCCGCTGACGATCCGCATCAGGTGTTTGTCCAGGCAGTCCTGTTTTGCTTGCACGTTGTCGCAGATACGGAACTCGAAGTATCTAAAAAAGCGAATCAAGTAAATTGTGTAGTAGGATTACTTAATTAATTTTTTCAAAAATAAACTTTCACTTTTTAGCGTTACTCGGGAAATTTTTTTACACATTTTTTTAATTTTTTTGGGATTTACTACAAGTATAAGCCACGATCTAGAAGCAACAAGGACATTGGTACCTTTGAACACTTACCCCATATGGCTTGCGGTGAGCTCGACGCGCAGCGTTATCGTTGCACCCGGCTTGTAATTCCGTACAATCACACCCTGGCCCCACTTGCCCCCGAACTCGTGCGGTCTCGGGAGCGGAATGTCGAAAGGGTCACCACACTCGCCACACTTGCCTTCGTTCTTCTGCCATTGCCGGTTGAACCCGCCGCAGTAAAGCTCGTGGTCGTTATAGTTCGGGGGCGTGCTGAACCCGTACCGCCAGGCCGACGCACGGCTCGGGGGTTCAATGAGACGCCCGTGCCCTGAACATGGCTCGAAACCGATCACTAGCAGCAGGAACAGCGTTACCAGCGTTACGCCGAGCACTTTTCTTCGGTTGATCATTGTGGTTGGCTAAGGCGCGTGGCTTGCTCAGTTCTTCTGGGTGACGAATCAGTTCTTCTAGGAAATTCACAGCGATTCAGCGACGGACGCCTGCAGGAAGTACCGATAAACAGAGAAGAAAAAAGAAATGGCACACAAATGGTCATGCGATTAGTACAGTTGGGATTAGGAGGCACTTAATGAAACACGATGCACGTTGCACTAACAGTTCGATATTGTGTCCCGCCGCCAGCAGTGGTCTACGCTACACTGATATGTCCCGAACCTGCCCCAGTGAACCGACGTTCGCAAATGAGGTCCCGAAAAGGGATGGACCCAGCTCAACGGTACGTTTGGTGGCGGCGCCCACAAGTGGATCCCAAAGCCGACACCGATCCCCACCCTCGCACCGACACACCCGGTGCACTATTTGATAATAGCCTGCCGGTACAAAGTACGCCCTCCCCGCAGCCCCCAAGGCCCCCGCCACTCAATCGGAAAAAAACGGACGTAAAATCAACACAAAAATGTAACGCATCTTCCGCGTGCCTGTAAAGCAAGGCGCGCTCGCCCTGGCATAATGTTGCAGGAGGGTGGCAAAAAAAAAGAAAACAAAACACCTAAAAAGGGTGCGTAAAGCCCCATCGTTGACCACCCCTCGAACGATCGCTGATCCAGTTGCCGCCCAATAGGAGTGCACTACACGGTGTTTCCTTCTGACGCGTGGCGAAAACCGCACACACACCCAAGCCGTTAGCTCTACAGAACAATAGGAATGTGTGTACGGTAGCGTCGTGGAAATAACATCGATGCCTTCGGGCGGGAAAACATTTCGCTCTGGCGCTGGGAGGAAGTTTGTGTTGGCAGCGTTCCGTGCGCGCATACGTGAACCACTGCTTTCGTCCGCTTCCTTCCTGATGGTGGTCGCTCAATACGCTACCGGTATTCGGCTCAACCCACCCAATGGGTGGAACTAGCTTGTGCCCGGCGGTCCAGCAATAATACCGGTGCTGAAATACCAAATGCCAAGTATGTTACCAACATAGCAACAGCTTAGAGAGGTTTCCAAATGTGTTTCCCTTGAGAATGCATACACTAACTAATGGAAACGAAATTCATTTCGCTTACTTATCGTCCACTGGATGCCACTGTTTTCTAACAAATCGGGTAATAAAACTTAGTTCAATACCCTTTGGATATTACGCAAGTGATGTTCAGAGATTGATTCATGCGCGCCTTAATCTGCTCCAACATCTTCAACACTGTGCCGTAACGTTCTCCGTATGTAGATCGTTTGTTGTGCGGTAATTGAGATGTGACAACAATAGTAAGGAAAAGATTACCGACTTATGCGTGTTATATAGTACTTGGTATTGCTGTCACCGATATGGTAGTGGTTTAAATACGGCTTACTCAAGTGAGAAGAGTGAAACCGGTAGTTGTTGTAAATTTGTATCAAAACCCCATCATATGTTTGAGTTTCTATAACACTGCATGAGTGAATGTCTTGACTGAAACTGTATAATTTTTTTTTTTCAGAAGAAATTCCAATCTGAGGCGTAACGACAATCTTCAGTCATGCTTTCCCCATTAAGGACTAGAATGTTTCCCTTTTGTGTGGATGATCAAGATCTCTCGTACAGTCCATAGTCTAGTCTTGGTTGGGGTCAGAAGCTACACTGTTGGAAGATTGCCTCGGAGCTCGCGAGTCGATTTTCTAACCGGCGTAACCGCTCGCTGTCCCGGATTTCTTGTTTTCCATTAGGCTATTCAATTATTCGACAGCAACAGGAAACAAAAAAATCGTCAAAAGACTTCCAGCATATGCTACTGAAATTGAAAGTGAATGCTTCCCACCGGCACCCGAAAATAAACTACCATTACCACCGAACGCCACTATTGCCAGCATGAAATTGCATAGAGCACTATCGGAGGATGATGGCTTTATGGACGGTTGCATCGAGCGGCTGCCGTTGGCTTCTGATTGCTCCGCACCAGTGACCCGTTTCCCACGAGCCGCACCACCGCCGACGATCCGGCGGATGGCTGGCGTTTGTGTCGGTTCCCCCACACGGCATCCCAGAACGATAAATTGCAGGCGACACTCCACGCGAAGTGCGGCCTCTTTCGCACAACCCGCAAGCTGCCATTGAAGCTGTCGGACTGTCGGTCGGCGTTGGCCTTAAGCTGCGAGGCCCTGTCACCTCTGTGGGGTGGTTGAAATAGCAATGCAAAAACGATCCGCCGACGACCAGCGGACACTGACGTACAGCCGGTTCCGTTTGGCATATATTTATCGGACATTGTTCTCTCAGCGTCGGCGTGCAGCAGTTAATCTCCGGCGTGATTTCTGCATGAGCACAACCGTTCGAAAGGGTTTCTACTGTGGCCAGACACCACACAGAAAATGGGTAAATCGAAGAATGTACTCAGAACATGCGTAGCGAATAGTAAATTTTTTCGATTGTACTTCATTTCAAGCGTGATCGACGCTGTCAAACTCGTACATATTATGACCACAAACTTTAATGGCAGTGCTTCCATCATTGAGCTAACAAAAAACGGAAAAGCAAATGGGAGCCAATAATTAGATTCAGCGAATTCGTGAGCCGCAACTGCTCTTCGGAATCGATTAGAGGCATAGGATAATGTAAAATTCAATTAGTGTAGGTACGAAAGAAGGTCGAGTGTTGGATGCATCTAGATTCAATCTGCAACGAATGCAATAATGTCGTGATTGAAGATTTTGAAAATATTCATCACCGATTCGAGCAGCAACCCGAGAAGGTTGGCAGAATGAGGTCAACTTGCGACATTACTTTCGTATTGGAGGCGGAATCAAACGTGACTTTCAGAGAGTTTATTGCTCGGGAATAGTTGAAGATCACAGCCTGCGCTTGTATGGTAATGAACATAAAAAATATGTTGAATAAAATATTACTAAATTATATTAAATTTTTCTTACTAGATTTTTTGTGGTTGTTGAGGTTTTAGGACCTTATTAATATCAAGGGATTTCTGGGGTTTAAATTTTTCTGTTTTTCCTGGGCTTGAAAGATAAGAAACACAAACACAATGCAACCAAACACCATTTTTATACTTGTTTGTTTTCATTAGCAAGTAATTGGACTAATTTAACTGACGACCGTAAAACAGGTCTATTAAAAAAGCCCAAAAGGGAACCGTAAATACCCCAAACAACGCGGTGGTTCCGACTGCGCACCGCCCCATGGATGATTGATCAACGACGATGAAACTCATTTTAGGCGCGGTTCGTCAGTTTGGTGCGAGGAGGAAACGGAAGGGTGCAATAAAGCGCATTTTATTTGTTTGTGGGGCTTGTTTTTCTGCGCGCAATGCATAATGCACATCAACCCCGAAACCAAGGAATACCAAGCGGCACCGTGAAACATGATGAAAAATGAGCCAGAACTGTTTGGGTGAAGGGAAAACAGGGGTGCTTCGGGATATCGGTTCGTTCGTTTCACTTTCAAACGTGTCAAGAGCTATATGTTGGTGCTTGCCGATGATGGACTATAAAAATTAGCCTCACGAACACTTGACGATGGCGACGGCTTACTACACCGGTCGTTCAGTGATGCTCGTTATGGTTTCCCGCGCTTTGGAGTGAATGATTAAAATGATAATTTGATGGTTAGCATCGAACGAAGTGCACCATGAGTCACACGAACCTAACTGGTGGAGATGAATTGTCCCGAAGGGTCATCATCAACACCGGAGGCAACGAGCCCATCTATAGGGGGCTCTCTCCCATCCAAAAAGCCCCGATTAGGACGCGAGAGTGAAGCAATGATCGTCTTCGATAAGCACCATTAACTCTGGTATCGTGGCGCCGAGGGAGATGCTTGAATGAAGTACAGCGATCCCAACCGTAGGAACTCGAAAAGAGGCATGCAATAGTCCGATCACTACATCGGTCTGTTGTAACTGATACGCCGTCCCGAACAAAGGTAAACGCTCGCACATGAGAAACTGTTGTGAAAATGAAATTTTCCATAACGAAGCGTACGTAGGGTGGAGTAAATTGGGAAAAGATCATCGATAGATTAGAAAACCATTAGTCGCTGCTTGATGTAGCTATTTATAAAGCGTATGACTAATCCGGTAAGATGCAAATGAAATATGATTAAAATCTATTTTGATGATACAGTAATTGTTTTGATTCCTGTTTGGAACAATAACGATACTAATAAAGATAACTATCAAATTTAAAACAAAAATGAAACAAAATGTTATGCTCTTGGTTGATTATCAAAATCGTATGTGTGTTTCAACAAATTAAACGCCGCACTTGTGAATTCAGCAGTTTATCGTTCCATTTTTCGGTTCCACCATGTCCGACTGCATTCGGAGCGAATTATGCAACAAAAAAAGTTTTAGCGATTAAAACCAAAGCCGTCCAAATTTTCAATAGCATTGTCAGAGTGCACGGTAGGAAAAATTCAACGAGGACGCACGGCTGGAATGTGTAATCGCAAATGGCTCACCCCGAATCGAGGCGCTCGGGCCGAGGTTGATTGATTGATGATGGCAAAACATTGTTCCGTGCCGAAAGCCCGCCCGCCACATCGATGCTCGATCGAACATTTCCCGGATGGGAGTTGCGCAAACATACGCGTATTTGATATGCTGCCCGTACTCGTGTGGCTATGTTGTGAATTATTTATGTGATGAATTATTATATTAAAACCTATCACTCATTCCGCGCGCTTCACAGTGGGGTTTAGTTTATCGAACATGAATTTTGAACTTAAAGTCTTCCGATTCCGCCTACGATCGGTCGAAACATCGATTCCTATAGCTAAGGTTATTGTGTGGAACTCTATTCAATGGCTTTTCAAGACGTTTTACTCTCGATCGAAACAAATGAAGTAATGGATAAGCTGGGCAAGAAAAAACATCACCTCATGATCCTACAGTTTCAATCGTTCTTTGCACTTGGAACAGTTCGTTGCACGTACACACCGTGCCATACAAGGTGTGGTCCACCTATGGCAACTCGCTAATGGCCCGTTGCCGTATGGTGTGGCGAACGGATCGTGTTTTGTGAGCCACGATGTTGCGTGCTTTTGTATCGCTTGGTGACCTTAAGGCGCGACGGGAACGATGGAACACATCGAGACCCTCTTTGCGGCGTTTCTGGAGCTGGTTTGTGCTGCTTCGTCATCTTACAACCGGCACTTCCATCCTCTGGCCAGTGTGTAGTCATTCAGAAACGCTTTCCGGAACGCCAACTCATGACGTCGACTGGAGTGGAAGCATACATATCAACCCCAAACATCAAAGGGAAAGGAAACGCCGATGACTAAGTGATATTCTGGTAAATAAAGCGAATGGCGCAGGTGTTAGTATCACTTCCGCCAAACCATCGGTGCTATGATTCGATGATTAATCACTACGAAGGAACTAAAAATCTATCAACAATCGATTTTCCAAATCGAAACAAACAAAAAACTTTTTTTTAGTTACTACTGCGTTTAGTACAATTGTATTGAGTATTGTGTCAATTACTGGAACGTTTGTGACCATATAATAATGATGGTTTTATTGTTTTGATCTTTTTGCAGCAAATGCAGATTACTTTTGATAGATATGACACAAAAAATGTGTTAATCGTAGTGACAAACCCTGTTTTCCGGGGGTTCGTCGCTTGTTGAGTCTTTCGTTTTTTCGCCGGCGACGCGCGCGGTTTCCCAGCATGAGAAAACAGCATAATCTCGTAATTTTACAAGGTCTAATGGACAACAAAAAGGATTGCTAAGATGAGAACAATGTGCAGACACAGGAAGTTGGTACACATTAAATAATACGCACACTCATGGACGACGAGTCTCTCCTCGGCGTGGAAGTTTGCGCCCTTGCCACCAACAATTTGCGCTAGACCGAACTTACACATTGCCTACAATTATACCAGCTAACGCACCCGACTTCCGCTATCATTACAGCCAGCCCTACCAGCTGCATTGGATAAGTCACCAGATGGAGTCACAGATTGGCCTTTCACTGAGCGCGCGCGCACACACTCTTACATTCCGTGCCAGAAACAATGCGGCTTGAAAGGGAACCTACTTGCCGTCACCTGCAAGGATCATTATCGTCACCAGCGATTACGGCGACTACCGTCGTGTAATCGAAGCTGATATGATACAGCATATGGTGTCGAGTTCGCTAACATGGCCGCATACATTTTCTCCCAAACGGGCCAATGTGCGCGTTGAACTTGTTGCGCGTGTACCCCTCCCCAACCACACAACTTTCTTCGCCGGCTGTCATCAGTTACTCTCAAGCCGGTGCTGGAAAAGTGTTGAAGAAGAGACTCCAACAATACATTGCAATCAGCGGTCCGGTGCAATTGCATTTCGAGCAGGAGTTCGCTTCTGGGACGGAAAGGAAAACGCCTCAATTGTTGTTATTTAAATCCAACCCGGGTAAGAGATAGCGACTGCAGTGAGAGCGAACCGTTTGTGAGCTCATTGTTGCGTCGGGCAAGGCGAATGATTTACAATCAACAGGCGCATCCGTTGCATCGCAGCTTTGTTGCTGGTGTGCAGCGGTTGCATCGGGACAGAAGGAGAGAAACAATGGAGCTAAAATTATCTAAACGACAGAGGGAGGAAAAGAGCTACGGTCCTGTGTTTCGATTGATCCGTAGGGCTTTTACCTGCTCCCCCCCCTTTGGGGCATTCTTTCTTTCAAAAGCGAAACCCGACGAGGAAAAAACGAGTTTGGAGTTCCACTGGCTGATCACCAGAAACACTACCGAGCGAGGGAAAATACCTAAAGTCTACCGGTGTAGTGTTGATGCAGTCGTATTTGACAGAGAGAAGCTTGGCAAAGGGTCACAGTAAAGTTGTGGTTTCCATCCTTCCCGGATGCTGCGGTTTGGTGTTATTTTTGTAGGGTGTTTTTTACGTTGTCTTTCTGCCCACTTTGTGTTCGATCCCAGGGAAATTGTTGGGGCAGCGGAAGTGGTTATAATGCTCGATTCATTTCTGATTGTCTTAATTGTGAGCCGATCGAAGAAAATAGGAAATGCACTAATAGTAGCAGAAATTAATCTGATTTATTGTTGCAAAGAGAAAGGAATTATTGGGAAATCTTATTTAGGGTTCAACGCTTCATGCGATGATAGTTTAACATGATCGCTTTTAATACAATTGCCACTTAATCATTATTTGTATGTTTTGTTGAAACCAGTAAATTTGAACATGATACAAAATAATGTAAAACAGAATTACAAAATACTTGTAAATAAGTCGTTCACTATGAGTAACAAAGTTGAGTATGGTACGATTTAATTCAACTAGTTTTTTATTCCTTTCCCCTTTCAAGAAAATATAAGATCATTCAACGTGGGAGGGTATCGTAAAGAGTTTTGATTCATTGCGAATTCATTGCTAATGAGATTCACGCGCCCGAGAGGATGAGTATGATCTGCGTCATTGCAACATGATGAATACATTCGTGATACTTATTCCACCGGAACGTTTCATTCGTCAAAACGGATCCAAATCATACTTTAACATAGATTATGTCATTTACAGGCCACTTTCTCGCTATCAATAGTACACCGCTGTCAAGCCGGACTTGTTGCTTCAAAACAATTCGCGATGGTTTGGTCTGATAGCGCACAGAAAACCAGTTTTGTTTCAGTTTAGGTCCAAAAGCGCTCCTTTCCAAACCCCTTACACAACTGGTGATAGTGGTTCCGTGAGCTCGTCATCCGAAACTCGATCGCCGAAAGTCCTGCGACGAAAATTTCTCCTGCTATTCGGACATTCGCGATAAAATCAACCCCGCGTCAGGGCTGTTACCGGTTTCCTGCGAGTGTTTTTTTGTTTTGTTCGCGCATATCATTTTCGGGCATTTTAGCTGTTAGCGCGAAAGTCTTTCTTGTCACGACCTTGCTTGCGTTGCCGCTGATAGCCATCTCTTCAACGAAAACATGTGCAGAAGGTGGAAACCAACCGAAAGGAATACATCGCCCATCGCAAAACCCGGGCGTTACGGAATGGTCGGCAGAGTTAGGTTTAACTGTGCCTTTAAAATGTTTTATTAAACAGAAATTATCACGATTGAGTGTATTTTACGCATTTCTACCATTTTAGCGCTTGCTTGCGAATGAGCAAGCGTGTATCTGCTCAAAAGCGTGGTAAGTGAAACGGGAACATTTCCATATGTTCGCTACTAATAGCAGGTTTAGGTAAACTTTTTATATAAACCTATGGACAGAAAATCGGAAGCAAAATAAAAATGAAACTGTTTCAGAAAACATAAGTTTAAATACATAACAATTCATTGTAAATGTGAAAAAACTAAACATAACTATAACAGCTACCATTAAAACTAAATGCAATGTTCGGAGTCCTAACCATTTGAAGTGTTATATTAAAAACATAATTAAAACTAATTACGAGGATTTAATTTTAATTCTCTTGAAGTTTGGTTTGATTGTAAGTAATTATTCCGATAACCCGATGCTGAGGAGACGACGTGCGGGGTTGTTAAAGTGATCGTATTGTGGGGGAGAATGAAAACCCATTATCATATTTAGTAGATCCATCCGCTTCACTTTTCGTATGACAGGTTTCCACGGCGTAATGTGTTAAGTGTGCGGATGAAGTAAAACTTTCATCAAACCGTCGTCAAGCCATGTCTGCTCGAGACCTGTGTTGGACTGCGCCGCTTCCCGCGGTGGACAAGCAAAAGAAAGGCTTTCCCTTTTAGCAAGAGGTGCGAAAGTATTTTTAACTCTATCCTCCATTGATATCGATATTGTTGCAAACAGGGAGAGGCCCACGGAGTTCACAACCGAGTGGCCCGGCTTTCGAGGAAGGTGAACCATAATACGAGTAGCCGGATAATTTACGTAACGGACCGTTTAGTTTTCCCTTTTTCAATGTGAACTTTTCGGAACTCCCAACGGCGTCTGGAATGTATTGTGATTTTTACCCACAAACGGGGAGCTGCAAGAAATAGTTGACTGAACGGGTTAAGTGACACTTCACGAAAACGAGTTATCGTGTGGAAGTTCACACGGAGTACCGCACAGGCGCAGGCATAATGGTGGCAGCCACATCCGTAGTCGCCGTCAGATGTAAAGATTTGAAATTATCTCCAATCCTAAAAGCCACGAGGCATGCTCATGTCGTGCAATTGGGTGGACGAGAAAATGCGACGAGAACCGGCGGCGGGCACTTAGTGTGTGGTTCAATGTTTGGATGAGCTAGCCGTTCCCATGCATTGGTACGGCCTGTCGGTGGGTCCGTGGCTCATACCACCCAGTGATGGGCATAACCGTGCTTTCTCATCACGTTTGAGTAATCTGCTTGGGGTTTGGCGTGCAGAAACCGAGGGTTAAGTCGCCGTTACTTGCCAGACGCTACGATCCAAGATAGTACCAGCGTACCAGCATCGTGCGTTCGACTTGGAAGTAAAAAGTCATGTTTGTGGTTGATTTCTGGGAGGTCTCAAGCCTCCCAAGGACCACCATCGACCCAGACGTACCACGTGCGGGAGGAACTACGCTTCAATGTTCCCTTTCGATCCACCCGAACAAAACAAAGACAAAGGTCACTACGAGCGCTGTTCCCTACTCAATCAGCATCGAGAAGATTGTTTAGTGTTTTCAGGGGCTGTTTCCGATGGGGCAGCACCACCAAATTTGTCCCGCATGTTTGTGTGTGCATGCGTGTCTATTGCGCGATAATTAGCATTCATCACATCACACAGCGGTCAAGATACGAGATCGATTAGTTTTCCTTCTTCCTAGCGGCGTGGGGCGTGTGTTCCATGGACTGCAAATCAACCGACGAAAGATCATCGACAAAGAAATCAAAGATCACGCACTTGAGCGCACCACCGACGCCGTTGAATTCATTAAAACGGTTTTTAACGACACTTCCGAGCTAATAAATTTGCTTACAAAAAAAGGATACACTTTTCAAACTGGCCACGAATCGATACCGTGATGGATTTGCTGATTATGTTTTATGCATGCGAGTGGGATGCCGTTTTTGCATGTTATGCGATCGTTCACTTCCTTTATACTTCACTATGGAAAGGTATAAATTTATTTTTGGCAGTTCAAGTGACCCTCCCTCTTCACTTAGCATTACATCAAAAACAAAAAAAACACATCATTGCATTTATTTAAAAATGGCCAATCATTCCGAGATGAGAAAGAAAGTTGGTGAGAAAAGATTCTTTTCAAAACACACAACTCATTTCTGTTTCCCAACGACCTCTCGAAGCACTCGTCTTCGAAAATGCTAATGCGAAAAATCCTCAATCATGCAAAGCACATCATTGCCATTTTGATGAAAGAAAATATCTGGGACTTTCTCATCGTTATAAGCTTGTTTTTCTTTCTACATAGAAAAGCCCAATACACGGAAGGTGTTTATTTATCTGGCTGTGTCTGGATGTCTGGAAAACACTTCTCTATTTCTTTCCGACGTGTTGTTCATGTGAAGTGAGCAGTTTTTTTTTTTACAAAATCACCCCTAAGAAGGAGAACTTTTAGTCTGACGTTCTCCATGTTACTAATGTGCGAAATGGTCAGCTTTTGCGCGATGTGGGAAGGTGATAATGAAAGAAAATCAGCGACCGTGAAAACTATCAGATATTTTGACAATTTTCTGCGTTATGTTCGTCACTGAAAGATGAATTTATATTACCGAAACTGATTGTGTTAAATATAGGAACGATCGTCGGGCATGATGGATTTGGTATTGCGATTTAACTTGATTTCACCATCATTCAATACGCATGTCTTCGTTGATGCTGGAGTGAAATGCCATACCATACTTAAAGCGCTGTTTAAGAAAAGCAGCATTGCGTGAGCACGTGGGTGCGATCCACACGAAATCAGAAGATCACGATTGATCCACGACACTTAATTATCGCGTCGTGCGGTCGAAAGAAGGTCTCGCCGAAGTTGCGACCGGTAGACCACTTCGATCGGATTGACCAAACTACATTTGGATTTCACAAGAATGTAAAGCATCGGCAGCCAAAAAGTATTGCTACTGATTTAAGTATGCAACCGATCTTGTGCTGCAAGATCGAACTCGTCCTCAATTGATCGGTGAAACAAGCAGTTGTTGTTAAACCGGTGTAATTAGCAAACGGTTGCCTTCTCCGTTAGAGAGAAAACTGATGAAGCCGAGAGCTATTTTCCCCGTCGTCATGGATCTGCCATTTGGATCGATTGAAGACGACTTACTTGAGATGCAAATTTGTTTTGCATACCGCAAAGAAAAGGTACTCAAGGGTTTCAAACTAGGAGTTTTCTTTGACCCCAAATGATACTCCTGTAGCTTTTGGGCGAGTTTGAACGCATAACCATAGACGGTTTTATTATGCCACATTTTCAAATTGTGCTACTTTCCATGATGATCAGCACCCCGCCGAGCGAACGGTGCAGTTCTCGCAGGATGTTGTCTAGCAGGAAATTCAAGTGGAAACTTTAATCCACCGGGGTGTAGTTTCTAATTCATTGCATCTTGCACCAAGGCACCGACCTCCTTCTTTGGCCTTTCTCTTGCCTTACGATGGCCTTCTCGTTGCACCAGGAGACTCCCCTTATTCGTTCTCCCCGTTTCAAAAAGTGCCATGAAAATCCCCGTGGAAAGTGCGGCCAGTCCACAATGTTAGCGTGACTGTTTGTAGTTCAGTGGGCCACAAACAGACGGTCACTTCCTGGCGTTGTGATCCTCGGTGTGCACGAGAAGAGGTTCGTTTCACCGGTGCCAACCGCGTACAAATATTATTGCCACACGCATTTCACCGCAACCGGCTTTCCATTCGGAAGTGGAACAAGCTGAAAACTGGTGGCTTTCGTAACCTAACGGGTTGGGATCTGTGATGGCGAAGCAACGTGTTCCGCTGATCGAGATGCTGGTGGAAGCGACAACCTAGCACAACCCACACAGTTCCTCTTCACTGTACTGTACAGTTTTCCTATACAATTCCACACCACATTTTGGAACGTTTTCTTTTCTCAGGCCTTTCTTGTCTTGTGTTTCTATCTCGGCTCAAAACATTGGCTTGGCGGTTGACTTGCAAAGGTGTTTATTTGTTTTTATTATTTGTAGTTTTGGGTTTGCCGGTTGACTTTCGTTTGCCGGGTTTTTCGTCGAAAAAAAAAAAATTGTCGTGGGCAAACGGTACTCGCCCGATTTGGCAAATGATTGAATCCTACGCTCGGGTGTCGCTGGTAGATGACGGAGTTCCAATTTGGGAAGGTGGTCGAATAAGGAGACGTCCAGAGGACGCGTTCAATGACCGTAACATTGACCGAGAGAGGAATGTTTGTTTTTAGCGTCGTATGAGCCTTTAGCATGTGTTTTAGTTTGATTTACTAACTCTGATTTAAATCTATTTTCAAGTTCGTATGATTGTTGTTTGTAAAACATTTTATTTATTTCCGTAAAGAAGTATAACCTTTTCCTTTTACTTCATATATTACTATTCGATAGTCCAGACGATTTTATTCAACTTTGAATTTACCGTAATCATTTGGTGTTACTATACACTTGACCTATTTACAAGTCAAGTACAAACCATGCATGTCACGAAATGCCCTTTTTCGCCATTTCTCGTACCGGCTGTATCAAATTGGGTAATCTGACATTTTAATTACGCTTGGCACGCACACGAATTGTTAATTTTAGAAAAGACGTTGCGTTTTCACCTTCACCAGACATTGGTGCGTTGATGCGTCGCAGCGAATTTCTGTAGGTAAGGTGGGATATTTCTTTTTGGTTATTAGATTTTACGAGATGAACTTTCGATATGTCGATTTTTAGTTAATAAAGTTAAACAAGTTGGGGTTTCTTGTTATTAGCTACACGCTTATTTGTTACTAAAAACCCAACGTCCACCTTACCACACCATTCGTTGTTCGACTGCTCCTAAAAACCCACACACTCGAAGCAATTATTCTACGAGCGTGTCTGGCCGTTAAGGAATCGAAAAGTCTCCTTGCGAACGAGTTCTGCTCGTTGGCGATAAACATCGGTGTTGCATCGAAAAACAAGTTTGCCTGACAATCCCAACCGTTTGTTCTTGAGACGCCTTCCATTTCCTCATCAAGTCGGTGGACTAGATGCTTGCAAGCCAATCACACAGACGGCCAGTGCGGTTGGGCAAGTACCAGGCTCCAGTTTCCAATGTTTGCGGAGCTCGTGGGCTGGAATGGAGTTAGCGTATCAGAGCCAGAGTATCTGCGGTGCGACGGCATAAAGGTTTCCGTTCATGACGCTCATGTTCGTTGCTACCGTTTAATTTAGTTTTTTGTCGACCGGTTAGGCACGTTGTTGCTTGGAGGCTTTTACAAGAGCAGTGAGCCCAAAAAGAAGAGAAAAAACGACCAACGGGGTAATTGCGAAGGTAAATGCCTCAAGGCTATTTATATGCTTAGCCTGTTCTCCCGTTCTCTCAGCCAGTGAGGAGATTGTCTTTCGAACCCAGACCAACAACTACTTACTGAAAATTGATCCGGGGAATCCTTTACTGAGGCAACCGAGCCCTTCTTGTGGTATTAAAACTCTTAGTTCTAAAAAACGCTGTCTTATCCAATCGTCAACCTAGGTGTGCTGCTTGAACAGTTGTACCCTGGAGTGCACTGAAATGCACACCGGGACGATGTCCGTAAGGTTTCCGTTCCACTATCGAACAAGGAATTGCATCGTTTTTTTTATACACGAAAACATAAAAAACACCCCTCCGTTTGGGGTCTTTCTATCGGTTGTTTCCAAGTGTGCCGGTGCTGGTCGTGACGGAGGGCAACATACATGTACGCCATGCCTGCTATCGATTCCGTTTCACGAATATTATTGCAACACACGGTAGCATGAAACATGAATAACAAGTAGTGCAAACCGGCGCCATTGCTTGCCAACCCTCCAAAAGGGGGTGTGTTGAACCGTTTCGTACACCGCACGAATAAGTATTGCAATCGTCGCTAAAAGGTAAGAAAAGTAACCATTATTCAAATAGGTCACACCCGCATCTTCTCATTACAAATTGGAAAAATCCACAATTGATTTATGTTCCAATTGGGAGAAAGTTTAAAATGGCGTGACCGAGTTTTCAAACCTTGAGTAAACAGCAACAATTTTCAGGGGTGTCTGGAAAATATAAATAATAAACCAAACAACCACTCGAAACCTCTCAACAAATGGCACAAATAAAAAAAGTAAAAGTTTCAGCAAACAAAACTCACAATCCGCGTGGGGGTACGCCGATAACGTTCACTTTCCATCGCCCGCTGGCCTCTCCTTGATACGAAGCCCCCGACGCTCATCCGTCTCAGGAACGAGGCCAGCAATACCCTCATTATCCCCCTCCTTGTACCTTGCCCGGTACCCGCAAGGGACGATGCAAAAGCGATGTAAAATCGATCATCGAAACATCGATCGTACACTGACCAGATCGTCGCCCTTTGGATACAGGACAACGATGGCGATCACCCTTTCCATACGAAGTTTTTTCTGCTCGTTGGACCGGTTAGGAGGGGCAACGAAGAAAGCGTACTTTGGGAAGCAAAATAAAACGAAGAACCACCACCGGTGCCGCGATTTCTCGCGGTTCCTGCTTCTTCGTTCTCGTATTCTGAACGTGAACGCCATACGTGACCGTTCTACTTACCGCAAGGGCACAGGAGCAAAACAAACACGGCTTCGTTTGGGGCTGTTCAAATAAACTTTCCTTTTCACAAACTTTCAACACTTTTCGACCTGCGTCTGCTTCTTCGTTGTACCGTGGTGGTCACTGCAGTTTGCTGTACCGCGGTTTCATGTGACCCGAACCGGTTTGGGGCTTTTCTTTATCTCCGTGGAAGGGCTACAGAGGTTTTAATTTGGCAAGTTCTCAAACTGTGGAGTTGGCTAAGTGGCTTTTTGCCCCTTCCCCCAGAAGAGTTTGGTGTGATCGTGCAGTTGTTTCGGGCCACCACTAGATCACAAAACGAGCTCCGGCACTTCTTTGGACCACTTTTGAACACTTGCACCACATACACACACAATTTGCATGAAATGGCCAACAGAAACAACACAATTAGGGTGCAATGCTGCAATGTACCCCGGTTTCACGCGACGAACACGGTTTCACGCGACGTTTGATGAATTTTTGTATGGCGGGATTTTCCTTTAGACCCTGCTATACGCGGAGTGATACGCGAAACTCACATGCGTGACTGGAACGTTGGGCACGTTTAGCTTCACGCAGCCACCAACCTGCCCTACTCGGTACGCAACAGTGCGATAAAATGATCCACACGCAAAACCGTCCACGGGTCACACACTTCCGGTGTGTATACGCACCTTCTCTGTGTGGCTGTTCGCGACCACCTCGTGCGGTGTCTCGTACACGACTGAAAACTCTTCGCGGCCATCCGCGAGCAATCCCTTTCATGCGTTCAGCGGTTCACCCCACGAGGACCGGGAGAACGCAAAGAGCGAAAAGAAATTGTGACGTCACAACGTCTTTAGACCCCAACGTTGGTTAGGGGGGCACCGGTTTTCTCACGTCTCGAGACGCTCGGAGATAGCGTCCGATGTGGATGCTCATCTTGCTATGGTGGGGATGAGAATTTATGGTTAAAAAGGTTGTTTGGCGATGCTATCAGGGCATAATTAGAAACTGGATGATCGTTCCCCTTTCAGCTCTTGAAAAGAAGGTGTAAAATTAGAAAAAAAATAAATCATACTCATTAGCTTTCAAATTAAGTTTTGGTTGAAATCCAACGGTTTACGTTAAAAAAAGAGAAAAGATCGAACGCCTCTCAGTTTGCTTCAATACTTCTGGAAAACTATTTTAAGGTAATTAAAAATTAATTGCTGTGCTTTAACGGTAATCTAGTAAAAAATTAAAGCTGCTTAGTGAAATTATGATTGAAGATTCATTGTTTATTCATTTTCATCTGTAAATTGTTACAAAAATAAGTAAATCTGTATAAGTTTTTCCTCCACAACAGGTAACCCTTACGACTATAACAACGATCATAGAGAAATCATATATTATATTGCCCCACCTTAACCACTTGCAGCTCAGTTTTCGCTGATCACCGATGCCTTGGTTTTTCCTGTGGTCGAATGCCCATTTTGGTATAGTTATCCGTTTAAAATCGTTCGATTTGTTTGTGGTTTTCGTATTTTCCCAACTGATGCAGATTATCCCACCAGAGCCGTAGACGGTGCTGCAGGATAAGCCGGAACCAGGGCGTCAGCGGTGCATCTAGGTTACCGATCGTAGCGTCCAGCTCCTTCCGGCTGATGTAGCGCACTTCGCTCACCTCGGAGTCGTTCGGTTTGAGATCGACATCCTTCTGCAAGAACAGAATGTAGTCGATCTCGTGCTCGCCCCACGTACCGTCGCCCCGGTCGGCGTAGTGTATGCGCGTGAGGTAGTGGAAGTTTTCTGGCCTCGCCTGGAAATGATCGGTAAATGCAGGAGTAAACGTGTGTTTTTGCTGTATGTTGCCTTTAACTTACCTGAGCCATCGGAATACCGAGCTCGTAGTTCAGCCTTCGTTGGGCGGCGCGTCGTATGCCAAGGGCATTCAGTTCCTCCCGTTCGCCCTCGATGTCCCACAGCGGATGGCTACAGCAGGCGTTGGTAAAGCAGTCGGGAAACGTTATCTACCCAACGAATCATGTTCGTTGTCATACAAAATACCAAAACATAAACAGACACAAATAAAAGAAGCACGATCTACATAAAATCAGGAATAACAATCATCGCTAGCGTTTGAATTATTCATCCTGTATGACGTAAGGATGGAAACGGAGCGAACGATTGAGGCGCTGGCGCTTGTGTAGGGTGAAATCTGTGGGAGAAAGTGGGTACAATCAGCCCACCAGATGATAAAAAGCATACCTTGTGGATGGTTCTTCGTTGGAGCAGCATATCACCAGCACTGTTGAACAGAAACACACTAAATGCTCTATGCAGACGAATGTTGCCTTCATCATCCACCCGATGGCAGTCCCGCTTCGATATGCTGCCTGTGTACTGATCCTGATCGTTAACCAGGATACATTTCTCCTCCATTGCCAACTCCTGCAGTTTGGCGAAGTTTGCCGCGGCCACATTTGAATACGCCCTGGTAGGCAGGACGAGCGTGCGAAGCGTACGAGCAAGTTGGCCTAACATGTTGGCTTGATTTCACTCAAATACTAGTCAAATAAACTAACGAAAACTCAGACAAGACACTGATTGCTCATTCGAAGACTCCGCCTAAAGGACTGTACGACTCGAGGAATGATTATTTGCGTTGCGGAACCATTTGTTGGCAGTCTAATCTCTTGGAATTCGTAAACAAACCTTCGTTTCAGCTCTGTCAGTTTCCATAAAAATTTGACATACACCATGCTCATACTTGTTCGATCAAACTAAAATTCCACTACGTAAAGTTACATGAATTTGAAAAAATAAGCAAGATGGCTTGAATCGCAGTCCATTGTAATTTATTTTAAAATAATTTCACATAACTAGTAAGAACACTGCATGAGAAACATTGGATTGCAAAATACCACAACCCTTGCCTTACCATAAAGCATCCCATAACACAGCAGTATAAACATAGGCGGCTCGAGGGTTCAGTGCTGTCAAAGACCCTTCTTCTACGAGAAGAAATGAAAAAATAGCTGGATGATTGATAATCAATCTCGTCAAGTAATAGTTTGAAGATTTGGATTGCATATTCGTAGCGCGTCGGAAAAACGCTGCGAATAGTTAGTGGCCAGCGCTCTCTGCAAGAAATTTCACCCCCAAAGGCACCGCTTAAGCTGACCGACATCATTCACGATGGTAAGCAGGCGTATCGGAATCCTAGAAAGTGCCCTATCACCAGTTCGTCCGATAACAAACTTCCGTTTTCCACCCACAACACATCGCATTGCAGATTCGCTTCATCCTGATACAGAACCGTGCGGGCAAAACGCGGCTAGCGAAATGGTACATGAACTTCGACGATGACGAAAAGCAAAAGCTGATCGAGGAGGTGCACGCCGTGGTGACGGTGCGTGACGCGAAACACACGAACTTTGTCGAGTTCCGCAACTTCAAGATCGTGTACCGCCGGTACGCGGGGCTGTACTTCTGCATTTGCGTCGACGTGAACGACAATAATCTGTGCTACCTGGAAGCGATCCACAACTTTGTCGAGGTGCTGAACGAGTACTTCCACAACGTGTGCGAGCTGGATCTGGTGTTCAACTTCTACAAGGTGTACACGGTCGTGGACGAGATGTTCCTGGCGGGCGAAATCCGCGAAACATCACAGACGAAAGTTCTCAAACAGTTGTTGACGTTGAATTCGTTGGAGTAAGAACCTTGTCCCCTCTCCGAACGATATCCAGGACCGGGTGGAACTGTGTAGGTATTAATTGTTGCTCGATGCTTCTCCTCATCGCGATGTATGTTTTTCTTTTGTGTGTTACTCAACATTTGCGTATACCTGGTACCTTGCGGTACGTCCACTCAACGATGCGTTGCACAGCACGCAAGACGAGCCAATCGATGGCACAAACAAACCGAGAAGAACTGAATGAATCATTCCAAAAGAATCATTGATTGATGGCCAATCGTCGTCGCGGTCGTTGACGTGATGCGCTTGTATGCCATATTTCAGGAACCGACCAGAACCATCGTCTCATTATGCCAGCATCATTCAACTGCTGTTCAGCTTTTTGCGCTACTTTTCTCACCCCCCCAACCACCGGCGTCTTTTAGGGATAGTCTTGGCGCTTGAACCACACTCACCGATTGCCGGATCAATTCGCGCGTATCGATAGCTAATTTCACGCTACCCAAACATTGTATGATAACTGCTAGAAAGTGAGAGGAGAAGCACTGCCGGCTAGCATGAGCAGACACCCATTTCAAGATTCATACCATAACTGTACGTGTAGTGAAGAAAGATATATTTCCTTCAGTAATTTCCTAGGGGGTTTGTAAACCATACTCGTACGAATCAAACCCGAGTCGACGATGGTCCAGTGGCAACCGCTAGATGCGAGGTGAATGCTGCGCGAAACTCACCAAATGTGTACTGGGGTTAAATTAATCGAATGCATTAAATATAAAAAAATTAAGGGAAATATTATAGTAATATAACTATTATAATATATATTATCGAATGATCTGTATTGCGTAGTAATCGAATAAACGGAATGAGACCATAAACCTAATCTATTGTTTCGTAGTGTAAAGAAAGCTAGCTGATGGTCATTAAATAGAATCATTTTTATTATTGCATGAATTCCGATTCGCTAAAACATACACAACCTATAAAAATGATGCGTCCCCAAGGCGCAACTCTAGCAGGTCTAACTCCGTATATTTGAAGTTACATACAATTGATATCTAATAGAAATCAGTCTACAATTAATAAAAGGCCTCTACGGTGTTTCATTTCCACGGTCTAGGGGTTTTCCCGGAACATGGCTTCCCACCGAGCTGATTGAGTGCGGTGGCTGACGCAGATTTGCTCATCGTCCCTGCAACATCGCGCGTTGTCCCCTCTCTGGTGGTCTGTTTTCGACAGCTCGATAGCACCTCCTCCAGTCGCTTGAGATCATTGGGTGATTTTTCCAGCAGTAACTCGATGTAATTGTGAAGTAGTTCCTTGGGAAACGTGGGGACATGGCCGGCGTCCGTCGACCGACGCTCAGCTGTCGTTTGCGGAACTGGCGTACGGAAAGAATCGGACTCGTCGGTCAAAACGGATGTCTTCAGTGATCGCACACCATCGAGACGATCTTTGTCGAGTTGGCTGAGCGCGAAGCGATTGAACTGCTTCGACTTGGCCTCGAGATCGGACAGTTTGGAGGAGTTGTTCTCCTGTCCGCGCTGCCCGGGGCTCATGAGCACATCCAGTGCTTGCTTCCACTGGTTTTCCATTATCCGGTGCAGCTGTTCGGCAATATCGGCCCGCCGATGCTGTATCGTGTGCAGCTTTTCCTCCAGCTCGTGGATGCGCTTCGCCGAGTTGGCCAACTGTAGACGGTAGAGCGATTCCTGCTCATTGTACCGTTCCGTGAGCAGCTGTATCTCCTGCTCGCGTTTGTGATCGATCAGTTCGATCTGTCGCTTGGCACGATCGGTCAGTGATCGTTCCTTTTTCTGCGATTCATCCTTCAGCTCTGCCTCAACGGTCGTGAGCTGTTTCTGGAACTCTTTTAGCTTATCCGAAACAACATCTTCCAGCTGGGATTGATAGTACTTTTTCAGCGAAACTCGTTGTATTTCCAGCTCTTTAAGCAGTTTTTTCTAAAATATATAGAAACCAGTTTTGAGTTTTAACAGTTAAAGAGATTTCACCTTCGCCGTTGCTTACCGATTCCTCCTGATGGACAAGGATTTGTTCCTTCATGTGTTTCGTTTGTTCGCGCAAACTTTCGTTTTCGCGTGTGACCTCCGTGAAACGTTTCCCTAGGCTATCAGTTTTCGTTTTTAGTGCACAAAAATCCGCCCTCAAGCGCACACCATCGGCGAGTTTCTTCCGTTCGCTCTCCAAATCTGCCCCCAGCTGGTCGTTCGCTTTGCGCAACTTTCCCAGCTGTTCCCTTAGCTGCCGTTCATTGTCGCGGCTGTTGGCAAGACGTATTTGAAGATCCTCCAGCTGGCGTTTGTGCACCTCGTTCACGTCCCGGTTGGCACTGGCGAGCGTTTCCACTTTCGTCTCCAACGCTTCGTTCTTGGCCTCCAACTTTCGGACGAGATTCAACGTTTCCGTGATTTCCTTCTCAAGGAAAAGGTTCTTGTTTTTCACCTCCAAATTTTCCGCCATCAGTTTTTCGTGCGTTTCGATATGCTTTAGTTCCATGTCCCTTATTCGACTGGTCAACCGAGTCGTTTCCTGCTCGAGGTTGCCGATGATGGTCACCTTCTCCTTGTCAACGGACAGGGCAACGGATATTTTCTCCTCGTACTCGAGCAATTTCATCTGTAACGATTGGATGTTACGTTCGCAATGCTGCCGCCGTAGACGCTCCTCCTGGAGGGCTTTCGAGTATTCGGGTTGCCCTGGTGCACCATTCGTGTACCAAATATCGCTTAGATTGAGGAGATTTCCATTTTTAGAGGCCGGTTTAGTAGACGCTGCGTTCTGTACGTTTCGTGGTGGTTTCTGTGGAACTGGCCCACATGGTGGAGCCGGTTTCACTAGCCCGTGGAAGTCGTTCCCTGTGAGCGAAGGGTAATCGTGCATCGACAACCCGTTGATATCGAGCAGCGATCCATCGGGACTATGCACGCCGTTGTGTTGATGGTGCAATGGGTGGTGTTGCTGGGGCTGTTTGTGATCGCCCTCCTGAAGGTATTGATCGATTTCGTGGAGAATATACTGCTGCTCCTTGTGCGGCTCCGGGTGCCCGGGGTGTCGTTTGAACGGGGTGGATGCAACGTATTGTTCGGTACGTTCGGCAGCCGAACAACCGTTCATCGAGTAACTTCCTATTCCGGCCATCGAAAGTGTGCTGTTGCGATGGGCAAATGACTCGTACGACAAACAATCCACACTTCCGAACGAACAGTTGTTGGCAGTGGTTCGTCGGAGCGTCTCCGCAACGGGAGACTCACAGTTGAAGAAATCCGGAGGAATCAACAACAAAATGTCCGTTTCATCGGAATCACTCATCACATGCTGGTGGCTGGAGGTTGTAAAACACTAAACAAAATGAGCAAAACTTAAATTTCACACAAAAAAACACGTAAAACGGACACAAACTAAACTGAAACGATCGCCACCAACGCCGCGACGATGCGAAGAAAACGAAAACAAACAGAAGCTGACACGGGCGTCAGGTAGCGGTGTTGGTTGTAAACAAACGGAATTTTGGTTACTACCACAACACCTGTGCTGTCAGTTGCACAACGACGTTAGTTTCTCATAATTTTAAAGATTTTTTCATGCGTTCCTTCTTTTAATATAGCAATATTGATAAATAAGAAGTATTAAATATTAAACCTCGTAAACGGTGCATTGTAATGTAATTTTATTCTGTTTTTATTTCAAGATGATGCAAGTACTGCTAGTTCATGGGAATATGTCATGTGTGTCGATTACTGTCACTACGAATTGTCGGCGAAAAAAAACACGACCGCTTGTCCAGTTGTCAGCTTTTTGTGTGTGGTGTTTTCGACGACAGGATTGGCACGCTGAAAACTGGTTACATTTGTCCTCAAAAATGGCTGATGCCGATGTAAGTAACACGTATCGTTTGTTTCCAACCTGCCTGCCAATCTGCAACACTGCCGACGGGCAATGGTGAACATTTTCACTTATCTTCAACCTTTCTCTCTGTCCCGGCTATCGAACTGCCAACATCATAGCTTGCTAAGGCACTGAAAGATTTACCCAACCGGGTGCTAAATGTGCCCGTCGAGGAACGTCCAGAGTTGTTTCGCAATGTGATCGACGTTTTACCAAATCCGGGTAAGTGGTCATCGGTTGTAGATCGTGTTTACATCACATAGAACCGGCAAACTACCATCGCTGTATGTGTTTAAGCTCGTTCTAACCTCAATTTGTTTTTATCATCCCAGCTGTGGGATGGGGGGGGAGGGAGTTAAACAATACTGTGAAATCATGTTCAATGCTATCTTGTGCGCTATCTTGCAGGAATAAACGCCACGATTGTACGAGGAATCTGTAAAGTGATTGGAACAACCCTTACCAAATACAAGGACCCAGAATCACAGGCGCTCGTGCGGGAGCTGCTAGTGGCGGTGCTGAAGCAGCATCCCGATCTGACCTATGAGCACTTCAATGCCGTACTGAAAGCACTGCTCACGAAGGACCTCGCCGCGGCTCCACCGATCAAAGGTGCCCAGGCGGCCGTCTTGGCGCTGGGATGGGCAAATCTGATCGCTTCCAACGCTGACCACGAGTCGGCCGTTGGTAAGAAAGAGTTTCCCAAGCTGCTCGAAATCCAAGCCGGCCTCTACCAGCTCTCGCTCACCTCGGGCATACAGAAGATATCGGACAAGGCGTTCAGCTTTCTGCGCGAGTTTTTCTCACGCGACGAAGAACAGGCCCAGCGTTACTTTGACAAGCTGCTTACGCTCGAACCGTCGGCCGGCGTTATTGTGATGCTGTGTGCCATTTTGCGCTTTTCACAGCAGGAGTACGATTCGGTAGCGCTGCTCGATCAGAACAAGGCCAAACTGCTGGACCACATGGTGAAGGGACTGATAACGGTAAAGACAAAACCACACGCGAGCGACATTGGGGCGTGCTCGGTACTGCTGAAGGCGCTAACGAAGGATGAGTTCCGGACGATCATCGTGCCCACCTTGCAGCGGTCGATGCTGCGATCGGCGGAAGTGATTCTGCGCGCCGTCGGTGCAATAGTGAACGAACTGGAGCTCGACATCAGCGATCATGCGCACGAGCTCGGTAAACCGCTCGTGCAGAATCTGGCCTCGAAGGAGGAAACGGTACGCCTCGAAGCGGTGGAATCGTTGAAACAGGTCGCTCTCAAGTGTAGCACCACAAGCGCAATCGAAGCGCTGCTCAAGGAAGTGTTTGCGGTGCTGAATGGTTCCGGTGGGAAGATTACCGTGGCCGAGCTAAGGATAAACCTGTTGCAAGTGAGTAACGGTGCTTAGTTTTCAATTGAATAGAATTAAATTGACGAGTTGTTACTCCTTTTTAGGGCGCCGGTAATTTGAGTTACAACAACATCCCATCGAAGCAAATTCAGACTATCCTCCCGGCGACCTGTGAATACTTCACCAAGGTGCTGGAATCGGAAATCCAGGAGAAAGTCATCTGCCATGCGCTGGAAATGTTTGGCCTCTGGACGGTAAACTACCAGGGTGAGATCCCGCCGAAAGTGGTGCAACTGTTCAAGAAGGGTCTCGATGCGAAGGCACAACCCATCCGCACGAGCTACCTCCAGTGGTTCCTTTCCTGCCTTCGCCATGGCAAGCTCCCGAGTGGGAACGATTTCAGCACGACGCTTTCGAAAATCGTCGAAAAGGCCGCCCAAAACCCGGCCCAAACGCCGCTCGTTACGGAAGGCGTCGGAGCGGCCTGCATCCTGCTGCTAACGAATCCCGCCGTCACCGAGAAGCTGAAAGACTTCTGGAACATCGTTCTCGACATGGGCAAGCAGATATTCCTCGGCGAGAAGTTTCTCGCGGCCACAAACGTCGAAACGCTCTGCTACGTGATGGTGATATGCGAGCAGCTGCTTCTAAACCACCGGGATGAGCTGAAGGGCGGTGGTGCGGAACCGTTGTTCCGGGCAGCGATCGTATGCATGATGTCGGCCCATGCGAAGGTGCGCCGTTATTGCCTACCGCTGGTACGGAAGATGGTGAACAGCTCCGACGGGGTCACGTTGGCGAACAGTTTACTCAACGAACTGACCCGCTACGTGGAGACGGCAAAGATTGCCGGCGAAGGCGAACCGCAGGAGGACGGTGTTACTCCAGGCCAGGGCCTTATCGATACCATATGGGCCATTTGCAGCGTAGAAAACTTCACCAATGCCGACGCTCAGTCGCTCGCACTCAGCGCGATGCTGTGCACGCATCATCCGGCGGCCGTGTCGATCAGCTCGAACCTCTGGGAGAATATTTTGGTGCAATACAAACTAAACGGCAAGCAGTTTATCGCCCTCAATACGGCCCAGATCGAAGAAACGTTCTTCAGCTCGTACAAAGCGACGGCCATGTATGAGAATACGCTCGGGACACTGTCGCGTCTCAGTCCGGATCTTATCCTGCCAGTGTTGGTGAAAAACGTGGCCGATCAGCTGAACAATTCGCGCATGTCAAACGTCACGGACGAGGAGTACTTTACCTACCTGACACCGGACGGTGAGCTGTACGATAAGAGCGTCATTCCGAGTTCGGACGAGCAGATCCAAACGGCACACATGAAGCGAGAGAACAAGGCTTATAGGTAAGATAGTTGGAAATCAAAAGTTGGCGTGTTTTGGCGAGTAGATCACCATGATTACGTAGTGTAATACGAGGGTGATGTTGTTCATGCAAGAACATTTAATTATCAATCTTTTTCTCCCCACAATTTCAGCTACAAAGAACAACTGGAAGAGCTACAGTTGCGCCGCGAGTTGGAAGAGAAGCGGCGCAAGGAAGGTAAATGGAAGCCACCGCAGCTGACACCGAAGCAGAAGGAGGTGATCGAGAAGCAGCGCGAAAAGGAGAACGCTATCAAGGTGCGGCTGCGGGCACTGAACGATTCCATCACGACACTCGTGTCCCAGATCGAGGGCGCCGCCAAGGGTACCCCGAAGGAACTGTCGATGTTTTTCCCCACGCTACTACCGGCCATTCTGCGCGTGTTTTCGTCTCCCCTCGCGGCGCCGGCCATGGTGAAGCTGTATCTCCGGCTCAAGGACACCTGCTTTACCGGCGATCGGGTGGAGCTGGGGCGGGATATTTCGATTGCGACAATACGGCTCAGTAAACCACATTGCGATCTGGAGGAGAGCTGGTGCACGGCCAACCTGGTCGAGCTGGTGAGCGACATTCTCGTGACGCTGTACGATGAAACGATCGATATGTTCAACGTGCACCGGGAGGAGGACGGTGCCAAGGGGTACCTGCTGAACGCGCCCTCCTTCAGCTACACGTTCGAGTTCCTCAAGCGGGCCATCACGCTGCCGGAGGCGCAACAGGATGAAAGTTTGGTGATCAATGGCGTGCAGATTATCGCGTATCACGCGCAGCTCAAGGGTGACACGGTCGATGGGAAGGACTTCGAGGACCTGTACCATCCGCTGTACATGCCGCGGCTGGAGATGATAAAGCTACTGTTGCGGCTTACCCAGAGCCACCGCGGGCGGGTGCAAACGCAGGCCGTCGCCGCGCTGCTCGACGTGGCGGAGAGTAGCTCCGGCAGGGAGTACGCGGCTCGGGCGGATCAGCGAGAAATCGAATGCCTGCTGATGGCACTGCAGGACGAGCTGGATGCGGTACGCGATGTGGCCCTTCGGGCACTCGCCATCATGATCGACGTGCTGCCCTCGATCGCGGACGACTACGAGCTGGGGCTGCGGTTAACTCGCCGCCTGTGGGTGGCCAAGCACGACCTTTCGCAGGACACGCGCCAGCTGGCGGAGAACCTGTGGCGCGAGGGCCACTACGAACTGCCGATCGTGATGGGGGACGAGCTGATGAAGGACATTATCCATCCGGAACCGTGCATCCAGAAGGCGGCCGCCGCCGCCCTGGTGACCATCCTTACGGAAGACTCGTCGACGATCGAGTCGGTGCTCGAGCAGCTGCTGGAGATCTACCGTGAAAAGCTCGTCATGATTCCGGCCAAGCTGGATCAGTTCGATCGGGAGATAGAGCCGGCCATCGACCCGTGGGGACCGCGGCGCGGGGTCGCCATTACGCTCAGCAACATTGCGCCCTTCCTAACGCCCGAGCTCGTGAAGAGCCTAATGCAGTTCATGGTTCGCCACGGGTTGCGCGATCGCGAGGAGATCGTACACAAGGAGATGCTGGCGGCGTCGCTGGCGATCGTGGAGCACCACGGTAAGGACAGCGTTGCCTACCTGCTGCCAACGTTCGAGCACTTCCTCGACAAAGCACCGAGCCACAGCGCGTACGATAACATCCGCCAGGCGGTGGTCATTCTGATGGGCTCGCTGGCGCGCCATCTAGATCGGGAAGACGAACGCATCATGCCGATCATCGAGCGGTTGCTGGCCGCCCTTGCGACACCGTCGCAGCAGGTCCAGGAGGCGGTCGCCAACTGCATCCCGCATCTGATCCCCGCCGCCAAAGATCAGGCGCCCGCCATGGTGAAGAAGCTGATGCAGCAGCTGGTGAAGTCGGAAAAGTATGGCGTACGGCGGGGCGCTGCGTACGGCATTGCAGGAATCGTCAAGGGTCTGGGCATCCTTTCGCTCAAGCAGCTCGACATCATGAGCAAGCTGACGCTGCACATCCAGGACAAGAAGAACTACAAGTGCCGCGAGGGTGCGCTTTTTGCGTTCGAGATGTTGTGCAGCACGCTTGGCCGGCTGTTCGAGCCGTATATCGTGCATGTCCTGCCTCACCTGCTGCAGTGTTTCGGCGACTCGTCGTCGTACGTGCGTGAGGCGGCGGACGAGTGTGCCAAGACGGTCATGGCGAAGCTATCGGCACACGGTGTGAAGCTCGTGCTTCCCTCGCTGCTGAACGCGCTGGACGAGGACTCGTGGCGCACGAAGACGGCCTCGGTCGAGCTGCTCGGTGCGATGGCGTTCTGTGCCCCGAAGCAGCTCTCCTCCTGCCTTCCCAGCATCGTACCCAAGCTGATGGAGGTGCTCGGTGACTCGCACATCCGGGTGCAGGAGGCGGGCGGTGATGCGTTGCGTGTGATTGGGAGTGTCATCAAAAATCCCGAAATTCAAGCAATCGTACCGGAGCTGCTGAAAGCGCTCGAGGATCCGTCGGGTAGGACGTCGGCTAGCTTGCAGTCGCTGCTGCAGACAAAGTTCGTGCACTTCATCGATGCACCCTCGCTGGCGCTCATCATGCCGGTGGTGCAGCGCGCCTTTATGGATCGCTCGACCGAGACGCGCAAGATGGCGGCGCAGATCATCGGCAACATGTACTCGCTGACGGACCAGAAGGACCTAACGCCCTACCTGCCGAACATCATTCCCGGGCTCAAGACGTCGCTGCTCGATCCGGTGCCGGAGGTGCGTGCCGTGTCGGCCCGTGCCCTCGGGGCGATGGTGCGCGGGATGGGTGAGTCGTCGTTCGAAGACCTCCTACCGTGGTTGATGCAAACGCTCACGTCCGAGTCGAGCAGCGTCGATCGGTCCGGCGCGGCCCAGGGTCTCTCGGAGGTGGTCGGTGGGCTCGGCGTGGAGAAACTGCACAAGCTGATGCCGGAAATTATCGCCACGGCCGAGCGCACCGACATCGCGCCACACGTCAAGGATGGCTACATCATGATGTTCATCTACATGCCGTCGGCCTTCCCGAACGACTTTACGCCGTACATTGGGCAGATCATCAACCCGATCCTGAAGGCGCTCGCGGACGAGAACGAGTACGTGCGCGATACGGCGCTAAAGGCTGGCCAGCGAATCGTCAACCTGTACGCCGAGTCGGCGATCGCGCTGCTGCTGCCCGAGCTGGAGAAGGGCTTGTTCGACGATAACTGGCGCATCCGGTACAGCTCGGTGCAGCTGCTCGGCGATCTGCTGTACAAGATTTCGGGCGTGTCGGGCAAGATGACGACGCAGACGGCCTCGGAGGACGACAACTTCGGTACGGAGCAGAGCCACAAGGCGATCATACGCAGTCTCGGAGGCGATCGGCGAAATCGGGTGCTGGCCGGGTTGTATATGGGCCGCAGCGACGTCTCGCTCATGGTACGCCAGGCCGCCCTGCACGTGTGGAAGGTGGTTGTCACCAACACACCGCGTACGTTGCGTGAAATCCTGCCGACACTGTTCTCCCTGCTGCTCGGTTGTTTGGCCAGCACGAGCTACGACAAGCGACAGGTGGCAGCCCGCACGCTCGGCGATCTGGTACGCAAGCTGGGTGAGCGTGTCCTGCCGGAAATCATTCCGATCCTCGAGCGTGGCCTCAACTCGGATCAGGCCGATCAGCGACAGGGCGTTTGCATTGGGCTGTCGGAGATTATGGCATCTACCTCGCGCGACATGGTGCTCACGTTCGTGAACAGCCTCGTGCCGACGGTACGCAAAGCGTTAGCCGATCCACTGCCCGAGGTGCGTCAGGCCGCAGCTAAAACTTTCGACTCACTGCACACGACGGTCGGATCGCGTGCCCTCGAGGACATTCTTCCTTCGATGCTGGAAAGCCTCTCCGATCCCGATCCGGATGTGGCCGAATGGACGCTGGATGGCTTGCGGCAGGTGATGGCCATCAAATCGCGTGTCGTCCTACCCTACCTGATTCCGCAGCTCACGGCCACCCCGGTCAACACGAAGGCACTCTCCATTCTCGCGTCGGTGGCGGGCGAGGCACTGACCAAGTACCTGCCGAAGATCCTGCCGGCCCTCCTATCCGCGCTGGCCGCCGCCCAAGGCACACCGGAGGAAGTGCAAGAGCTCGAGTACTGCCAGGCGGTTATTCTGTCCGTCAGCGACGAGGTCGGCATCCGGACGATCATGGACACGGTGATGGAGTCCACCAAATCGGACATACCGGACACGCGCAAAGCGGCCGCCACGCTACTGTGCGCGTTCTGTACGCACTCCCCGGGCGATTACTCGCAATACGTGCCGCAACTGTTGCGCGGATTGTTGCGCCTGCTGGCCGACAGCGATCGGGACGTGTTGCAGCGCTCGTGGGATGCCCTGTCGGCGGTGACGAAAACGCTCGACTCGACGCAACAGATCGCGCACGTAACGGACGTCCGGCAGGCGGTCAAGTTTGCCAGCAGCGACCTACCGAAGGGTGGCGAACTGCCCGGTTTCTGTCTGCCGAAGGGTATCACGCCACTCCTGCCCGTATTCCGTGAGGCGATCCTCAACGGGCTGCCCGAGGAGAAGGAGAACGCAGCGCAAGGTTTGGGTGAGGTGATTCAGCTGACCTCGCCGGCTTCGCTGCAACCCTCGGTGGTGCACATCACCGGCCCGCTGATCCGTATCCTGGGTGATCGGTTCAACGCCGGTGTGAAGGCAGCCGTCCTGGAAACACTCGCCATTCTCCTGCACAAGGTGGGCATCATGCTGAAGCAGTTCCTGCCCCAGCTGCAGACCACCTTCCTGAAGGCACTGCACGACCCGAGCCGGGTGGTGCGTATCAAGGCGGGCCACGCACTGGCCGAGCTCATCCTCATCCACACCCGCCCCGATCCGCTGTTCGTGGAGCTGCACAACGGCATCAAGAACGCGGACGATGCGAGCGTTCGCGAGACGATGCTGCAAGCGCTCCGTGGGCTGCTAACGCTGGCCGGCGATAAGATGACGGAACCACTGCGGAAACAGATCTACACCACACTGTCCGGCATGCTTGACCATCCGGAGGACATCTCGCGGGCTGCCGCGGCCGGATGCTTCGGTGCGCTCGCCCGCTGGCTCGCACCGGATCAGCTCGAGGACGCACTGGTGACGCACATGCTCAACGAAGACTATGGTGATGATGCACAGCTGCGCCATGGTCGCACGGCCGCCCTAATGGTAGCGCTGAAGGAGGATCCTGCCAACGTGCTGGTGCCGAAGCACGAACCGAAGATCTGCAAGGTAATCACCGGCGCGATCGTATCGGATAAGATCGCGGTGGCGCAGAACGGTGTGCGGGCAGCCGGTTACCTCCTGCAGTACGGTATGGTGGCCGACGGTGGCGGCACCACGACGGTCAAGCTGGCGACCGGTGTGATTGCACCGTTCGTGAAATCGATGAACCACAGCAGCAACGAGGTGAAGCAGCTGCTCGCCAAAACCTGCATCTATCTGGCGCGCGTCGTACCCCCCGAGCGTACCGCACCCGAGTACCTCAAGCTCGCCATTCCGAGCCTGGTCAACGGGACGAAGGAGAAGAACGGCTACGTCCGCTCGAACTCGGAGATCGCGCTAGTGCACGTGCTGCGGTTGCGCGACGGCGAGGACTTTTACCAGCGCTGCGTGACCCTACTCGAGCCGGGCGCCCGTGACTCGCTGAACGAGGTCGTCAGCAAGGTCCTCCGCAAGGTGGCCCTGCAGGCGGTGGGCAAAGAGGAGGACCTGGACGACACGATCCTCTCGTGATCGCCACCATTCAACGACCAACGAGGACAACGACGAAGACGACGACCACGACGACGCCGACGACGACGATTTCACCAACGACAGTGTAAACGATGCGGTGAACAACGACGACGCTGGGAGGATGGCTGGTGGCAACTGTGGGAGCTCATTACGCGAGTGCTTCGAGCACATCATTATAAACATATGCGTTTTATACTACCAGTACTGCTGCAACCACTACTACTACTACTACATCTACCGTAAACTATCAGAGCCGGAGAATAAACACGCAAAAAACCGAACTCGAACGTGTTGATGATCATGCGAAGAGGAGGGCGGGGGCATGGAAGGTCATTTGGTTTCCTTCTTCACTTTGCTTATGCTCCGAGTCGCGCCGACCCGTCAGGGATCAAAGATTAATTTGTCCTTTTTATTGCTTTCTTTCTCCTTCGCATTGTGTCATTTTGTTTACGCACCACCTCACCTTTGGAGCTTCTCTTACTTTACATTTTCTCTTTAAATTATCACGCACCATCTACGTGCTGTCCTTGCCTCGAGGCGATCGTTTCGATGCGTGTGCGTATGGAGAAAAATTGGAAATGAAAAGCAGACAGGAGGTAGCCTTCGCCGTGAAACGAGTAAAGTTGAGATTCCACAGAACACATTTTGTATGTTTATCGAAATGCCAATTGTACCAGTGGAATATGATATACAATACAATATGCATGATGCTGAAATAATGCATCTATAGATATGCACTTCTTTTACGCGCCTACTAATGAGCGTTTTAAAGTTAACAATCTTGAAGGAATAGAAAACAAGAATTCTCACCTTGATATGAAGCATTAGAAAGCATTTGCATTTGGCCATTTAAAATATGTAGATTTTTAAGACATATGAGTCCTATGTAGGTCTCATATGGAATTTACTTTATACTTCTGTTTGATCATACATTGCCCATGCTCTTATACGTATGCATAAAGCAAACCGTATTTTTTTCTTTATCGGTATCATATAAAACAAAGAATATACATTGCTCATGCATTGTCTATATACGATTCCGATTCAAAATGTACTGATTTACCATTACATTTATACAACATGAAGTCGTATATCTTCGTGTTCTGTGAGATTTTTGTGTTATGGAGTATAATTGTACCGGCTGCCCTTCGTATTCCCACTAAAATAATTTATTAAACTAATCACACTTTCATATCACAAACCCAGGCTACTATGTTACGATCAGTTGCCCAAGAATAAGAACAAAATTTGGCCGGATTTTCTCAACTTCGAATGATTTCACACAACTTACAATAACTTTAATCAGTGGTCGATAACTTAACTTTATTATAATAACTCTAACATGTCCTCGTTGGTTTTGTTGTTTTTTAGTTTTGTTTTTTTTTTTTGCTAACAATTGCTGTTTCTAAATCTGCTTACACAACGGAATATCATGCAGATGCTTGTGTTTGTCTTCTTACCAATTAACGCTAACCCTAGCGACACATTTGCAAACTTAACGATCAACTTGGTTGCACTATGAAATAACATGGGCTGGGGGAGAATGGAAAGGAACTGCCACCATAGTCAGCAAACAGCATAGGAAATGGACACCAATGTCGATCTATTCAAATCGTTACGGTGTACAAGAAGGAAGAAAAAACCATTGGTTACTCAATACTCAATAAAAATAATATAATACACTCGACGTCGTTCGGTAGCGAGCCGGATAATCACGCGCATGCCGAACGGGGAAATCTTAGTTTAAGCTCGGAATGGATCACAATTTTGATAACAGCCGTGCGGGCGGTCGACGGTCTGGGTGGCCTCGCCCATAACCGTTCCTCCAAAAGGCGGTCGCTTATTCCGAGGGTGGCGGCACCCAGCCACCAAAGCGTCGTTCCAGCTCTTTGGCCACGGCAAAGATTAGGTGATCCTGGCCGGGTGCGGCGACAATCTGAAAGAGAAGTTCATGTTAGTTTCCAGTTTAAAGTGTAAAGACTTGCAATTGGAATGTTTGTGTTTGTGCTTGACTCACCTGTACTCCGATGGGAAGTTTCTCCCGGTCCAAACCGACCATGCAGGAAGCGGCCGGAAGCCCCAGCGTGTTAAACACCATCATGTACGTCGTGTCGACCAGCTTGTGGAAGATGCGATAGTGCCGGTGGGCCGTGTTCGGAAACCCGGGATAGATAAACACACCGTCCGTGCCGAGCAGATCGATAAAGTCCTTGCGCAGCTTTTCGGTTTGACCGTCGAGAAAATCGAGCCGCGACTGGGGAATGTAGTTGTTCACGATGTGCTGCATCGGACCGATCATCACCGAGGGCATGTCGGACGTGGAAAACCCGAGCAGGTACTTGAGCACCTCGCGCTTGATCGTCGTGTCCGGTTTTCCGTTCGGTTGCGGCGTGTAGATCGTTTCGATGTTTTTCATGCGCAACATCTTGCACATGGAAATGTCCAGCGTCCAGCGGAGACGCTTCAGGTGCACTCGCTGGGCTCCGAGGTGGCCGGCCACGTCCCGGATCGCACGTACGATGTCCGGATCGATGGGACGCGTCAGTCCCGATGGTCCATCGTTCTCCATGTAGTAGCTCTTGATCGCGGTCAGCTGGACCGGTTTGTCCAGCGTTACCGGTGCTCCCTCGGGGTCACGCATTGCACCGAGCAGAAGCGGTAGATCCTCGGCGTACCGACACATGGCACCGGGGGTAAAGAAGCTTCCCCAGTTCTCGTCGTCACAGGACGGATGGTGGCCGTACGGCGACACGACGTATGGTGACGGTTTGTGACCGAACACGCCCGTAAATAAGGCCGGCAAGCGCGACGATCCGGCTATATCGGTGGTGACACCCAACAGCGATCCGGCCGCCGCAATCAATGCCGCTTCGCCACCGGAAGATCCGCCGGCAGTTCGCTGCAAGTTGTGCGGATTCCGGGTGAGCCCCGTGCATTGGTTGTACGTCTCCCAGCACAGGCACAGCTCCGGCGTGTTGCTCACCAACAGCACGATGCCTCCCGCGCGCCGGATCTGCCGCACGACGGGTGCATCCTCCAGGGCGACCTTCTTTTCGCGCAGCTTCCTACCGGCCGTATTGCTCATTCCCTCCACGGCGAGACTCTCCTTGATGGAGACGGGCAACCCGAGCAGGGGTTTATCGCGCACCAGCTCCTCCACAGTGCCAGCCGAACCGTCATCCAGCTGCCGATCGACTTCCCGCGCCTCCTCGAGCGCCTTCGCGAACCGATCCTCGACGATGGCGTTCAGCAGAGGGTTCACCTGTTGGCAGCGATTCATGTAGGCTCGCACCACATCCTCGCTGCGAACCTCACGGCGACGAATTCGCTCGGCCAGTACGGTGGCGGACAGCAGCAACAGTGGGTCCTCGATCGGGGGCAGCTTTCGGCGCGCTATGCGACCACTGACGCATTGCGAGTAGGGCATGACGAACCAGCTAAACACGCACATGGCTGCCCGCAGCAGCCTCCGTATAGCGTAACTCATTTGTCTGTTAGGGGAGGAGAAAGAAGACGGAGCATTAAAATGGGGATAAACAGACTTGACTCCGAGTGACGACGATAGGATCAGAGGCGGATCAATGGTATTCCGGAACCTCACAAAATCGGGGCCCTCCAAAATGTTCCACTGCCTCAAATGGTTCTATACCAAAGCCCACACTTGTGTCTAAAGCCCAACCTTTTGTGTTTTATAAGAGTTTGTCATTATTTTGTACATTTTTGCATCATTTGCATCTTATATACACCATATAGTAATCCATGCCGTAGAGCAACTCATGTTGAATCGCCAAACTTACACTTTGGAACTCCAAACGGATCAAGTAGGCAATGGGTAGCTTTCTAGGATCTACCGCAATGATAGCTATCGGCATGGATGTTTGTTGTACACTCGAGGAGTAGATGGGTAGAGGATAAAGTAGGCGATGATCGCATTTTCGCATGGGGAACCGAGCCCCAATCACAGCATACTTCGCAGCAGTATGTTTTTCGATCGAAAGCCATGATTTTCCCCTACTTTTATCTACGCCCTTCGTTTGGGCGTGTCTACAACAAACATGCTTGCAAGTTTGGGCGTGCTTTACAGTTTTAAGTTCATTCATTCGTTTGACTATGAACAGAGGATCTTTGCTATAAAAAGTGATCTATTGATTGAAGTGATTTTTGAGTCAAACGAAAAGATCAGACCGAAATGAAAACATATCACAAACGTTGTCGAACTAAAAAAACGAAATATATATGATAACTAATAGGTGGTTTAGGTCAAAGGTCCTTTAAGCTCCGTCCTCTTTAGACTTTAGAGTTTAGACAAAATCATGAAAGCTAAAAATACATACAAATAATAGATTTTATAACACGATATGCACCCCGCAGTAAGTGGCATTCATGACGTATTCAGCGTACCACAGGAACATCGTTCAACTAGTTGAAAGTATAGTTGAAACAGATCAGAATGGGTAGCATTCCTGAAGTGTATTATAGTACAAACAGGGATCTGCTTCTAGCAAGTGTTTACACGCGATTACACTCTGGAACGTGCTTCACGTGTCTCAAGAGACTCTCCTTAAGCTGAAATTCCGTCAATGAAAGGGATATGAAGGGAAAAATAAACAAAAAATGCTACTTCAGAGAGTGTTTTGTAGTGGACATTTTTGTTTTCTTTTCTAAAAAAGAAACTCAAGTGGTAACCAATCATTACACCCTCGTTTCGCGATCCTTCGGCATTTACTACGAACGCATGTTGGTTGCACCGGCAAGGTCTTGAAAGTGTTCACATGCATTGGTCATATTTTCCTGTACTTTTATGACATGCAGAAGTACGTAGAGGCAGGGCTGTATCTTTTTTGATGCTATAAGTATTTTTTAAAAAAAGAGATAAGCATTAAGTACGCTTATAACCGCGTCAACCGCAACTATTTGTTTGCTTTTCTTTTGCCACCGATGGACACCGTTCAAGGAGCGTACGGTGGACCTTTTCCCACACTTTGGCAAGGTTCCAATTAAGGGCCGTACTTGGAAAATTCCAAAATTGAAGCCTTTTACACTGTTTGGAAACGAAAACCGATGGTACTTCATGCAGTGATAGGTTTTCCATCTGGAAACTCCGGCGATCAGTATGGCTCGTTGCTTCGGTGCAATAAATCTCGATTATATTGGACCACGATTACGACCACGATCGTAACGTCCGTATATTACCGATGGCCTTGAAGGTGTACATCGCTGAACAGTTGAAGGTCAGGAAGAAGCCAGTAGAAGAGCATTTCATCCATAGAATAATTACGATGTCTTCACGAAAGGAGTGAATCTTTTTTATTCTCTCCTTTGTTTCCTTATGGCATATAAGCAAACCATTTCTTATATGAAGAACCCGGGGATGATGGCTTCAAGTTGGCGACCCCTGCCGACGACATTAGAGTCGTTTGTCTTCTTTACACTTGAACAATATCATTCTCAAGGTCCCAAACAGCGTGGATAACGCATGGTAATAGAAAACCTGTTTGTCTAGCGAAAGAAGCTACACATGAAGGCACAAGAGCAACATTCTTTCTGTATGTAACAACACAGAACACGTTTTCGGTGCGCCACGAACAAAATTAGGAACACTTTACAAATGCGGGCAAACACAAGTGAACATTCGAACGCAGGTTTGCTGAAGATGAGCACGGTGTAATCGGCCATATCTCCGGAGCTCCCGTTAGGTATGCGGGGAAAGTAGTCCATCGGTGAGCAATGGGAGCCCCCGTAGCCCGGCAGAGTACGGTAAATAAAAACAGCATCGAGACGGCCTGCCTATTGCCACCGTAAATCAGTCAATTGTGGACGAGAGATTGCGGTGTTGCACAAACGATGACGTTCGGGGGACATCAAACAACAACATGAACGTCAGTTTACCCAGCAGAAGATGAGCCAGCAGAACAATATAAATGAGCACCGAGCTGCACCGTTTCGACACTTACACCAGACTGAGGATGGATCGTACGGTTTCAGATTCGCTTCGCAGGATCGGCCCGATCTAAAGGCCCTTGGGCGGTGGTGCACGAGTGCGTATGGCCATGTCCGATCGCGCGCCCGCCCCGACGGAAAAGCTCTCTCACACGTGCGATCATAAAAAGATCCATGTTCCGCGAGGCGTGCGAACGAAGAGTACAGAGTGTAAAAGATAAACACCGAGAAGAGAGACACAATACGAAACAAGAAAAACGGGGTCCACTTAAGTGGTACATACTCAGCATTGCTTCGTACAGATGAGCACAGAAGATCAGCGACAGCGATCGCTAGGAACGCTGGTGGAGAACATTTGGTATCATGCCAAAAACCGTCAATCAAAAGATGGGCTTCCTTATTGGTGACAACTGTAAGAACCGGTTATGAAATGCAAATTGCATTAAAAAGGGAACAACTCAGAAGATCAGTAGGCCATACGGTGTGGACACAAGGGTCGGTAACCTTTTTCATTTTTACGCATTTACTTAAAATAATAAGCTTAGTTTCCATCCCGTATCTCGAAGCCTTTATGCGGTTTTTATTATACACATTCTACTTTCATTTTTACTTTTTGCAAGTATGTACACATTTTTTTAATAAAAACTAATTTAAAGCACACAAATTGTAAAATAATTCATTTATACCAAACATTATCTATTCCTACTAAATTTGAACGTCTTGAAACCTCGTAAGAAAAGGTACGTTTCAGCAGCGAGTTGGAGTTTAAAAAATTGACATAAAAACAATAAACTGATTCGCTTTACATTTAAGTTGCGCCATACTGTAGACCCAGCTTTTATATACGAATTGATAGTTTAAAAGTTTTTACACCTGTTTTAGTTTCCTTTGGGACCTGGTCTGCCGTTGACTTTTAACATACTGATAACATAGCTGATGAATAAATAAATAAACAGATAAAGTAAACTTCTTACCCAAGGTTAAAGTTTTTGTTGAAAGATGGGGACGTAGATGACATTAAAGAAGAATAAAATGCCCGAGAGGATTTAATGGCATGTGTTGCTTTTAAGTTGGTTAACATAACGACGGAAAGATGCTAGGAGCAGAGCGAAGCAGACATACAAACGTTCAAATGTTCTGGTTGACGAAGTTGAAAAGTATCTTTTTTTAATTCACAATGAACATGTGTAACATGACGGAGATGGATGCTGGTAATGGATACGCAAATTGTTGCCATAAGTAACCGAAAGCCTACTGCTTTTTTTTAGATTTCCCTGCGGGACAAAGGAGGCGCCACTATAATGACGAGCTCTACGAGACGTAAGACGATCTGATCTCCCGGTCGTACGGCGAATTAGACACCTCAGCCGCAGGTGAAGGTGGAAGGATGGCTTAGACGCAACCACCAGAAACTTCGTCAGGCCAAGCGGTTGTATAGCGTCAGTAAAGTACAGCAAGAGATTCAACGCAATTGTGTTGTACATGTCCGTGAAAGTTTTTGCAAGCTTAGATGTCGCATGTGTTTAGGTTTCGCAGGTGTCTAATCTTCAAACAAACACCCCTTGGGTCATTCTAATCGTGCAAAAACACATGACTTCATAAAAAAGTCTAATGAATTAGGCTGCTGTGATGGTGGGGCTTAATTAATTTGCTTTGATAAAATCTATCAAACAAAACAAAAATATCTCACATATCGTCGTTACATATGCGCCATGCGTGAACTCTAAAAGCATGCTAATGTTGCTTGATCGCCGAAGTCTCGCCGGGGCGCAGCAAAAGCTTTGACGGAGCACACTTCCACTCGAGTCGTTAACGGGTTTGACAAATTAATGGATTTCCGATTCCGCAATAGAGAGTGGCCTTTTTCCTAAGCCCACGGAATCGACCTGTCCATAAAAGAGGTTGCGCTGGAGCAAGTGTTTTGAAACGTATTAAACGTGCCCCAAATGTGCGTGGTGCGTGTGTTGGAACCAACGCGACAGAGGAGAAGTTTAAGATAAAGAGTCGGATTTCAGCAGCTGATAAGTGGTGGGTAAAGTAGATGCAATGGCAAAGAAAAATACTTGTGTATTGTGCAAAAATGGAAACCGAACCGATAATAGCCTTAGACACTCGTCTCGTCCTTTTTAGCTGGTAAAGTTTAACCAATAGTTAGTCGGCGGGGTCGAACAAACATTCCTGACTGACCGACATTCCGCCGTTTCGGCCGACCGGTTGATTAATAATCTTTCACGGCTTCACTTTCAATATCGACCAAGGTGTTATCCCTTCGTCCCACGGAGGGTTTTGTTTGGATGTTGACGGGTTTGAGCCGAGGGAAGGCTTTCACCGAAACACAGCATGCACGCACACTGGCCACGTGGTGATCGTTCATCATGGCGCGACCATGAAACGTTGACCCAATCGTCACCCCAATCCTGTGCCTTAATGATGGTTTCATAATCTTCCCATAGTGGCTTGGTTTGGAAAATGGAATACGGCGAATACGGGAGAAAAAGAAGGAAACCATTGTGCAGCAAACCAAACAATCATCCAACATTAGCGAACTAATCGGCAGTAAGGGCAAAAAGGTGGGAGGTGATGGAAGGACACGGCAACGCAACGCAAAACGATTCCTTTGGCATTCAACCTGTGCCGATCGAGAATCATTTACGTCAAACGGCGGACTGGGATTCAATTTGTTGCTTGGACAGTCACAAGCCAAGTATTTTCTCGCACTCGTCTTATTGCCTCCCGAGGGTAAAGTATGGCTGCCACGAGTCTTATGTAACAAGTGCAAAAATTCCCGGTAGAAGCAAAGGGTGCGATAATATGATTGGCCAGTTGGCCACAATATGATAAGGTGCATTACCGTTGGGAAGATGGAAGTGTAAGCAAAATCTATAAATGTCGCGAATGTGAAACAATCTTTCGATTTCGAACAGTTCCTGTAAAGCCTCTTAAGATTAACTTCACTCCGATATCGTCATCGGTGTGCTATCGATGTTCGATTCGATTAACAAGCATCTCCAAACTTTATCGCAGCCAACCGCTGATGGTTGATAAAGGGGGCCAAGATTGCCCGATGAAGACGACATGGGGTGGTTTTTTTTGCTGCGTTTGATTGCCGCGGAATAGCATTGTGGACGATCGCGATGGAATTATGATGCTATTTTCGACCCAAAAGGTCTCAGAACTGGTTTTGGAGCAGATGCACTCGGATTGAAATAGACCATGGCAGATCAAAAGAAATAAGCGGAAGAATGTTTGTGTGTGCTTTTTGATGAGATTCTGAGAATATTTATGTGACAATTGGCATAATCGTGCTGTACTGTATTTTTCGACGAATGAAGTCAGATTAGCGATTGAGATTCCTCAGAATATGAGAAAAAAAAAGTTAACGATTCGGATCGGAAGAAAATGTTGGGCGTTAGTGGTAGGAACCATTTTGAAAGAAGCGATATTTATATCGGGGGGGGGGGGGGGGGGGGGGGGGGAGGGGGGGGGGGGCAAGAATTGAAAAACAAAAAACTTCCCATTTTATGTATGTCAATGTTAGGCCAGTCCCCGTTAATTAATGCGACTCGCCTGATTCGAGATAAATCACTTTAGTTGATGTTAAACAAAGCATCGCAGCAGATAGAGAAGATCCTGTAATGGAGGTGTGATCTCACACCACTTATCTTTTCTCCTCGTGGCAGTGGGAAATCGCTTTATCGGCATGAATGCATTCGTCAAAATTGGCAGGTGGATTGTATGATGTGTAATTTTCCATTTAAACCTCGCAATGAATCGTGGGCCGAGAGAGGAAACTATACGGGAATGCAATTCCACATGCCTGCACTAAAGTTGCACTCTTTTGCGATAGATAACCGTGGCCAGAACCACATACAAACACAGTTTAGTGACGAGGGTAAACATGATATTCCGCTGCTCAATAAAACAATATAACGAGCGGAGAAAAAAGTTGTTTATTTGCGCACATATAAATGTGCGGAAAACGTGTCTAGTGGGAAGATAAAGGGTGAGACTTGCGATGTCCACACAGGCACACAGGGTCGGCAAACAACATTGATTCAATGACCAAGTTTTTGTATAATTGCATTTTAAAGTCCTCCATACGCTTGCAGTTGTATTGATTGTTGTTCGTATACCTTCTGGACCTTTTTAAATGCATTATTTACCTTCAAGAAAATATAAGGCAATGTGCTTTTATCTTCTAGTAAGTTTGTCCCACTTTATCTACATACGCCAGTCACTTTCCTTTAACAAAACTGAGAGATTTTCCAAGCTACCAACGTTTGCACTAAGTTTCTTTGGATTAAAATTTAAATAATTTAAAAGCCCATTGAACTGACCTACCACCACACCCGGATACAATCGCAAAACTTCACATGCCGTGTCGCTCGCCGCGATCGATAATGTAGGTACGGAAATGGATGCAATGGTTTGTTTTGGCATCGCAGTTTGTGCAACTGCTGCACTTTTTCACTTTTTTCCGCGAGTCCCACACCGCACGGAAAACGGGGTTCACCGCAATTGCCAAAAGTGTCTTCGCGTTCTGGCGCGGGTTTCATTGTGTGGCGTTAGTTTTTTTTTCTATCGAATTTGGCCAATTTGGAGATGGATCGATGGTTTTGCCAAAACCAAAAAAAAAAAACCAACAAAAGGACAGAATAAATTTAGACCCAACAACAGCTTGAGTGACAGTACTATGGCGCAGAGAAACTGGTACGAATTGTGGTTTGGGATATTTTATAGCGCTTTCGTTAGTTCATAAAACATCTCTTGATTTTGTATTTTAATCGAGCGTCGAAAATATTTCGAACGCACACGTGCGCTGCGGTGGCGATTCGGGGGTAGCATACTTTCACCCCGTAATTGTAAGCGATGCGGTTTCGCGCCTTCTTCGGTTTCGGGTGAGGGTGGGGTTGTTTTTACACCGCACGCATTATTGTTTACGGTTACAAAACGACCCTTACGTGGGCACACAAGAAGTAACCGAACTCCCTCGGGGCGACACAAGTTGTGATCGAAGGAAGCGGTGGAAAGATGAAACGCACGGATATCTTTGATGATTTACACTTGCTACTAGACGCAACATTGTTAGATAAACTAGAGTTAGATAAATCGAAATATTTTATTTGAAAAAAAGCACATTGATTGCGAGCACTAACTGGTCATGAAACTTACTGGTTGCATTCTCGAACCAGCTTCCGGTAGCACTTGGTGTAAATTAAGCGCAGGAACTCAACCAGCGCCTTCAGTGGAGAAGTCATCGTTGTCGATTCTCCTGTAAGTTTCATTAGAACTCTTCCATACACTAACTGCTCGGAACTACCCGAACGGAGCAAAAATACGAGAAATTTTCACAGAAAGAAACCACTTTACATCAGTTTGAATATTCAGATTGCAAAACGACCAGTCGCGGAATATGTTTGCCACCTTCACACGCGAGCGATGTTTGCTGCGACCAACGATAAACAAGAGCCGGAGCGGTTGGACGAGCTAGCGCATTTACGACCATCCAAGACTTGTAGTCAACCGCGACTGAGGTAGTCGCATGGAACATTTACATTTTCAAAGAAAATTGACTCGAAGAAAGTAGCAAGGTGTGTTATTACCAGGTAACATCATTGGAAGTTACTAGACTTTTCCCATCCCTTTGTCAATTTGCCCCATATAATTTCACCTGATTAGTTTTATGTTCATTCACAATGATTTGAAATTCTATCGTGGATTTTTGTTATTTAAATTATCTTGCATAAAGTATTTACAGATAGTAAATAGTATTTTTTCAGTTTATGAGTTATTTAGAATTAGTAAACAATATCGTACAACTTTTTAGAAATCTTCGTGCAGACACCTCCTTGTGAGCTCCTTGGTGATTGACAAGATGTCAAAATACTGTCCTGTCATGTTCTCATAAAACTGCAAGTAAACATCTGCAAGTTAACCTCTCGTTTGCGGTAGTCACCGAAGGTACGGCATCATAGTTTATCGCTAAACATTTGTAGGAATTAACACACTTTTCTCCCGTTTACAGTTTAAAAGTAAGAGAAATCATGTCTATCCTCGCGTACAACGGCGGTTGCGTGGTGGCGATGAAGGGCAAAAACTGCGTGGCGCTTGCGACCGACCACCGCTTCGGCGTTCAGGCACAAACGATCGCGACAGATTTTGAGAAAATCTTCGAAATCAACCCACACATGTACCTCGGACTGGTCGGGCTCCAGACGGACATCCTGACGGTGTACCAGCGGCTGCTATTCCGCAAGAATCTGTACGAGGTCCGCGAAAACCGTCAGATGACGCCGGAGCGGTTCGCGGCGATGCTGTCCAACTTCCTGTACGAGAAGCGCTTTGGACCGTACTTCATCGAGCCGGTCATTGCCGGGCTGGACCCCAAGACGTACGAACCGTTCATCTGCAACATGGATTTGATCGGATGTCCAAACCTGCCGAACGATTTCGTTGTCGCCGGAACCTGCGCGGAACAGCTGTATGGTATGTGCGAAACCCTGTGGAAGCCGGACCTGGAGCCGAACAGTCTGTTCGAGGTGATCTCCCAGGCCCTAGTGAACGCGTTCGATCGGGATGCGATCTCCGGTTGGGGCGCGACGGTGTACATTATCGAGAAGGAGAAGATAACGGTTAAGAAACTGAAGACCCGTATGGATTAAGAAGGGTGGAGCGACATGTTCGGGTGGAAGTGCTTTTTGGCATTGCTTCGTTTACTTGGTAATACTTTCCGTTTCATTTAAGGTCGATCATTTGTAAGACGATCAATAAAATAACTTCAAGAAGGATAAACCCGTGTAATCAACTGGCGTTCGGATGTAACAGTGACTCACTCCGGGGACGGCTTGGTTTTACATAAAGCGGTGGTTTATTTTTGTGATTTGGTTTGTTTGGTTTTTGGTTAGCTTTCTGTTCCATCGGTCCCTCGGGTAGGTAGAAGGTTCCGGTTCTGTGGCTCGAAGTAAGTAAACGGTATACATTTGCATAGTGGTAATGATTTTGCTATCATTTTAGCTTAAGTGTTGATGTACGTCCTGCGGAAACGTTCATCATTCGTCGAGAGCTTCGTCGCATCCATCCGTCCTCCGGTTTAATGTGCAATCCGATGCAGATTTTTATTTGGTTGTATTTAGCACTATGTACTTGATCACATTACCGATCGCACTAGCATCGGCGTCAAGATCGAGCAACATTTTCCTTTAATCCGTATTCCCATCTCGTACATCGCCGCTCCGCATCTGCTTCTATAAGATGGAAAACCTAGGCCACAAACACATTCCAATTGCTCTAAAAGATAATTAAAACGTGTTACATACAAATTACCAACCAAATTGAAAAGACACAAAGAGAAAGCTCGTTTTAATGACTGGTTTGATGATGTCGGTGAAAATGTCCATACTGGCATCCCTGCTATAGTCACCAGTCTAATCAGTCTTCCGTTTGGCTTCGCTTTCGTCTCGAACCCGTTATACTGCTTTGCTTCAAACCAAAGCTGTGTGCGAATGATATCCGTTGCAGAATTTTGTAGGAAACTATAAAGGTAAAATAAAACATCCAATTTAAGTGTTTTGTTAAAATGATTTTTTCTTTTTTTTCAATAGCTTTTAGTTTAATTGCCGATTGGGATTGAAACAAAACTTGCTTCACACATTTCTACACTAGACCGGATTACAGCGCGTGTTTGGAAATAAACTACACAATACCAGTGGCTCTAACGCGTTGACTTCACTAAACGGGCTTAACTAAGTACAACTTATCAAACGATCGGCTGCTCCATCACGGGCACGGTTACCCCGGTTATCAACAGGCAAAACGAAATCTCGCATTTTCTAAAATAAGTGTACAAATAAATACTACATTACATGCTGTTCGATATAATGGGATTTAGGTCCTCCTTCTTATGCCTCCTTGTCCGAGTGTATCTTACTTTCGCAATCTTTTTTGTCTGCTTAATTTATTTCCTTTCCTTAGCGTCCTTACTTATCGTCCTATGATACTTGTATGTGTTGTGTGTATATATATATATATTTGGGTCTATATATAAATAAGCTTTTTCTCTTTATATGGTTATGCCGTATCGCAGAATTCAACGGGCTTCCTTCCTTCCTTTTAATCGCTCCATGCTGCAGGACGCTTGCCTGATGTTTTATGGTTCATTCTTAATTGTCCTGCCTTCCTTTAGTCCAGATTGGTAGATAAACCTTAAAAAGAAGTAGAACAAGCATCACCACCTTTTCATCGTTAAGTTTTGATACTGCTGGCAAACAATGTTTATAGCAATAAAAGCGTACTCTAAACATTTTAAGAGAGTGTAAGTTGCCTCCATTTAAACCCCCACGCTCCGCCCCATGGGCCTAATATTGACGATCGTGTCCTCTCTCGTACTAGCGAGAGCTATACAGATTGTGTGGTGTTGGATCATACCTGATCTACACCGGAAAGAGTTATCCAGCCATTATATTTCTTACAACTTCTACCATATTTCTATCCTTTCTTAGTTGAGCCTATAAACCCGCCCACGAATGGTTCGTCACTAATTGTGGGGTAAACATTTTGGTAAAAAAACGTGTTCGATTGAGTTGTAAATTTTGACTATTCGTTCGTTACGTAAAATTTTACCTTATCCTGAACGTTTGGTAGCACATGATCGAATCGGTACAATGATCTGAATGATAATTTTCGAGCGATTTGGAAATGAAGTCCGATGTATCGAGGCTGTCCATGTATGCTGCTTGTTATCCGATCTCGGGACCTCGCGAGGCATGAGCTATACAAACTTATGCACGTACAGAACGTCATGTATTGTAATTCGTGTTGGTTTCATTAGCGGGGTTTTCTTATACGATCCTTTATTCATCTGCCTATCACCCTCCGAGGCACGCTTGCTAAACTCCCTTCTCCGAGCGCTCTACGTACATATATGGCAATAAAATGTCACTACAATACACGGTGCAGTAGTAGATGGCAAAAAATCGGTCTCAAGTTTATATTGTCCTGTGGTTACAATACTTTGCTGCAAATATGGTTCCGTTTGCCGCATCGGCGTCCCAATGCGCCGGGACGCGTCGGATGGATTGGTTGGTTGGTATGTTTTGTTTCTTCTTCTCGTTTTATGTTTCATGCTTCCTGTAGTAGTTATGTAATCTTCGCTGATTAACTTCTCTCCCTGATGTATTGAAATGTGATTTTTGTTTAGCGCACGACTATGGCAATAGTGTAATGTTGGATGCTGAAGCACGGTATGGTTTGATGAATGAGCTGTTCGTTCTATTTATTGCATACTTTATAGTTGGCCATTGGGAGGGCATTCTTTCCCTCCTGTGTAGAGCTGCAATGTTCCTTAACCTGTATAAATTGTTCAAAACTCGTGTCGTTTCCCTGGTCGAATAAACTGTTAAGAAACAGGTTAGAAAATGTTTGCAAAGGTCTCGTCATTGGTAACATTTAGCCTCGTTCGAGCTACGAAACATAGCAACCATTGACCATTAAAGATTTGAGTTTATGCATGGTACTGTGAACTGTACGCAAGAAATTGTAATCACTCTCTTTCTTCAAATCTCGATAAACAGATGAAATGAATCGAGAATTGCCATATTGCCCTTGACGACCTTATTTGCAACATTTTCCTTTCCGACGTTCCATATGTATCCGTTTCGTTTGCATGTCTTAGGGGTCCTATAGCGCCTGGCGGGGTTAAAAGGAGTATGATATGATGTAGTTACGGTTTGGGTCCGCCGTTAGGGTGAAATATTCAGTGGATATGCCTGTTTCGCTAGAACTTTGGACTTTACCATACGTTTGAGGATCGTCTCTGCTGAAAGCGTTATACCCATGTTTGTATCTTGTACATGACCGGCGGAGGAATCGATCGTTCACTCGAATGAACCGGGAATTTGATCTATTCTATGCAATCGCCGTTTACGCTATCTATCGCACGATCTTGGTAGCTAAAATACTACTTAACTCCGCACCCGTTTCGGTGAGGTGTTTGTAAAATGTACAAAACGATCGATGGCGATCGGTCGCGTTTTCCACCGCAACGATATCTGAACCGCAGCGCAGAGCTTCTACAAAAGCTAAAACCGTCAGTCTGTCGCGTTTCCTATTACAGAAGGGAAAGAGAAGGGTCCTTTCGAACCCTCTTTCGTGAGCTTCCTGATGCTATAGCATTCGATATATTTTGTCCTAGGACAATATCACCCCGGGTAATTCTTATTATTTGCTTGTTTTGTTATTCATCCCCTTCGCGGGAAACGTTTAAAGCGAAAGATGCTGTACGTTAATGAGCGGAAGGAGGCGATGGAACCGCATGTCTGTATTTATGAGATAACTTGATGATACTTTCCGATATAATAGCTGCATATTTGTTTTAGTCATTACTATGTACATAAGCTTCGGCTGCCAGTGGATTCTATGAACAATTGTTTGGTTAATGTATGTTTTTGTAATGTAAGCGAGATGTGAGATTTGTACAGCTTAATCGAACAGAAAGTGTGTACTGTCTATGACATCACGTGTGCTTCCCAGAACGCCCTACGGTATGTGAGTGAGAGTTGTGCGACGACGCCGAACGAACTTTTGAGGATCACCCAAGCGGGGTCTCCCTTAGTGCTGCATCTGCATACTGCCGATCTGAGCCGCATTTATGTACATCTCCCGGTCCTGGTCGGAGATCATGGAGTAGTTGGCCGAGTCACGATCCTCCGGAATGGTCGCCGGTGGTAGGAACGTGCTGTGGTTTGAGTGTGAGTGCGAAGGCATTCCGGGAACTCCACCACCACCACCACCGCTGAGTGGGTCGTGCAGGAGCTTGGAGAATGTGTGGTGTCCGGCGCCCAGTCCCAGGTGGCCGTACGGCGATTCGGCGTTCTTCATGTACGGTAGCCGCTTGAGGAACTGGTTGGAGGAGGTGGCATAGCGCAGCCCGTTCGGGAGTGTCGTGTGCTGCTGCAGCTGCTGCCGGGAAGATCCCGACTGGGGCGGCGTGAAGGACGTCTGGGAGTGATAGTGGTGATGCTGCTGCTGATGATAGCCGGCCGGCAGGGGCATCGTGCTGCACTGGGGGTAGTCGGACCGGTGATGCATGTCGGTGGAACCGCGCGTCAGGGGCAGCGTGGCGCTCGTGCCGTCCTTGTTGAAGCTGGACATCTTCATGTTGGTCGAGCGGCCGAACGGTTCTTCCTGGATGGCCGGTGGCGGTGGCTTGATGATGGACTTGTATGGGCCGGAGCGTGGCCGGATGACTACCTCGTCGCGCTCCTCACCCGAGTGCACGCCGCTCGAGGTTTCCGAGGGCGCATCGCGGCAGTCCGGTGGCGAGGTGGAACTTTCCGTCGAGGTAGAGTCCGAGCGTGGGGTCAGGGCTTCCGTTGGCATGCCGGAATCGGCCCGACGTAAGCATCGGGGCGTTGATCCAGGACCCTGAAATCGATCGAAAATGGCCATTAGGTGTTTATCACTGCTTGAAGGCATCGTTGGTACGCACCACGTTCTCCAAATGGTTGTGTACGGTGACGGTGACTGGTGCTAGCGGGCTGCTGAGGGACTGTTCCGGCGATCGCATAAACGTCTCGCGGGACATGGTGCGGCTGATCGGTGGCTCGAGATCGCGGGTCGACGCGTACGTCACACTGTCGTCCCGCACGCACGCCAGCAGCTTCCCCTCCTCGGACGTGTCGTCGGCGTGGTCGTTGGTGCTGCCGACAAGCGTGTTGCTGTTGCTGGCCTCGTCCAGCAGATCGCAGTCGTCGAGCTGTGGCGGCGGGGGCGGTGGAGGTGGAGGCGATCCGGATGGGCCCGGATGTTCGTACGGGCCGAGGTGTAGCAGATCGCCGGTCGGGCCCCTTAGCGTAGCGTAGTCTCCGTCGTCAGCTTCCCCCGTAAGACTGGACAGACGTATCGTGGTTCCACCGGACGGATGGCTGGAGGGAGGGAGGGATTCGCACGGTTAGGAGGGCGTTAGAAAGGTCGCCAGACCATTTGACAAACAAGCACAAACGATACAAACAAGGACAAGCAGTAATAAAACGGGTTTAGAATTTTTTTTTTTGCGAAAAACAATGATCAAAACGGGTTCTAATGTGCAAAGTAGGCTCTAACTTGAATGGTGCGTTTATAATAGAAAATCGAATACTCGTATAAATGAAGGACTAATTGGTAAATATTGCAAATACAGATTCTCCTTCGTGGCATCTAGCAAGCGACGACGGTTTTCTAGCAGTTGTCCACCTTTATCTGGCTTGTGGTAACCGATTAGGTTTTAAAAACTAAGTGGAAAAATTCTAGAAAATCGCCAACACTCCCTGGAAGCCGTTGGGAAAAGCTGCAAAATGTGCATGCAACCAAAACGCGAACGTAAAAATTACAGGGAAAGTATTTATGTACAAAATGATCAAGCAACAAGCACAGACACACACAACACAAGCATGACACTTAGTTCAAACAACACACAAAATCCGATTGAAGGAAACCCCCCCCGGAGGAACGGGGCGGGGGAAAACTTGTCTCGTATGCTTTACCGCTTGTTGCCATGTTCGTGTGGACCGAGCGCAAGCTCGGAGGACGTACTGGGTACTTCGTTGAACGTGACTTTCAGCTTCGGCGAGTTCGGTGCAATCTTGGGCCAGTAGATTGTTTCCTCTTCGCCGCCGGAACCGGAGCTGGCACCGCCGGGCCCTGGCTGGCCGGCCGACGCCGGCAACCCGTTGGACGTTCCGTTCGGTGAGCGAAGACTTCCGTTGCCCCGGAGCAGGGGTTGGCTGGCCGTTCCGGGCCCGCCACATGCGCGTCCTCCGTCCAGCGGAGGTAGCTTGAAGTGCCAGCGGCGCTTGGCGGTCAGTCCCAGCCAGAGGACGATCCACAGGAACAGGTGCACCACGGAACCGAGAGCTGTGGAGAGAAGGATTTTGTGGGAATGGGGTTTAATTTTCCGAATGTCTTTGATCGTGTTTGATCTTGTAGAATTAATAAGGATAAGGTGTGTGTACATACCGGCGGCTAGGACCGCTCCATCGAGACTTCCCCGGTAGGTGGCGCTGAGGTCGTGCATCAGCGGAGCCTTGACGACGGCCAGGGCCAGGACGAAGCAGAGCGACGAACAGTGCGCAAAGTACGCCCACACGTCCGCACTCTGCTTGGCGGTGATCATGCGCCGATCGCGCACCTTCGCCGCCAGCTTCCCGTGCCCGTACAGATACAGCACCATCGAGGAAGCGATCGTAAGCACGAGCGCCAGGATGGTGAGCGCCACGGTGACCGTCCCGTTGAGGATGAGGGCCGGCGCCTGCAGGGGCAAGGCCTGCCCGAGCGTCTGCAGCTTGTAGAGCACGCTCGCACCGGCGAAGCTGAGCAGGATGTCCACGCCGTTCGCGATCATCTGCAGACTGAAGAGACAGGCGAACGACTTGGACGTGTGCCAGAAGACGGACGGATAGCGTACGGCCCACACGGCCAGCGCCACGGCCAGGTTGACGAACTCCGCGCTGGGCACCGTGGACCAGGCCGACCCGGCACTGAACTGCCGGTCGGCCGGCGAGCCGAACAGCTTCGCCAGCAGCGCCGGAAAGCCGACCAGCTGCATCGGACGGAAGGTGAGGTTACCGGGGGCCGCGCCGATCAGGAAGGCGGGCTTGATCTCCATCCCGTTCTCGTCCTTGATGATGAACTCGTCCTCGTCCACGCTCGGGATGCTTTCGATGCTCTCGAGGCTTTCGCTGCTAAAGTTTTCGCCACCCCCGCTCGACTCGCGTTTGTTCTTCCGGTTCGCGCCGCCGGTAGACGCCGCTGCAGCCGGCGACTTGGCGCTGGCCACCGTCGAACCTTTGGGGGGTTTGATTTCGATGATCTTCGAGTTGGTCGTGACCGGCGTCGAGGGGATGATGTTCTCGGGCAGGTTCACCGGCTTGAGGATGTGAATGTCGCTGTCCTTCGTGGCCGCCGGTGCCTTCTTCACGGTGGTGGTCGGGGCGACGGTGCTTGTCGTTGTCGCAGTTGGGCGCTTCGGGGGAGCAGACTTCACCGTCGTCGCCGGCTGGATGGTGGTGCTTGTGGGACGGTTTCCTTTTTGCGAAGGAGATTTCTTGCCACCGCCGACTCCGGAAGTGGGGGGTTCGATCAGCGTCGGTGTGCCTTCCGGTTGGTTCAGTGCACTCCAGTCCAGCTCCTGTTGCTCTTCGAGCTCCAACCGTGTGTCCACCTCCTCGACGTACCGATGCCGTGGCTGCTGCTCCTGGTGATGCTGACCGTGATGATTTCCGTGATGCGCGTGCTGCGACTTCACCTTCCCACCCGCATGACCCTTCCCATTCGATGCCTTCCGATGGTGGGCGGCGTTCCGATTCGGTTCCTTCCGGCGGCTTTCGCGACTGCCCTCTCCACTGGCGTACGGTGGCACGGTGCTGGCGGTCGGTCCCGAGGTCGAATGCCGGTGGTGCTTCCCCATGCCGGTTGCCGGAGCTACCGTGGTTGTCCGCAGGTTTCGCACCGGCGGCAGCGTGTGCAGCGTGGTCGGTGGTTCCACCAGGTGGAAGTTCTCCATGGTCGAGATGGCGATCGGGCCATTGACACCTCCGGCGAACAGGGTGCCCATCTCGAGGGCTTCGTGCGTTCGGAACGCCTCGTCGCTGGTGTCGAGCGCTCCGAGGCTATCGTCGTAGTCGGCGAACTTTTCCACCAGATCGCTCTGCTCGAAGTAACCGTTCCGGTACAGCTTTCGCTCCAGTTCGCTCAGCGCCGGACGGACGGTGGAAGCGGTGGAGTTTGCGTAGGTTGGGGACGAAGTCATGAACGATAGCACCACTAGGCGATCGCTGTGCGTTACCATGAAGTCGAGATCCGTTCGCCAAACGTTATCTGGAAGTTAACAGAATGATAAAATCGTTGTTAAACCAATCGAAACATTTATTCATAGGAAAAATATAGGTATTATGTTTCCACCATAGCATTTTTGACTCTACCACCATAGCATTTTTGACTTGTTTTTGCAAAGAACAAGGTTTTTGTAACAGTCCCTCCTTTAAGATTTTTGGTTTTAGTTCATAGATTGATTTACCAAGTTTTTGTTTTATTTGAAATTGTACATTGTTGGTATTTTATTTTAAGTAACTGTTCAACGTTATTCCATTTCATTCAAGGTAGTGTCTGAAATTTCTCTACTAGAGCAGGGGTCGGCAAAGAAAAGAATATTTTTCAAGCAAAATTAAAAAAGAACATATCCTAATTCTTAACGAATTTGTTACACCTTTCTTCGTAAAAAAGAGGCTAGCGTACGAGGTATTCGATACCAGGCGACATCTTCATATACTGTTATTTGAGATGATGACTTTCTCAATTGCATTTTACTATCGTTCGTACTAAAAATTTCCCTGCCTCGAAAATCCGGCGGCGAGATAGTATGTATACACTCCATCCACAATAAATACTATACTTAACTTAATATAATAACTTAATACTTAATATAATAACCTAACACTTAACTTAATAAATACTATTATGTTTCACACCCGGTTGACAAAAATTCAAATTTTTTGCAGCTGTCATGTAGTACCAGCAAGTTTTTCCATGGCAGATTGTTGGGACTCTTGCTGGAACTACATAGTACCAGCAACAATGTCAATTTCTGTCAACCGGGCAATATTCAATTTTCCCTCAGATGAGTTATTTTGATAACAGAGAGCACAGCAGTAAAACCTTTTAATAGTAACATAATGCAAGCATATGCTGAATTTCGAGTATAACAAAGGCAATTAGTTTCGCAATTCGCCACAATTTCGAGTTCTTTTTCATCATCTAATTTCTTTCAGGAAACATGTGCCGACCCCTGTAATAGAGTTTAACTATAAAACAATTTATCGAGTCGTCTTGAGCACTCTTTGAAGCAAATTTTCTGATTAAAAAAGTTCTTAAAAATGTAATTTCGGAGACTCATGCCATTGTTGTTCGATTAGCCATGTGATGATACTAATAAGAACTCGAAATCGAATGATATCAACATATGTTTCTGTCAAGCGCCTCCGGGAGCAATGCACGACTTCATGTCACCCAATTTCAAAATATTCGACTTTTGGTTCAATGTTGGGAGAATTCCTACTGCACCGTACATAGTTGTACGCTTCCAATGCCAACAACCCTGTGGTGAAAATGAAGCCCCAAAGGCAACTGGAGCATTCCCGGAACGGCCCGACCAATAAATTAGTTTCATTTCCGCCGGGATCCCGGTATCCTGCAGTGGAGGTTCCATAAAGAAACCCTTGCAACGGGAAGCAGACACTCGTTGGCAATCTCTTTCCGGAATTCCCCGGCCGGGGGCTGGTCGTCGGCCTTTCTTGTCGTGCCGCTCGTCGTGCCGCTGGCGATGGTGATTGCACCGTGCACCGTTTTCCGATGCATCCCAATGACACACTTTTGGCGCACGGCTTAAATATTCTCTTTCAAGTCCCGGTGAGTGAGTGAGGCGAGGCGAGGCCGAAGAAAGAAGGCAACAAGGCGGATTCCTTGCCGGCCCCCGGAGGCGATGCATAATTCAGGCAAATTGAGTCGAACCGTCTCTTCGGGGTCCTTCGGCTCGGGTGCAATCATTGTTCCGCTTCCGTCGTCACCGTCGAACCGAGCCGATGAAGAAGATGTACTGGGATGCAGCGCTTCCGGTTGGGGCAATTAAATGCACCTAGGCAGGAGAGAGCCGAGATTCCGTGCCACGATCAAACATTTCCACACTCCTTACCCTATAGAAGTCAAAGGGACTTTCCTTCCTATTTTGCATCCCGGCCATGGGGAGGTTTATATGAGTGTGTCTGTGTGTGTGTGATAGAGGACGGCGGATCAAAAGCGAGATCCTGCTGCCAGCGGTGCGGGCAGACTTTGTTTGTAGTTCGGCCTACGCCTCATTGAACTTTGATGATCGAATGTGTAAATGAAGGCTTATGAAGTGGAGAGTCAATATTTGACCGGTGTCGGGCGTTCGAAGTTGGCCCTACTACCTGGTGGCCAGAATTGCAAAAAAAAAATCACAACCAAAACTCCTGGAAACGCTTACGTGCGGGTTGCAAATTACTTCGCACTTTGTTTGGGCCGGATGGATCACATCGAGTGCCGCGCCGGAAAGTCTTGTTTAACTTTCGTGGGGTTTCGAGGATTATCGTGAAAAGCTATTCCGGAAAGTAGACCACTTTGGATGAATGCTACCAGATGAGTCCATTACGGTTGCTTTTAGTGAAGCTTCGTCGTTAATAACCGTCACGAGGACCCGGAAGGGAATTGTTTTAAGTCCAACAACAACACAATATTGATGTATGTAAATCGATTGTAAACAAATAAGCCTGATTCAGCTTTTCTGCACTACTAGGAAAAGCAGTAATATAAAAAAAAACAGAAGTGGTAAAAATTGAACGGAACAGAAAAAAGAAAATAAAAACCCTTGAGCGAAAAGTTGTGTAACATCTCGCTCGTGAGATTTTCATTTTAATTTTAGGCCGCCACAAACCCAACGCTCTACTTTCCCATTCCGGTATGGCCGACCAGAAGCTTCTAATCGTTCGGCTTGACGCTAAACAGTCCAGAAAGCGTGAAAGTGGAAAGTAATCAAAACCGCCCAAGGGCTTCCATTCCAGCGTTCCGAACCCAGCCGAACTGGCCCACTAGCCAACTGCCTTAGACTGATAGAAGTGTAATTTTCTCAAGCCATTCCGTTCAGCTGTGCGAGCAGTTTTTCTTTCCTTCCGCATTGTTACACTCTGTCCATCTAATCACCATCCTCAGGCCGGAGGGCCCGTGGATACTTACGACTACCCCGTATCCTGAGTCCAGAAGCTCCCATTCGCAAAAGAAAAACGGCCGAAAGGCTGCAAACTTTTACCAAGAAGCTGGCTTTAAAGTCGGCCGAAGAGCGAAAAAAAGAACCTCCCGAAAGCTAAAAGGAAACGTGATTAATTAAACGTCAACTTGGGAACACTGTTTAACGAACTGGTATGGACATTTGCTTCCGGTTTCGGACGGAAGGCGAACGATAGTCAGCATGATTTTATTGTTCGTTTGTTACTGTCCATAAAGTGGGTACGAAAATAGCTGCGAGGGTGAACACATCTTCCGGAAGTTTCTCGTTTGCGCTCTTTTTTGCTATACTTTTTGCAACGTTCTGTTATTACTTTTTTATTTCTAAAGAAATCCCCTCCCCCTTCATCTTTATCACACTTTTCACAAATCTTTCCGTACTTTGTTCCTTCGTAACTTTTTTTTCTTACGTTTGCCATTGTCCTTACATCTGTAATCCTGCTTGCACTTTATTATGTCGCCGGTTTTGTAAGGCGACGGTAACGATGTGAAAAGTTACCTTCCGGCACTACGGTTTTGTCTCACGTCGGGTGCGTTTAATTATTATTAGTTAAAATAAGCCGAATAAAGAAGGTAAGATAAGATGAAAATCCCTTTCCCGGAGGCAGCTAAATTTCGCGTTCAAATCGTCATTTCCTTTCACCAAAGCATCGAACCGGAAGCTGACATGATTAGCTGCTCCTCCCTGTTTATGGTGAGGGAGAATGCTTCCGGCTTATGGGTTGCCGTTTCTTCCCTAGGGTTTTCCGAACCGTGACTAAGATGGAACAGTTTTCGAAGAAAATATCGATGCTACCTGATTATTAATTTGCTTGCCGTCAAGCGGAAGGGATCGGTTTGTAGAATCGATACGGGAAGTGATGTGTTGTTTTCTAAATGATTTAGGCTTCAAAGGCGTGTGGGATAATGCATACAATTTTCGTATTTTCCGATTATGTGTTTAGAGTATAAAAGAAGCAGGACTTTATGTTATGTATTATTTCAAATGGGGGTGCCCATGGCGCAGCGGTAGCGCGAGGAAACACCACACCACAGGTGTGGTATCGAATCTCGAGTCTGGCACCCTCCGGTATTACGAACGGCTGACCACCGATCTATAATATACCGTCTTTCGGTCACACAAACTCTCTTCGGAGAGAGGCCTTGTCCCACTAGGGGATGTCGTGCCACATAAGAAGATTATTTCAAATAACAATGACATTTTTAACAGTAAGATATGGTGAAAATTGCTCAAATTATGAAATTATTATGAAGTTTAACGGTGCAGCTTTGCATAACATTTAATTTATTTCAACTGATCTCAACCATTCCCATACTGACGTGTGGCGACGAGAATGGAGCCACTTTTCAATCATTCATCGTCCTCGGAGATAGGTTTCCATTCTTCCATTTATTTTCCTTCTCCAAATAGGACCTCTTTTATCTGTTCGACTCTGATGCTCCGTGTTTCATAATCATCGTCTGCCACCAAAAGTGAACGCATGAGAGAAATTCATGTAGAAGAATAAAAACAAACTAAAAAAAGAAAAAAAGAAAAACGCTTCCACCATTTTCCGGCGAGTGATAAAACGCAGCCGGGACCGAGCTTGAAGTTCGCTTTACTTCCACCCACCAACCGCGTACCACCTGCCCCGGCGATGTCCGGTGGAGTGCAATAATGTGAATGGAAGTCATTAGTTCTAATTACATTTTTCCGCTGCACTGTTTCCGCGAGACGGATCGTTTCGGAACGGGGGCGGGAGGGTTTTAGTTCCATCTCCGGAAGACCCCGTACTTTCCAGAGCCGGTGACGCTTGTGGATTCTTGATCCTTTCCGGTGAGCCCGAGGTCAGACAGTTTGTCGATCAGGTCTGATTGGATACGAGTTGAAAAGTTGACGGGTTTTCATTGCTTCCACCTGTGCGAAGATGCGGTAGAAGAGTTCGATGGCGTTCCGAGATGGGCCGAAGGAAAATAATCAGCTTAATTACCTTCTGGGTGGTTTTTGTTTGACTTAGTTTTTTTTTCCATCGGAATGAGTGTTGGGCATATTCGATTTTCAAGCATCCACTCCGGAGGGCTTAATTAATAAAGCACTTTACAAAAGGGATAAATGTTTTTTTCCTGTTGGTCTTTTAAGTAGGATCTAAAAGAGGGTTTTAGTTTTGTGATGTAAAAAAGAACCAAAACTGTAAATGCACATGATAGGAATGTTAAAATGGAGTGGTTAAACACACTCCACGGGTTAAGCACGTAACATTTTGTTTCATTTATGTCCAGTGACCTCCCATTGGCAACTGGTTGACTTTTTGCTGGACAACGTTTTCCGCTTCCACCGGCAAAGTGTTACAACCATTTCGCTCGCAGTTCTTTCCAGTTTGTTTGTTCAGCACCGGGAACCACAATCAGATTCGGTTGCAACCCGTCCGGAACGTTCGGTGTTCGTTACCAATCCGATTGCCGGGTGAACGATACACAAGCTTTTAGTGGCTTTCTCACCCAGCGTTGGAACCGGCAGCTTACGTGCCACACAGCTCGAGCATGAAACAGGCACATTGCCTGCAGGAAATGGACTATGAAACTTCATTTTTACTTCCCGCTTCGTGCAGGTGCAGTTTTTCCCCGTCTTTTTGTTTACATTCTTGCGAAAGGAAAATCCTTCCTCTTTCCACAGGTTTAGGTGAGTTACGGGACGAAGGCTCTTTGTAGCCTTTCTTGGAACATGCAATACGATCTTCCTGCTGCGTCTTGTGCAACTTTTATTATGCTCGTCGTCGCGGGTGGAGGGGGGGGGGGGGGGGAAATGCACTTTGTCACCCGAGCACAATGGAAACGCATCGGTTTGAACGGGAAATGCATCGCACGGCCACTCGAACAAGCAAACTTTGTATTGTGACCGTTTCGAGCGGAAGTCGACTACCGGGACGTTTTCTGCTCGTCGGTTCGATTTTCCTTCCTGGAAAGCCAAAGTCGACGAAGGAAATCAACATGCAGGGAAACTTTGTAGCGCAGGTAAAGGCGTGTACTTCTTTTTTTTTTTGCTCGATCCGAGAAGGAACCATTTTTCTCTGGCGCTATTTAGCAGTGAGCTGCTTTTATGGTTCGTTTGCCATTAGGTGAAATATGGCGTCATGTTTTCCGCTGGGAAAATCGGTTAACCAGGTCACCAGCGACCAGCGGAGAGCGAGGGCTCTTGATCTGATTCGATCTGTTCTGCTGGCTGGTTGAGGGTTGGAGTGCTGTGGTGCAACGTCGTTCGCCTGAAACCGGTCCGGAGTTGAGAGCTTACATGAGGTAAGAAAGGCTCTTAAGAAGACTTCCAAGAAAAGGCTATCGTAATACCTGATCAGACTCCACCCGTTTGGAGTGCTATAAAATTGTGTAATGTATACAATGGATGATTTGAACATTGATAGACATTTGAACAGACATTGATGCAATAAAGAGTGATAGTTATCTGATAATAATTGCGTTTCTGTGTATGATTCTATTTCGATAAATTGTTGCTGGGGTAGGAATACCGATTGAGTTTCACATAGTTAAACCGACAAACATACGATCAAAAGGTCGAACCACTAGTGATTATTAATGTCGTTGTCCAGTGAGCAGAACTTAATTCCACAGGGATGTCTATGTCTAGGATGACTGACTGTCTCTGGTCCAAGTCTCCTAAAGATCCAACCCTACGGAAGTAACGGGATTAAATTCAATTTAATTTTTATACCTTCCGCCCCCCCCCCCCCCTCCCCGTTGGAAAACCTGCTGTTGGGCTGGGCGGTCATTATGTTCCGGCTCTCTTCCGGCAGGGACATCCTTCGCAATCTTTCGACCAAGCGAAGTTATCTATCCCTTCCCTTCTCCAAAAACCCATATCTTTTCCCGCACAGTTGCTTTATGTCTCAATCGGCTAGATTTTCTCTCCCGACTTGCCGTTTGACGTGCTTGGGTATCCATCGGAAGAAAGCGCATGCAGAGGGGGAAGATAATGAAGAGGGATGGAAACTATTTCCGGGCTACCGTTTTCATGGTGTGATGGCAGTTTCAGTCCATTTCCTTGGCCGGCCCAGGGAATGCTGGGAATGATAGCAATTAAAGCTGATCTATTTCTGATTAAGCGCAGACGAAAGGGGATGAACGTTGTGGTCGGACGTGGATTGGGTAGTCTGTTTCTCAGCTTTCCAGAATTACAACGTTCTCCTCCCCCCCCGCCTCTAGTTTTATCCCGTTTATCGTAAAATTAACGATCGGTCACAGGGTGAGAGATACGTAATTTTCTTAATGCAGATTTATTCGACCATGGTTTTGTGGGAGACAGATTTTGTGGATGGACTCATCGCTTGAATGCTCTGTTATTTTTCTTTGTTCAATATTCCAGTCCCCGGAACTGCCAGAAAATCAATCAACGAGAAGCAAAGACGTGGAGCACCAGGCGTCTCCATCACGTGAGTTTGGAAATATTGAATTTTCGTTCAAATGAATCCAATATTTTATCAAGCACACCGGACCAGTGAAAATAATTACGAATATTGATATTGGCTCTACTAACGACTTAAAATTTGTCTTTAAGACTGATTACTTGTGCACCTTAAATAGCCAAGCGTTAAGAAAGCGTAATATTTGTAGATAAATATAATACCGTTTGTATGCCTTTGGGCCGAACACGGCGCGGGGTGTGAATTTTCCCAACAGCATTTTACTGTACAGCTGTTTCCCCACGGAGTCGCTCAGCATTTGAATGTTCACTAGCATAACGTAACACGTTCGCTCGTGTTGTTGTTCCTTCCCCGGCAAACATCCCCTGCATCTCCTTCGCTTCTATACTCCTCACGTACTATCTAACGGATATACGGATGGTGAATAAACACAAACAATAACATGACTTGCTGCCGAACAACGTTGTTACCGTCTATGGCACGGTGCTATTCCTGAAGGGGTTTACAGGGCCGGGTAAACAAGGCACATTTTTCTCGCTTTATTTTTCCGTTGAAGCCGAGCCGAGCTTGAAACGACGGATGGCTTTCCAGGGCGAAGGACCCAGGAACTGGGGTTAACGTCACGTGCAGTCCCAAGGTGGCATTTTTCCCTTACGTTACGTCTTACCGAGCGGGAAATGGTACAGACACCGTGACGGATGGAATAAATTTCACAGGCCCAGGATGCTTTCCCCACGCTTTCTATTCGCCAGCATCCGCGTCAGATACTCGCGTTCCCGGACTTTATTTTCTCCCCTCGTTGCCTTGCGACAACGCAGTGTTTCTGTTTGAATGCAAAAATCTGTCCTTCCGCACTTGTGCGCAAGGTAAACGCTACCGATCTGGTTGTGGAACGGCGACCGAATGGTTCAAACCGGCGGAACAAATGTTTCCTCAATCGACATGATTCCGCTGATCTCTGGTACGGCGACTTAAAAGGGAACGAACCTTGGTGGAACAACAATGAGCGGAAGGACTGTCACGGTCTTTAGCGAAATTGAATTTACTTTCACCATTGTCATCTTAAACAGATTTTAATGATGCCTCTTGTTCGCCCGATTGTCCCGAGGTGTTCGGTTGGGTGGACTGCTTCAGTTCGTGGAAGAATGCCAAACGGTCAGAAGATGGAGGTTGTGGGGAACATTGTTTGCAGGAGGAAAGTGGTGTATCCTTTAGCCGTGATTCCACCTTAACTCTTGAGTGCAAATTTCAACATTATCAATTCAAAACATGACATAACGAAATGAAGAATCTACCATATTTTTATGATATTTTAAACCCATTATTGTCTTACGATATTTTCGATAAACTTCAATTTTACATACTTTTATACTATTTAAAAATCAAATGTTTGTCTCGATAAAATTCCTAACATGACATTTTTAATCCACATATGCTACTAGCTGAAAAGATGCGTATGGTACTTTGACTTCAGCCATTAAGAATTGATCGTCTTATTGACTCACTCCATGAGGAAAAATTCGTAAATTTTTCAAGCGGTTTCACCTGAAAATGTGGAGAACCGGATCACCGAAGCTTGTGCCAGACAGGCGTGAAGGAATAGTTTGAAATTAATTTGTAATGCAAATGGATCCCAAATCCTCTCCCAATGATCCAGTCGAAGGGCTTCCGACTGACGACGGGATGACTTAGGGTTCTGTAATCTGTTTTCGGTGGTTTAAAACAAAGCAGAATTTTTCGAGGGGTAGAACTTTCTTTGTCACTGTACGAAGAATGTTGGTTTAGAGTTTTTGTGGCAGAATCAACGATGCATTATTCACGAGAAAAGCTATTTCCGCAGAAGAGCTGAGTGTGGTGATGGTAGCATGAAATATTTTTTGTTCTAAATGAAACATTGTGAATATTTTAAATGTGGAAAACGATCAAGTCAACCTTTCCTGGCAACCAACCAAAGTTACACTAGAACTGAGGTTTACATTTAGTAAAGTAATAGACATGAAAAGAGCATGATTAAATAACCTTAAGTGAAACTTCATCAATTCTGCGAAAACCCTATTAATTATTGAATTAACTTTAAAGCCGCATAGGAAGTTGTTAACAGGTTTGGTAGAATCGGTTGGAATGATGGCGAACGAACATGAAGCTAGCAAAAAGTCTTGAAATTATGGCAAACAAAAAGTTCATTCCCAAAAGAATTACCCTACATGATGAGGGTAATTCGCGGAAAGAAAGAAACTTCGCACGTCCTAAAAGTGTCAAAAACCCTTTGATATATTTTTTATCGCTTCCTGCCGCTTCGCATTTAGGCAACCATCTTTCCTATCGTCAACTTTTTTGCTACGTTGGAGAAAAAGAAACAAAGAAACAAAAAACACTTCTTCCAAATTACGATCCTTCCTTTTTTTAACACTTTGTACAAAATAAAGACTGTGGAGAGGCCTCCATACAAACATTCGCTTTTTAACGGTTGGTTTCTTGCAACAGTTTCACAAACGAAAAAAGGAGCATGGTATAGGTTTCACTTCAACCATTGCCTGTTATTTGCGAGATGCGAAACTTTCGCAAAGGATCACAAGTTGAGCATAAAAAAAGTGAGAGACAACGAAACGAAGCAAACGCCTAGAATGATGGTCTTAAGGCGAAGAAGTTCAAAATGAACCGCGCTCGCTTCCACTGTGTGCGCGAAACCCCCAACGAACGGATTGGTGATAGATCGTGGAGAGCATAAACAAAGTCTCAAACGACCGGCACAAGTGCCTTGCCTGGCTTTTTTCGTCGCACAAGCCGGCCCGCAGTCGTGTTACTCGAAAGCTCCTTCAGAGCCGCCGGCTGTAGGCAGAAGGGCACTCGAAAAGTCGTCACCGTGTCCTGGCCGCATCCCGGCATCGGCCTGTTGCGAATCCAGCGGAGCGAGCGCAATATGAAGGGTGCCCTTTAATGCCCGTCGAGTGAGCCCCAAACAGGGGTAATGAGGAGGAACGAAGCACAAAGAAACCGACAGAGGCTTGACGAATTCTTACGTAGAACGTCTGCAATCGACATCTGTATTTCGGTAGAGTGTAACAAGTTTTACGTACCTCCAATTTTTAGCTCGAAGCACTCTCGGGAAAAAATTGAGCTTAGCTACAAGCCATACCCTTGCTTATACATATTGTTAACAACTATCAAAACAATTGAGTAATCAACCCTGTTACTTGGAAGACAATGGCGATCTTTCAAAGAAGAACAGAATATCTGTGTGAAGACAACAGATCTCATCTACTTGCCTGGGCTTTGCGTTTGTCAGGCTGTGGTGGCAAAGTTTAAGAACATGTCGAAACAAACCAAGAAGTTACTTGAGCGTAGAAAAGAAAAACAGAAGAAAGAAAAATACAGGCCAGCAAGATTCAATTATAAGTTTTATGGAACATGATTGACTTGCATGTTTCGTTGGATCATCCCCTGCCGAGTTTCTTGTAGCGTGAACATAAACGCATAACCTTTTTCGGAAGAAACAATCCACCTCAATGAGACCTCTGTGCGTCAGCTCGGTAATTTTTGGAATTGTCGCTTAATATGTGTAAAGCTGTGTGGTATAAAAAGAATATGAACATTTTTGGATAACTTGTTACTCATGTGGGTGGATTCATGTAGAAAATAAAATGTAACCACATTTTGAGTTGTAAAGAAATAATTGAATTAGGTTTATATCCAGCTGCTAAAGAATCGGTTTTAACTTAATCCCTTTCTATTGCAAAACGCTTAAGAAAGGGATAAGCGTGCAAGCCACCCATCGTTGCCTTTGAAGATGGAAAGCCTTTGATAAAACGATGGCTCAACCAAACAGCCTTAAAACGGTATCCATTTCCATCGCGACGACGGGAAAAACTGAGTGACACAGGAAACGTCCCACTTTTTCTCGTCGCTCACTTGCACAGTGGAAAGCGTGGCGAACGCGGATTGACTTTTCCCGCGTTTATCCCGTTATCTAATTACTCGGTTCCGCGAAAAGTTAGTCTTGACTGGTCGGAGCTCCCCGTCGGGGATCAGTCGCCTGCAGCATCTCGACCTCATGGAAAAACCCCGGCACGCGGCAGGAAGGTGTGAAGTGAGCTCATTCACTCGTTGTTGCCTTTCACGCGGCTCAGTGCGCCGGAAAAGCCTACCGGAAAAGCCTACCATGGGGACGGGGGTGGGGGACTTATTTCTTCGCTGCACAGACGCGTCGAACGGAGCTATCCCTTCGGCAAGCGAGGGTTGTTTTGTGTGCGGGTCTTTAAATCGTGTTGCACACAGTTCGTGGAAATGTGAGAGCGGGTGGGAAGTGTGGGAGGTAGTTTCAAGTGTACTTAAGCCGACTCCCGGAAAAACCGGTAAAGGGAAGAAAAAGAGGCGAGTGCGACAAAAGGTAAAACCGGAACCGTGGCTGAAAACATCCACATCCTTCCAGTCCCGCCGACGATAAGTAGTAGTAACGATGCGGAACGGTTGACGTCAGCCGAAAGCCACATTTTCTGACACTTTAAGCTCGTAAAGAGATACCAAAATATTGCCGGGGTCTAGTTGAAATTGAGCCGAGCGGGAGCAAACGGGAATGATGGCTTCACTTTGTCGGGTTTTATTATTTTATCAACATTAGACAGCGTCGGGCAAAACCACAAACCGCTAGCCCCGGGCCGGAACAGGGAGCAATGGAGGGAAAATCCAGGCTCCTCCAAGCGGGAGTGGAGGCCGGGTCGTCGATTAGTCGAGCCTAGTGGTGCGTTAAAGCGATATGAGCCGGGAATTAGTGTGGCCACAATTTATTGTACGGCGCACGGAAAAGGGCCTTCGTAGAGGGTTCGGGACTGGAGTTTCCTCTAATCGCTGCCTTTTCACCGAAAGGAAAAGACACCAAGGAAGGTGGAAAAAAGGGCTTGCTTTCGGCAAAGTAATGCACATATTGACCAGATTAAAATTTGGAGTGAAAGGGAAAAAACCAAACAACCACAACGTTAACTGAACTGTAAAATTAATTTGGATTATTCTTATCGCTTGATTACAAAATGTAAATTATTTCAATATAATTGAAATAATGGAGAGAATGTAGAAGAGTGTTGTTAAAAACACGGTAAAAAAAAATTGACTAATTGCAAAGTTCAGGGTTATTTAAAATCAACGTCATTGGCTTGGCTTTTCTTTCATGACTCATTGGAATTGTCTGGTTCATTCCCAGTTCGTACTCTTGTTGTCGTTCGTCCACCATCAATATTTTTCATCTTTGCAATTTTTCATTATGTACCGCACAGAAAAGGACAAAACATAAAAATCGATATCCTTCTTTTACGGTGTTGTTGTTTTTTCCCGCTCACTCCTTTCAATTGGGGCGCTGCACTCGATGCAATCTTGATTGTATTGCAATTTTTATGGCCATTACGTGGTCGTGCTGAAATGGGTTGATTTTGCTTTCCCACTTTCCGCTTCCGGTCGTTCCGGCTGCTGATGTTTCCCGTTGATCACGGGAGCGGGAAAATGAAACAAAAACAAACACAACATCCCGGACGCATCCCGGGACACTGCACAACCAACCAAGGAACAGAAACAATGCAACTGCCATTTTTCGCATCATGGCGGGTGGGGAAAAACCTTGTTGTAGGTTTTTTTCTTCTCTCTTGTTTGCTACCTTTCCCAATCCATTTTCCACTTAGCCTGAAGGAAGCATGCTTTTGTGGTTTGATTTGCGCAATGTTTTCCCCGTTGCCGTCGGGTGTTGTTTTTCGTTTTCCGTTCGCAACCATCTTCGCCCATTGATGCCGGCAGCGTAACGGTGGATGAGTGATGTCAGTGGGGCTGACGTATTAATGGGGAAAAGTGCACGGCCACACCATAACAGGGTTCATTACAATTACACTGGGGCCCCTGGTATCGATGTGAGTCCTTTTGTTTACGGAAGGCAAAGAAAAGGACCTTTTTTAATAGTTTTTCATCTCTATCGAACCCACCGATCGACCAATAATATGTCCCATAAGCAATCTCATTGTGGCAACATACGATTGGAGGGATATGCCGTGATAAGAGCTGAACATACACACTTCTACAGCGGTGATATTGAGGCGGATTGACTGTAAATCAAAGGGCAGGGCCATTTATATGGCCATTGTTCCTTCCTGCGGCACCGAAGCGTAATCAGTTTCCTCTCCCGATTTCCCTCATCGGTTGCTCTATTTGTTACATTTTCCTGACTTTTCCAGTTTGTACGTTTCTTTTTCGGAAAAGCGAATAAGTTTAATTTGATTGCAAGGAAGGAAGGCTCGGTTGTTTGTTGGGTGATGTCCGGGAAAGGACAACCGTCCATAAAAATCTTGCTCCTGTACCCATGCACGCACACTGGGACAAGGACGGTCGTAAGGGACATTGTTACACAACCCTAGGTTGGGCCGAAGCCTGGGCGGGAGGGTTGCCATGATGTCGTGAAGAATGACGGTTTCCCTTCGGGCAGTAGGGCGAACGATAAGCAGGACTTAAGACGTAAAAGGAGTTGTTTATTTCCATTCTGTTTATCTGAAGTGGCCGAGCGCGGACGGGGGCCGGCGGGGTGTTATCCTGAGCCCATCTTAATCTCCTCCCGGTGGCCGCCGGGGAATCTTGTTAGTGTTGGCAAAACTTTATGTCTTTCTTGGAAAAACCCAGGAGTCCAGGAGGAATGGGATTTTCGGGATGAATTTTCGAGAGCAGCTGCCGCCTCCGTTGTTTCGTGTTGAAAATTTTGCGAACGAGTGCGTGACAACGCCACCAAAGACGCCACCAAAGACGACACCAAGTGTGTCACCAAAGACGTTAAAGGCTCACCGAGTTGATGATTGGACATGGTGTTAGCACAAACCACCCCTGGGAGCGGAGAGATCCCCTTAGAAAGGGTGCCATAATGGAGGCGAAGGCAAAACGCTGAGGATGGGGTGAGGAATAATTGTGTCGGTGGACAATTTAAAACATCGCCTCAAAACGATTGTCCTCTAAAACACACTTCCCCATTGCAACATCCGGCGGGGTGCTGCCGTAAAGGATATGAAAATGTAAACGATCCAATAACGAAAGCTTGGATGGTGGAGAAACTTATCCGTTAAACTTTTTGCTAATGCCGTTTGCTAACCATCCTTTCCTGGAATGGTTTTAAGCGTTAATAAACTCGTGTAACGAGGCTGGAGCCGAGGGAAGGAATTCCAATCGATTCCAGCTCGGAAGGATGATGTACATGGGATGGAATTATTTTTAATTAAAACATGATTGTAATTATTCTCAGCAAGGGTTTTTTTTGCGGATGTAAAAATAACTTTACGGAGCTGCTCAAATTGATTTTTATGGCTGAAAACTATTTTATAGCACGGAAAAGAGATAGGGTAAGAATACATAATGATCATTAAACTTTCACCAATTGCTATAAATGAACCATCAAGTAGGAAAAATATGAACATACAAATGAAAACATAGATAAATTTTTGTGGACTGTACTTTCTACCCCACCGAGCTAACAGAATAATCGAGCGAAGAAATGTTTATGATTGTGTTTCAGCGTGGTCTGCCATTAGTCGTGCATAAATATAAAGAAGATCCCTCCATCGAAAAGAATGGACCAACAAAGCGGGAACAAAGTTTCATACAAAGTGCAGCACTGGCACCGCAGTTATTTGCATTTAAAGCAACTTCCTGCGGTGGATAGCAGCAGCAGGGATCGGAGTTCCGTTCGGCACCGGAAAGCACATTCTACTTTTACCCACAAAAACAAGCAAAATACCGCAATCAAGCGGCAAAGGACACGATGATGGCGAGTGGCGAAGATGTGCACCCGGAGCCCGGAGGGAGAGGGAGAAAAGATTTCCCACCTTGTGCGGCACTCTAACGGAATCTGCTAGAGGAACATTTTCTTATCACCCTCGATCGTGGCGCGGCGACCGGTGGAAGCGGAAGTAAAATGAGCTAAAATGTCTGTGGAAAATACAATTATGGCACCATTAGAAAATAATACCAACCGCCAGCACTCGGCGCGAAACGGTAACGACCGAGGCGGGAAGTTTCGTGCGGAAAAATGGATGAAGAAGTTTTTCACTATTCATTTCCCGCTTGTTCTTTCGGGGTTTCATTTGATACTCGCTCTGCAGCCTTCAAATTCATCGAATTATATTCATTGTGTCATTGTGATGTTTTTTGCCTTACGCTTAGCTACTTTCTTCTTATCGTTTGGAAGGGTGGGTGAAAATAAGACGGGTTTCGCCCTATCGTTTAAGAAACGCTTAATTTTCCGGCATGATGAAATTCGAATGAAAAGAATGGAAAACTTAGAAGTCGGAAATATGAGAAGGTACGTCGAACACAGGGAGTGGCAAAATATTCTAGGAGTAAAAAATAATTTAGTACAGAGAAGAAACGAAGCCCAAGAAATGATCACGATGGAGCACAATGCACAGGGGGCATGGGAAAACAATAAGATTGTTTTGTAGCGCGACCTGAATGGGGATTCAATGAGAGATTGTCATCCACAAACAATGGGTGTGGAAAATCCAACGGAAGAAAAAAAAAAACGTTCGCTAACTCGAGAAATGAAAAACTTTGGCCAAGTCGAGACAAAAACAAAAACACAGCAACACTAATAACACCAGCACTGATAAGACATAATCCTCCGGAAGGATCCCGAAGGATGCAGATGTGGGACAAAGCAAGGATAAAAAAGGTAAATGAAAGGATCATTGAGCCTCCGTCCCTTGGGTGGAGGTTCATTTTCTCGTTTGCGTTATTTTGTTTTGCCTCGCTTATGGTGTTCATTTCGATTTATCCTCTATTTTCCATTTCCCGGACAAAGGCTGGGAGGAAGCCGCTCCCATTCCGCACCGGGTTTCCCAAATTGGATCATTGCCTTTTATCCCGTTATCCTTCGATTGGCTGTTGGTTTTTCCTGCTACCCGAGTTGTGTGTGTGTGTGTTTGCGTTTGCCGGGTCGCGAACATGGCGACAGATAGTTTACATTTTTCTGGCACATTTTCAATTTTGTTTTATCCTTTTCCATCCATGCTTTCGTTCGACTGATCGGTTGAACCGTGCACAATGAAAGGCAATGAGAAAAGCCTTCACCGTGAATGCTTCTAAATGTTGATGTTGTCCGATTGAATGATTCAATTCCGTGTCGCTCGTCTCTTTTGCCATTTCACATTCCATGGCCGGGCAGAAGATAACAGGCTTAAGATGGGAAAATGTTGTCATAAGTCTTCTGGGAAGCTATCGATTTGGTTCGCTTTTGTTCAGGCAGGACACAATGAAACTTGAAGACGCGGTAGGCAAATTGACGATCCGGTTTTTCCACGCCAAATATTGACTGACATTGCTGCTTATAATGTATTCAGTTTGCTTAACAATTTGGTAAAAAGCGATTCGGTAGTATTATGCAAATGAACGGTTAGGCATTGAAGTCAAATCAAGGATCCTCAGTGAAAGCCCTAACCTTGAAAGTCAATCTTCTAATTGAGTTTAGACAAAAATTCTACTAAGAAAACAAAACAGATAATCCTTCATTTGTTTAACGCATTTGTTTAGGGAATTATCATCGAAGGACAAAATATTATATAGGAAAGAGTTTTTCACTTGCCAACTCATTTCATGTGACATCGTCATCGGGCATAAGCCAAAGTGTCAAACTGGATTTTAATGTCAACCCGTCTTTTCCACAGCATAATCACGGTGGTTACAAGCATTCCCATTACAGAACATGCTCTCACCTGGTTGTTTCGTAGCCGACCACAACCATTTCTGTACCCTTTTCAATCCTGCCTGAACCTAGATAGGATCCGACCCCGAAAAGCTGCCAGTGTGTGGACACAACACACCGAAAGATTGATCTCTAGAAACAATCCCATCACCATCGTTGTCATACTCATTATGTCTCACACGGGACCATAAGCCTTCCTCGACCCCGGTTGACCTCCACCGGGCCGCGATTGGGGTGCTTATTTTATGTTCCAATTTCAATGGCTTGAAATTTGAATAACATCGGATCGTATGTCGTCCAGGTAGGGAGGAGCATATGTCCGGACTGGCGGCTCCCGTCGTTTATGCTCCAGTTAACCCGGCCGGGGAAGAAACCCGGCCGGACCGGAGTCAGAAAGGCATCATTAGTTATGCAAATGCCGTCCTCCCTGCTCCATCCGGAAAATCGTGCGCCCCGGAGGGTGATTGTTCGGGGTTTATCGGTCACCAAGGTACGATGGGGCTTATCTCTCGGGCGATTGCGGCAATTTCATGTGTGTCTCGGTGTACATGTATTCCGGTTTGGCTGCATGGGCATTCGGGGAGATTATTGCTTCGGGAAGATTATCTCACCCGGGAAGATTTTCCAACGGACGAGCCATTTAACGGAGGTAAAATGGATTTATAGGCCTACCTGCGTATAATCCTTTACCCGTGCAACAAAACCGAATCAAGGGAAGGTTCACCGAAAAGGGGTGGATTGAAACGTATCGGGAGAAATTATTCGCTCGAAATCCAATTGATTTTAGATGAGCATTCCTTCAACTAAATTCAATTGACGATAAGGGCGTTTGTATGACGTTCTTTTGAAACTTTAACTTTAAATAGAAGAATGTTGATGAAAGAATCATTAAAGAAAGGAAACATACTATACGACTTCGAGATCCATCCTGATTTCATCCTTGCATCCTTTTTTCAAAGATTCTTTATCATTTAAACATAAACAAAAACAATAAACTACCAGGCTCCACAAACTTTTCCATCAACCCGTTCGTCCGACGGTTCCAACACATACGAATGTTAAATGCAAATGAAAGCAGAAGCCATCCTGTGTTTGTTTCTCCGACGCGCAATTATGCACCGTTGGCTTGTCGCAGTTACACACAAGAAACGGCCACCCTTTGCCTTTGTTGGTTGGGTTGGAAAAGCGAGCCGCATGGTGGCATTTATAATTGAAAACGTTTATCATCGCTTCGGTGGCCGTTGCGTAAATTACCGCCCATTGCTGCAGGTGTTTGCATTGCTTGGGGGGCAAAGTTGCTTCCAAAGACTTAAGCACAGCGTTAATCGGTGGCTCGGGTCTCGGTGTGCGATGTCTGAAAAGCGGAATCGATTTGTTAACTGGAAGTAGCCATGACGCAGAAGTGCATGTGAGTGCACTGTTTTTGATTTATACCGATGCGATCCGGTAGGTGCAGATGAGTTACGAGGCAATCTGCAACAATGGTCGGTTATGTTTGGCGGCAGTAATTACTTCCAAAAGTCTATTAGACCAATTTTCGTTGGAAGACGTACTTAAACCGATTCAAATAATTATTCTTCAATTACCATAACCTTCCGTTATGGGCGCATTTATTTGGGGTTGTTCGATTACTTTTGGGTAGAGGTTTGCGATGCTATCTTAATCTGACCTTTTTTTTCGATTACCCCCCAATGATTTATACCCCCATCTCCACCTCCCACCAAGATGGATGTCGTGTTATTCCACCCCATCAAATTCATCACTCAATGGAGCGTCTTATCGGGCGCCTCTCGGAAAACCCCCCGTTCCCTAAACAGGGCGAAAGGGTTAGCCGTTCCGCTGAGTGTTGCGAAAAAAAGGGAAATCCCCCCCTTTACCACACGGCCCGACGGAGCTCAGAACATCCGAAGGGAAAGAGAAAAATCAATTTGGTGTGTACTTTTCTCCGGTTGAGTTACGTTTACGATTATGAACCTTCGGGCGCCCCCGTACCATACGGACAGGGGAGGTCGGGTGGGTGGGCGCTGCGTATGAAAATATCATCCCAAAATGTTGACGAAGACGGGATCGCTCGAAGGGAGATGTGGGGCTTTGGCAAATAATGCCCAAATGTCCATTCCCTACGAACACCCTTTTGATGGACACTGACCGGGAGGGAAGGTTTACGTCGACCCCACAAACAGGCCACATTATAGGGAGCGGCTTGTTTTTCCTACGGGGTTTTCGCCCCCTTTTATCCGGCGAGGTGTTTGCAGGAAAAACCATGGCAAACTTAAGGAGTTTCCCACACACTTGCTCCGGCAGAAAAGGTCTCCGTCAACCACCCCGACGCCGTTTTCCCGCGCGATGGGTGAGTGGGAAAATATGGATTCAATTTTTCAATTTTCCTCAACCGAATCATGTCATTTTATCTCGATGCTCGGAGCTATTTTATCAGGCCAATAGTGTATCGAACCGAGGGGATAGAGGCGCATGCAAATACAGCTGAAAAGGTATCGCATACCATGTTGTTAAAGGAATTCTACAGAAAAATACATGGAAATTGTTTGTTTTTGAAGTATCGTATAAATAACATTTTAATATAAGACTTAAACCATCCATAATTGTTGTTTCATACATCCAACAATGGTATTGTTTGTAATGTCTTGCTGTAATTTCTTTCGAAAAAATTTCAACCTATCTTACCCATTGTCTGTAACTTGCACAAAAAATAATGCAGCTAAAAGTTTCGCAATATGTTGGGTCGTTTACGTGGTTCGTTAGACAAATGCCGCTTTGCTACATAAATTTGTTTTGCCTCTGCTTTCCGGTGAGAAATGTGAAAAGGAGGCAAACATGTCGGCTTGCCAAGTATTTCGGGAAGTCACAATTTCTTCCGCCCGGGGAAAGTTGGTTTTTGGTTAGAGCGGTATACGTGTGCCACTTTTACCCGCGTGAGTGTGCGTCATCAACCGGGATCCCTTCGGAGCAAGGCAGACGTTTTCTTATCACACCGAGACCGACTTTTCCGGCAGAATCGGGCACCCGTCTACGTTCACGTATTCGCCCGACAGCTATCGTGCACCTTCTTGGTCCTAGTCCCTCGTCACGTTGACTCCTTTTGGGGGAAGTTGAAGCGAGCGTGGGTTACGAAAACACACACACTCACGGGAAGGTAGACCCGGGTATTTGCTTGCCGTTTTGGCGGTCTCGTACGGTACCCTAGAGGGCATTCCATCTGTCTGTCGCCGGCAGCTCAATCTCGCACGGGAAGGGTCTTTGTCTTACGAGAAAGGTTACACTTCCTTCACGAGTCCAAACTATTTTAGGGTTGGCGGTGTTGGTGTTTTGATGCAACGGTAGTTTTTGCAGCCTCATTTAAATTTACCGATAGTGAAACTTTCGCTCAAGTCAACGAAAACAGCGTGAAGAGAAATAAGCATCGCCCGGGGCAGTCTTTCTTCGGGTTTCGCACCAGCGCAAAGCTCCGGTTACATGGAAGTTGGGAAAATAGTTTCGCCTGGTGTATGGTGATGTTTTCCCGTCTTCTTCACCTTCGTGCCGAAGCAGGACTATGAAAAATTCATACAATTATGCCTTCCTGAGCTATTACCGAGCAGCAGCACCTGAGCGCAAGGTTTCTACTTTCATACGAAAACCTGTGCTCTCTTCGCGGCTGGTTGTCTGGATGGGAAAAGTTTTCACCTAATGAATTTGCAAGCTTGTGAAATTACACAAAGAAAAAAACGGGAGGAATTTTCCACAGCATTGGCCTGCCTGGAGAAGAATGTGCAGATTGATTATTGATAGTTTCTTCAAAGCGTATCAAGGTGCAACTTAAAAACACACTACAACGTCTCCACCGTTTACGCAGAATGAACTTCGTTGCAGCTAAAAAGTCCTATCTTTATTGCACGTTTCCACACCAACGTATCTCACGAACAGACGCGCCGGATGTGACAGACGTGTCAATTATGGCCGGTTTGATTCTTCATCAAATGCTAAGTTTCCTTTCCTTTGCATTTTCATATCTTCTATTGCTTGAGGCTCCTCTTTTTGCGACGCTCCGTTTAGATTCATCGCAATCGAAGCAAGTACCGATGCCTTTCGGGGTTTTTCTTTTCCCGGTTGATCAGCGTAACCCGGAAGCAGCGTCTATTTGACAGCTGTCGTTCGTTAGTGTTGGTGATCGATTTTCTCTTGCGGTGCCATGCCTCAAGGAATTGGAGAAATTTTTCTTCGTTCGGTGGAAAATATCAAAATACGGGAAAAGGGATTCCTTTGCCTTAAAAATCACATATCAATAACGTCCGACGTTAGTTCAACCTGACGCTCCCTTTTAATGGCATCGTGGACCAAGTTTAAAACAAGGCTAATGCTTCTCTATCAAGTATTTTTATGCTGTTTTAAAACCGTGGTAGAGTTTGATCCACTTGCTGTAGTATATTATGTTTTTTCTTAACTAAAAAACTGGAGTAGCATGTTGATGGTACCTTTTTTTCCTCCCCTGCTTCGAAGTGTCGTTGACCTTTGCTGAGGTTAGTGTTATGTCGCCCCGAAGGGCCGCCCTTCTTTTTTTTTGCGAGATCGAGCAAATTACAGTTTAAAAGCTATTAATTTACGGCTGTTCGCTTGGTTTCACTTTCGGGGACAACTTTTCCATTCCCCTCCATCGTTCGCTCGATGTTACCTACGGTATCGATTTTCTATTTGCTGGCCAAACCCTTTCCGCTTTCGTGCCGGTCCCCCGCGATGGTTTTCCTAGGAGGATTGCTTGGTAAGTTGCCGGCAAGAGATGTATTTTATGGGAAAAGTTGTTTCCCCTAGTTGATTTCCCCGGGGGACAGGCAGCTGGCCGGTTACTTTCGTATGAGTCAAAAACGCTGTCACATGCGAAAATACGAAAATACTCCTTCTTTGCAGCATACAAAAATGACCGGCGATTTCTTGAGAAATATTGGCTCTGACGAAAATAATTCCTCATTTTTCATTTAAACATTAAAATGTTGCTATCACGTAAGTTGTAGGTAGGAACTATCACTTTGTTTAAAATATATTAAACATACTAACGGAAATGAAGTTAAGATTTGTATCGCTGCCTCTTTTAAACTTCCAGCAGCCTTAATGTTCGGTTGCATGACGTCTGCTTTCCTTTTCCTATCATCTTACTGCGGAGGCACTAAATCAAATCGTCTGCAATCGAGCGAGAAACAGAAAAAGTTAACCGTAACAACCAATTGATGGTTTGCAGTGGGAAAATCCAGCCAAGCCAAAGGTTGTAAATCAATTGTGACATCTCGTGAACCGGGTCGTGCATGTACCGCAGCTTACTACCCCACTCTCTCTCACACGTAGCGGAATTCCTCAAGGAAGTGTATGCTCCCGGAACTGAAACACCCTTTCCGGAAGCGGAACTCACGTACGCGCGGGGCATTAGAGCACAGATGGTACCCTTGACGGTGTTACAGTCGCATCGCAGCAAAACGCCAAATGGGACACGCTGCAGGAACGGCGAACTGGTTCGAATGTCAATGTTTCGATGCGATAAGAACATGGATTTACATTATTGGCACGAATTGGGGTACGAAGTTGGTCGGCGAAGTGGAAACTTATTTCTAAACCATGATGATGACGATGATGTTCGCTCCCTTGTCTTGTTTCGCTGGATTTTCCTGTCCAGAAGTGAAAAGTTTCCTGCGGTTCCGTGGTGCAGGTGTCGAAGATAAGGGAAGCAGAACGAAAAGTTGCCCAAACGATAAGCGAAAATATTTAGCAAAGGGATTTCGAGGGTGTTACGGAACCTCAGGCCCCGGAGTGAATGTTCTGAGAAATTATTCAACTTCCACTCGAAAGGAAATGTTTGAGAAGAGGCCTTTCAGTATGTTTGATCCCAAGCTATGCCGTTATAATTATGATTATTTAAAATCTGAAACATTTAGAGAAACAATCCGTTTTCCACCGTTATATCTGTCCAATTCACCAACTACTATTCAACCTGCTGGTACTAAGGAACACGTTTCTGAGTCGTTTGTTGGTAAAAGTAGTTTCCGATTTGCGGTAAGTTTACCCCTTTCGTCCAAGAAGACCTTCCGATTACATCGTACCGTGAGTCGAGGTAGCTAGTTTACATCCAATTAGACTCATATGTAAAATAGAGTTCACCAAGCCTACCGCAGGCTGAATTTTCACCTCCAGCTGACATGGAAAATGAATAGCATTCCGATAGCATCCAGTGGAAATGTTTGCCCAGTTTTTGCGTATAATTCAAAGGACACAATTCCAAAGGACAAAAGGACACCTGTAAGAAAGTGTCGTAGCACAATGTAAGCTAATTATGATTGTTTAGAATTTAATACGAGCACTTGCGAGGGTTTCTTAATAGATGAAAAGCTTAAAGCTGAGTTAAAGTATAAACTTCCTAAAATTGCCCATGAACTGATATGTATTTAAACGCACAGTAGTACTTTTTCCCTTCTTTCAGTCGTGCAAAACAAGATCCAATTATTACCATTGCAAGTATGCCAACCTTTGCCAACCTAACAAACCTCGCGATAAACCACGGCGACCCTCCGAGAAATGCCGGCCGCCAAATCCAATTAATTTCCCGTCATAGCGCATCGTGTGCGAGCGGGAAAATGCTCGCGCCATGCAGCGATACCCCGATGTCGGGCCGGTTGGTGGGAAATTTAATTATTACAATAATAAAGCATGACAGGGACCCACATCATGCGATGCCGCTCGGTGGAAAACATCATCTCCGCACGGTGCTATCTGTGGAAGAATTACACCTCTCATGTCATCTGCGAGCCAAGCGAGGAAAAGCTCGCAGTGGAGTGAGAAATTATTATCCAAACAAACTGCCCGGCAGGTGGGCTACACGGGGCTCGGAATTTAATCCTGAGCCCGTGAAAGCTTTAAAGTGCACCGTGAAACGTCCCGAAGACGTTGCTGTAGCCGAATTCCCAGGTGGGTGAAGGCATGGGAAGGGGAAATTTAGCACCCCCCAAATGTAGCGCATGGGTGCTAAGTAGGGAAAAGTAACAAATTGGGGAATTATATTTTACACCGGCAAACGAACTAAACGTTGTTTCCCATCCGAAAAGGGAACACCGGCCGTCGGCACTATCTTCTTCCGGGACAGCGCGCATTCCAAGTATGCCGATTAAACTTTCTTGGCCAGCACCTCGGCCTGTGGGTGGAAACTTTGGCTCCGGGAAACCTTTCGCAATGGCTACACCAATGAAACCCGAGGATAATTTTCAACCATTCGTCCCAGTTTCTTGCGAAGCGTAAAACGACCCGGAAAGTGCGGAAGGACTAGGCACGGAGCGGACATGGACGCTAAGCCAAACCCCCACCGGGAATGTTTTCCCTGTGCGTTTCAGCTGCACATTAGTTCGTGCTTATTTATTGTCATCTTTAATTTCAGTTAACTTTTCCATTAGAAACTTTCGCAGGTGAAATAGTACGCCACGGCTGTCCCGGCCAATTGGGGCCTGGGCCGTCGTCGCGGCGTGAAAAGCGTGAAATCGTTAGTGGTTAGCTTTTCCCAACCGAAGGAAGTGAACGAAAGGCGGAGAGAGGAAAGGAGCAATAGGGACGGAGTTTCCAATTTCAAGCTGGAGAAATACTGGTTGTTAGGGGATTGTTTATCGACTGCGATGCTTTGCCGGCGATGGTACTTTCGGAAAGGAATGTGTTTGCGGAAAATTGGCTCGAGAGTTATATGACGACTTAATAAAGTTTTTCACATGAGTTTTTTTTCCAATTCACCCTCGTTCAACAGGATGGTGAAATATGGGAAATGGTGATATAAAATAGAGTTTGTTCGTAATACGTTAACTAAACTTCTGTCATAACTTGCTTCGGTTGCCTAAAACAACGGCATGAAAACTCACACTATCCATTAGGGAAAACGGTGCGAAAAACTCCCCCAAGAAGTTGGCAGACTCAAGGTCAAGGATTACTAGTGCTGAAAGTGAATAGCAAGCGGCTTAAGTTATTCCGCATCCTATTAGCCGCCGATCCCATTGCTATAATCCCTTCTCTTCTACCGCGCTTCGGTAATTGAATTCCGAGCCTCAAATTCCCACGTTCGAGGGTAGCGCTTATTTTCTGCCGTTTTTCCATTTTTGCCCGCCGCTTTGCGTTATTGAAATCCACTTCCACGAATGCCGGAAATGGGCTTGAAAATGCTGCTCCCACATCATAAACCCCGGGAATAACGGGGTGAAGCCATAGAAATGTGAAACAGCTGACTCGGTGTACGGTGGTGTTGGTGTTTGGTCCTGGCAGCCCTTTTGGCAAGCGCGGCCTTTGAGCGAAAGCCTGTCCCGCCCAGCTCGGATTCGTTCCCGGAACCGCGTCCGCGCACCGACAAGGCCGCTTTGGCTTGCAATCAATTTTGCTTCCATTCGCAAGAATGCTCGCCAAGAAAACTTTTGTGCCGAGCAAAAAGGTGCGCTGCAATAAGCAGCTTTCCAGAGGAGAATAAAATTGAGAAAATGGGTGTTTTTTTATTTTTCGAAACCTCTGAAACCATGGATGTGCTCGAATTTGTACGTTTTCGTTTGCTCCATTTTCCAACCGGTGGTTGGAAAAATACCAATATTTATCACAGAAAAATAATAATTGAGAATAATGAAACCTTACCTCGCGGGAGAAGACCGTTCTCGATAACTTTGGCCTCGAGGAGCAGGCGAGGCAGCAGCAAACAGATCGCCGTGATGATATGTATGAACGCGGACGTCGGTCCTCCGTGGATCCAAAGTGACCTAAAAAAACAAAGCCAAACAAATTATAAGTATAAATGTTGTTTATACAAAACATTGACTAGAAGCATCTCTGTTTGTTATAACTCTTCCATATCACGCTTGTTTTAAATTATTTCCTGTTGGTCATTGGTCGATTTTAAAGCGATTTCCTGTTCCCTGGTTTGATTTATGGCCCCTACTCTGCATTGTATAAATTTTCATCAGAAATTACTGATAAAAAATGTATCTTCCCAGGCTTTCGGTTGCTAATGTTGCATGGATGCACATCATGCACCGAGGCGACACAACGGCAGTGGGTGAAATAAATAAGTCTTGATGACGGCGGTGATGCAGCAGGATCTTGCTATCGTTCACAACCCATCTTGCCCTCAATTGACAACCTGCAAGCAACGACGATGCAAAATAGAAGCGCTGTTGCAAATGCAAACAGCCTCGGGGAGCAAGCGGCATGAATTACGGATGCAGCAGCGCCGCGTTTTGATAGATGGTGCGCAAACCGAATGGCAAGGAAGAGATTAGATTGATAGAGTGAAAATGAGTGAAAATCCTAAACAAACAGCAGAGTGTTATGACGATGAAAAATTACTAATGCCGTGAGACAGCAGAGCCAACGAGAGTTGGTAGGGAGTTTCTGATGAAAAACTATTTCGGGTTTGATAGGAAAATATGATTCCCAAAGTTTTGCCACCGCGTTGTGCCAATCTTCCCGGTTGGTGTTTTAGGAAACTTAAATCATTTCCCAAATCTGTGGAGGCTCATTTACGGGAGAAATGTGGCAATAAATCTACCTATTTCCCACCGACGTGTCTTACGTGTATATCTCCTAATATCTGTATCCTAAAATAATTTTGCTGAGCTTTGCCCGTAGTCATTCGTGCCAACCAGTTCTACAAACTCGCCGAATGCGATGAGCTTTAGATTTATAGTTTTCCTCCCGGTTCGTTTCGAGGAGTCTTATATCTTTTCTGCTGACTAAGATCGCCCGAGAACCATCTGCTATTGTTATTAGCACAGCGCAGGCATTCTTCTTCGGCTGCGGCACAGATGCCAGTGGATAAAGACTTGCCTCTAGCTCCAGTTCGAAACCTCGAAGGAGCTGGAAACCGTACCTTGTGTTGGGTGGGGGAAATTCCACAAAGAACGCAACACTGCTTCGTGGTCGGGCGACGGCTGACTGCATGTTTATTCTTCTTTAGAGTGAATTTATTCCACCCAACAGCGTCGATTCAACGTCGGCGAGGTTATGTTTTGTGGGGTTTGTATTCCTGCCCACACATTCTCTCGGTTGAAGGATTAGAAAAGCTGCCGAAGACAGACAGGAGCCGCAAACTCGAGCTATTGACGGAGTGTACCGTCGTCGCTGGTGATGAGCAACCGGAAAGACTCCAACTTCACGTGACCTCCACGTTGGTGGTGGTCGTTCCCCTCAAGAACTTCGCCAACCCGGGGCGCCCTCGGTTCAGGGAACGGACGGATTTTAATTAAAGTTGTGTCGAAGCTTTTCGCAACAGTAGTTGAATTGGTACCGAATTCTGACATCCAATTATTTAGCCCTCGCACCGCGAACCACGACACACAGCGCGCTGTCTTTCAAGTGTGGCGACTAGAGTTGTGTAAATCGGATTCAGATTCATGAATCTGAATGAATCTCTGCCTTATAAGGGATTCATGAATCTTTCGCCGCGAGATTCATGAATCCCAAAGACACACCAAATGATGTAAAGTCACCAACCAAAAGTCGGTTGAGGGACCACCTTTTTTTTTTTTTTTTTTGGTCTCATTGTCCACGCCTATGACAGAATCGGGGAGATTCATGACAGAACCATGAAAGATTCATGAAGATTCATTAAGGTTTCGAAAAATTCATTAAGCTTTGAATATTCGAATCCGCAAAGATTCATGAATCCATCTGAATGAATCTTAGGTAAAAGATTCATATGAATGAATCTCGCCAAAAGATTCATTAAGCACAACACTAGTGGCGACGCGTATCGAGTGCTGGAAAATTTCAATTACCTCGCCTTCACGACTCGGTCGGTCGCACTACACGAGTTGCTTCGGAAAGCCACTAGTTTCCATATGCAAACCCTCAGAGGTCGACGATGACAGGAGGACTAGAGACTGGAGACACCGGGACCATTCGTTAGTGTTTGAGGAAGTCATCGCTGGCGCAGTACTATGCCACGCCGCTGTTGCGTAATGAGAATATAATGGAAATTGTTGTGCTTGCACCGCTTGTGTTTGTTGCCGCCCGGTCGGGAAGAGATTGTGTTTTCGTAACGTTCACTTAATTATCCAACAAAGCCAACATAAATACAATTATAAGCTCCTACCAGGCGAAGCCAGTCAGCATGTAGTAGCTAGTAGAGAGTGTACTTATGCTGCGGAACTTGAAGCATAACAATCATGAGAGTTATCCCGTTTTCAAATGGAAAGAGTTGTGATTGGAAGCAGTTGAATTTGCATGTAAAATTAAGTTGAACTTTACATTTTAAAGTCGAATATAAATATTATCAACTAAAATTGATTTGAATGTTTCAATTATTTTAGTTGTACTGGACTGAATGTTTCTTAACTACGTTTCTTTATACATGGCACGCAACTTTCTGAGACAACGTAACCGCTTACTTCTTTCATCTCGTCTTTAATCATCCGAAGTTCACTAGAATGTGATTAAATTTAATCAAATATGACAGAATATTACTAGAAAACGGAACAAAACAGGCAATTAATTAATTTTTAACGAGATTTGCAATATAATTAAATTGCATCGGTTGCCTGTCACACCATAAGTTGCAGAGCAACGCGATACAGCCGTTGCCACTAAACTTTTGCTCTTAAGCAGATGGTGTTGTCTCTAAGGTACCAAGCTTTGAAATAACTCATCAGATCTCTTCCCGAAAACATGCAAATAAATAGTAATTGTGTTTTCCTAGATATTTACACTATATTAACAATAAACATAGAATCATTCAGTTTTCAAAACTAGCTTGGACCTATTATCATGATTTTTTTTGCCGATTTTTCATGTGCATTTTTGTATGCGCATAGTAAAATCCCCACAGAAACGGTGAATTCGGGGATATAAACTTGTTTTCATAGCTGCTCATTTGTTTTGTCTGTTTGTAACCGCTGCCATATATTTGTCAAATGTTCGTCACTACCAAAGCTAATTTATTGAATGCAACATTTTCTTTTTGTAGACATATTTTTTAAATAATTTTTGATACAAACAATAATCTTAATACTTACAATCATTCCTTATAACTAAATTTTTAGATAGAGACATCAATAAATCAGGAGACAAATTCAGATGAACATGAAACAAAAGCTGATGAGTTACAGACAAAGTAAGATGCGTTAGAGATAGAACCTGATGAGGTATCTCAATCATGGGTGGGTTTGAAGCGAAGATGGGTGTAATCAACCACCAGAGTTGTTACGCACTATGTAAAGTAACATTAACGATACTTTCACATTGTCATATAAATAACGTTTAGAAGTGCTGATTCGAGGTTCAGAAATCGTTTGGCAATTAACGATATCTGAAATTTGCAATCGTTTTAATCGATTTTAGCATGTATGAAATGGTCTTCGAAACTTACCGCAGTGTACCCTCGAAAGCTTCCTCCTCGAGTCCATCGTGGCCGGCGGGCGTTGACCCCTGCCAGAGTTTCGTGCCCGACGCCAGCTTCATGCCGTCATTGGCCAAGTTCCCAACGCGGAACAAGGCGGAGGCGAGCAGCAGCGGCAGGAACAGCACCACCAGCCCGCAGAACACGATCTGGATGTCCAGCTCCGTCGTGGGCTTCTCGTACTTCCAGCTAAGCGCCGACAGGCCGATGTACCGGTGCGTGCCCTGCACGATCAGGTAGCCCTGGAGCAGCGTCACCAGGATGCCGTACCAGATGGACCAGAGGGTGTTGAGGTGGAGCCGCCGACGGCGGTGCTTCGTGGGGCTGGACGCGATCGGGGGCTGAGTGTGGCGTCGCAGCGATCCAGAGGTGTTCCCGGTCAGCACCATGCTGCCGTGCGATATGCTCGAGTTCAGACTTTGGCATTGCTTGGAGGAGGCGTTCGAGGTGGCGGTGATGTTGAGCAGCGATCGGTTCTTCTTCGAGCCCATCGTGATGTCGCCTCCCGTCTCGTACCCGACCAGCGAGCCCGTGATGGACATTTTTTCCGGCTACCTTCGCTCCTTTTATCCCAAATGATTTATTCTACGCTAGATGGCGGGTTATTGGAACGGTTTAGTTTACGAGTAAATGCGTTCTTCTTGACAGAACAAAGACTAGAGATAGAGAGACACAAGTGGATGTGCGGTATGTGCGGTATGTTGCAGTGCGATATTAGAATTGTTTGGTGGAACCAGGGCGGGTCGCGTGGCTACGTGTTCTGCAGCAAACCCTTCGGTTGCCTTCGATATGTCGAGTTCATCATTGCTCTGCGGTTTTGGCGTTGCGTTGCGATACACTTGCTGCTTCCGGTGTCAATATCTACGAGAGAAAAAAAAATAATAGAAAAACATTATGAGTAAATTATGTCAAAGAAAACATAAATTTATTCGAAACTTGAAGTTTTAAAAGAGAACATCTGAAGCAAACTCTCTAAAATGCATCCTCTACAAAAGCAAGCTTATTCGTTTCGCTCGTTTGTGATGCAATTACTGTCAAAAACTAATGCAGAAATTCTACAGCTATTCGGACATCTTTCACCATCGCTCCATGATAAAGTTTACTGAAAAGGTTTTGCTGTGCCTTGTGACCGAAGAAACTTGTGTTGAAAGGGCCCAAGTGCGGAATATTGTCCCGAAACGTTCAGCTGCTCTAATGAGCTACAAAACGGTAGCCAGCTTTGCTCGACGTTCACGCTTATAATTCGAGGATAACAAATCGAGGAGGAATGTCGCCGTAGCGCAGAAATTCCGCTATATTAAAAACATCCCCCCCAACTACGTGTCCACCATTTTATCGCTTCTGTGAAAGCAAGCATTTTCTTCTATTGGCACAATTTTATGGGGGCAACGTTTGCTTCTTTAACAGAGAAACATTTCGTGAAGAAATCCCCTTAAAGCAAGCTGTCACGTTATGGAAGAAGAAAGAAATTTAATCTTAGCAATCGAAGATGGCGACGGTTTTTTTAATGGAAGCACAATGGTGGAATTTGTTTGTGGCGTTTTAATTTGTCATTGAGGAGGATGAAAGTGCCGGATAAAAATGTTGACCTCCAAAGGAATTCAAAAGTTGGCATGATTTGAGGCGAAGCATAAATGGAAAACAAAATGATTTATTAAGATGTGGCGTACGGATTTTGCCTTGTGCCATATTTTCACAGGTGTCCCTAATCGATGCTTTGGCTTAAAAACCTTCTCCGTGCTTTGGGCAACGATTTGCTATTTATTGATCATGGACGTGGGTGTCTCGAGAAACCGGCTGATTGTACATTTTTTCCTTTTAAAAAAGAAACACCGCAAGTCCAACGACCCTTTTACGCTCGGTAGCAAGGATGTTGTGGCTGTCGATTACGTACGGTTTTCTTCTGTTGTTACCCAACACGCCCTCCGCATCGTGGCCCACTTCAGAGTGAACCATTAGCCCAGATGCGATGCTGGCCCGGTGTCCAAATTTCCTCCCCATTCGCCCACTTTTCCGCCCAAAAAGCCAGACGGCCAGACGTAATGGCAATGGTGTAACGAAACGGGCAAGAAAAATAAAAACAAACTTCTATACCGGACCCCGGAGACATCCCCGAGGTTTGGGAAAAGTAAAATCGGAAAGAAAAACACACCCTGCCCGGCACAAAATCAGTCTAATTTTGGCACAGCATTGGTTGGGTTTTCTTTCGTATTATTATTTGTTTGTCTCGCCCTTTTTTATTGGTCAAGTGAAAAGGAGGAGAAAAAAGAACGGAAAGTCCTACTACAAGCGATACAATAAAGAATACAACATAAAACATCCTCGTCTCGATTGCAGCAGCTTTCCATTCACACGGATCGATCGATATTATTAGTGCAGCGGAGGGTGGGAATTTGAAGAGAGGGAAAACGATTTACATTTGACACCGTCTGCCCAGAAAGAAGCACAATAAAGGACAACAAAAAAAGAACAGGAAAGAATATTGACAAAAAATCCTAGCAACCAATGGAAATGGGTTTGGAGAAAGTAGAAACTGGAGTTCGATTTTCTTTTCTGGTAAAAACGAGAACGAGCAAAGTTCGGTTCATTGATGATGATGGTGATGGTCATCAGAAAGAGAGAAGCAAAAACTTTGCATAGGGTTTTTTTTTTGTAAAAACTGCTATGATGATGATGATGTTGATGATGATGATGATAATGTAAATGTAGACAGAGTGTAGTACTTGAAGTGTAAAAATGCCTTCTTCTCCATTCAGATCCTTTTCCTCCTTCAACCAAAATGAAACGAAAAGAATGGGACAAATGTTTATTTACATAATTCGATGCAAGGGACAAAGTTTCCACCTGTCCCGAGTTCCCGAACGGGCTCGAAAAGTATAGAAAGAATACAAAAGAAAACTGTCCAGTGCGAGGGGAGGTCGGAAAATTCTCTTCGTAGCTCCGTGCTCCAGTGCTCGCTGAAACGAGAGAACATTTCGCTAACGAAAAGTGTTGCGATGAGCAATAAAGCTTTACAAACTTATTAAAAATACGATCCATTCCACCGGTACGGTCGTGGATGGATATTGCCTGGTGAGAAAAACCCCGGGGCAATTTTCGTCGCATTGTAGACGACAAGCGCGAGACCACCACGCCACGCCACGTTGCATCGCCGGAACGGTTGGTGCACTTTGCACATTAGTGCATCGAAGCAGCTGATGACGGTTATTCACAATCGAAATTGAAAGAAAATGGTGATTGTATGCACGTGGAAAAATCTTTCTTGCAATGCTGGCGATTCAAGATCGAGCGTAAAAGAAAGGAAGAAAACGCTTATTGAAGACATTTGTCGTGGCAACGCGGACGATCTCTGGCGCTTTTCCGGGGAATCTTCTCCTTTTTCCAAGCGTTATGTTTCCTGCTACTTGGCAATGCAGTTTGCAGATGGGTGATGGTTTCAATTTCCTCAACTATCGGGGAAAATATACTTCGTTTGAAGTGAAATTGGAAAAGTTTTCCGACGAAGCGTACCATGCTGAATCTTTGCCTTTGATATTTCAGAAGTGTTGGGTGGAGAATATACTAAGTATATTTATCGACGGCAGACACAGCGTTGGAAGAAATGGTGATAAAATAATTTTAGTTTCATCAAACATAAAACATGAATGTACCTCCAGTGTGTCAAATACATATAAAGGGTGTCCCAGAAAGTATAAGCACGATTTCTAAATTACCTTTCTGGAAAACGGATGACGCCAAACAGTTGATTCTTCGGGTGTTTGATTGTTTACATTCAAACCTACTATATAGTGCATCCAAACTATTTTTTTAAACCGTTTCTGTTAAAATGCGAGGCATTTCCGTCAAAAAGCGCAAAACCGTTCTGCACAAATGGTGTTCGACTCCTTACATTTCGCTAAGGAAATTGGCGAAATCGGTAGGTGTGAGTATCGGAGCCGTACGAACCGCCATCCAAAAGTTTCGGGAGGAGTCCAGCTTCGAGGATACGCTTAAAAGTGGTCAAAAACCTGGTCCTATCGACAAACAGTTGAACCGGGAAAGAGCAAAAGCAATCAAGCAAAAATAGGAAAGTTCCACTCGCGATGTGGCTCAACAAATGGGTACCTCAAAAAGTAACGTCCAATGTGCCAAGACAAGATTGAATTTAAAATCGTACAAAATCCAAAAGAAATCGAAACGGAGTGAAAATTAAGGCTGCATACGTTAAATTTCGGGGCCGGAAGCTGTACGACAAGCTGCTGCGCGGGAAATCCTCATTCATCAGCTCGACGAAGAGTCGGCCAAGACCAGACCAATTGAGATATTTTGGGCGCTAACGAAGGCACACTTGAGAAAACATGTTAAAGCTACGGAAAACATCAACAGTTTTCAAAAAAAGTGTAAAACCGTTCAAAAGTGTCGAAAACCGTTCACGACAAGCATGTGCTGAGCCATATCGGAGGCGACAGATCAAAAGTGCGCTCATTAGAATACGATTAAATTTTTAAAATTTTTATCTTTCGCAAATAGTCCAGAACAGAACCCAAACACAATTTATGAAACAAAAATTCAGTTTCTGGAACAGGTTTTATTTTTTACCTAATTTTGAAATCGTGCTTATACTTTCTGGGACACCCTTTAATCTTGCAATTTTTTTTTTTGAAACAAATCAAAAACAATATTCAGTGCGGCTTATTTTTATTGAATAAAAATGAATCTAACAAACTTCAAATATATTATCACAGAGATATAAACTGCCTCTCGAGGAGCAACGAACAAATATCATTAAATTATGAAATCGTCATTATGACCGCAAACTCGTGCCACTCAAGAAGCAAGCTGAAAAATGTTCCCCATTCTAATAACTACACTACCGGTTGTTTCGAAACTGTTGCCAACTTACTGGAGGAACTTTGTCGTGGCAGTTTCCCCCTTTCCCCCATAATCACTGGAAAAAAGAAATGGAGTGAGTTCGTAAGGAGTTCCACGAAGAAAAGTGCTCACCATCAAGTGATTGATGGTCGCTTCCGCGGTGGAAGCGGCCGGCAGAAGGACCTACCAGAAACTCCCACCGACACAGTCCAACGCTGGCGACCTAGTTTTTAGGCGAAAAAGTTGGGAGTGGAAATGCATTTCCTCACGATGGTACTACGGTGGCCCATTTTCTCGCTTCCGCCGTATTTTTTTTTTCTCAAGTGCCACTTGAAGAGAGTGGACGAAGAACACGAAAATCTAGAACTCGCTCCCTGGAGGTTAGAGCCAACTGTGCCAACGGAAGAGTAAATGCATGCATTAAAGAAAATTTTGAAAATTCACACACTCACACAGTTCTTGCTGGAGTAGGCGTTTTAGGGAAGGGAAAATGTTTCCAATTTGCTAATGAAGATATTAAATTACCCTAAATTCCGTAAAGTGACCAAACGACACAATGTTATAGGAACATGCTTACCAATATAATATTGTAGCAATCGTATGGTTTGCGGCCATTGAAAGGCATCTTTGCGGCGTGAAGCCCACGAGAAATTTTCTCTGCCAATCTGTACGGGTTTTGATAGGCCAGGCTAATTAAAAATCGATATCAATTAGTTGCTCATTTCGTCGCATCGAGTCGACACTTTGACACCATGGGCTCGGAAAAGGGAAAGCGAACGGAGGGCAGTATAATCGCGGGGTGGTTTTATGAAATTTGTGTCAACGAACCAATCCGCAATAATAAGTGAATCAATAATCATTAACGCTCGTAAATCAGCATTTGCCGCAAAATCGTCGCCATAACGTAATCAAACTGTCGAACCGTTGGGCATTGATGAGAAATTAATACCCCTTTCCTGAAAGTCAAAATCCCTTTGCTGGCACAATGTTCCACCGAGCGCTTTGAAACGAGAGTGGCTTAAATTTAGTGTGATATCTACGGAAATGTTCTCTGGTAGGGGTTTAATAAAAAATGGTGGATTTTCTTGTAACCGACATTACAACTGACGTCGGACAAATAAAACATTTCCAGTGATGATGGTGGTGAAAAATAATTGAAACCGTCCTCAGTCCTTTCATTCATCACGGGGGATGAAAATTAAAACAAAAGACACCGGAATGGCGCAAAGGGTGCTTTCCCAGCCGTTGCTTTCCATCATGTTTTGCTTGCCTCCCGTTCCCGGCCCGTGATTGATGTGCCCGACGTAATTTGATACTCGTAATTGACCACAGTAAGGCCCCCCCCCCTCCCCCCTTGTTCCACACTTCCATGTTGCCTACATGCCCCGCTATAATGTCATTAACCATTCGGGCTTCCCGGCTTCCTTTTCCGGTACACGTCCACCCGGTTCACCGACCGAAGCTTTCCGCGAGGTTGACGGATTGCATCCGGAAAAGGGCGAAAGCGCAATGAAAAATCCGTTCGCCGCGTGTGGCACGTGGTGAAAGGGGAACACATTTTAATAAAATTATCGCCTCACTTCGCAGTGGCGGGGAGGCCGGAAAACCACGGTTGAGATTCCTTGCCACTCCCCGGGAAAGTTTCCCGGGTTGGGCTTTAATAACCGTACAAATACTTCAACGGTTGTGCACGACCAACAAAGCCAGGGAAAATGTGCCCCAGCTGTAGGAGTGTAGGGGAGGGGTGGCATCGTGCCCGAAAATTAATTACAACATAATGCAGTCGATAATCTCATTAGTTAGTGTCGGAATGGGGAAGGCCGGTTAGGTTTCGTTCGGTTTTGATGACGGATCAGAAAGGACATCCGGGTTGCGGAATGGTTTAATTATGTTGGACGGAGTTTTAAAGCAAACACTATAGACGATAATTTAATAACGTAGGCCCGAATGGAATGTGGCTTTATTTATGTTTGACTTCAGGTTTGCAACTATTCCGTTTGGTGGACATAAATATTTTTTCTATTGTGATGTTTGCAATACTTATAAAACTTTGAATCAATGGAACGGGGCATTTTTAAAAATTGTAAATATACTCTCAATCAATCATTGATTTTATCGGTCGTACGTGCCGATGGGCTTTGAAAAAACAGTTCAAGTTCAAGTAAATAACAACTGTGGAACGCTTCAAAACAGCGTGCAATAATAATAAACTCGCTTCTTAACAACGTTCCTTCCCAATCCCCCGAATAACAACGTCTGCAAACAGGCTAGATAAAAGTCTTCAGCTCAATTCAATTATGAGAAGTAAGAACTTTTGCCTTGAAATCCCTCGCATAACCTCGCATCAAATTGTACCGCTGACCTAGATGGTTTTTAAAAACAAAATCCCTACCGAAATCCCGCAAAGATTGGGGTGTGTGAGGAAGCGAAACGACAAAATCATCGAAAAACCTACAATTACACGTTGCAGGTAAAATGCGACGCCGGAAGCGTCCTGTCCTGGAATTCGGTACCTACTTAATCGTGCTATTTTTCCTTATGTAAAGCAAAACACCCAAAACCCGCCCTGCCAACGCGATGCCGCCGGTGGGTGGTGGTGTTTATTTTTTATGACGCCATAATCCCATCGAAACGGCCACTTACGGGTGGAGGTAGTTTTATGTTTTATTTATGGTCTCTGCCTTTTGGCCCACATCCGAGAGTCCTGCGCATCGAGCGATGTTTTGGGCCAAAGAGGGGATGTGGGCGATTAGACCGCCTCAAACATTAAAACACGATTCGTGATTGCAATGAAAAGATCAAACTCGGCGAGAATTGTTTACACACAAGTACTCAACTTTTTGCAAGTTGATTGCTTTATATGAAAAAACATAAACACACACACACACACAAAGACACGCCCACCAGGAATTATTCGAAAACTTCACCCGAAAAGGCCGCTTTCGCAAAGGTCGTTCATTACAACGTACGGCATGTTACATCACAAGGACGAAATGAAAATCTCCTGCTTGTGAAGAACGGCACGCGGCAAAGTAAAACAAAACGCAGAAACTTTGCGCAAAATTCTATCACACAAAAGTGCCAAGTATTTTTCGTTTTATTTTATTCGGTATGCTTTAGTCGGCTTTAAATGTAAACAACGCCTAATGTCGGATGCTCCCGGTATCGGGGCGGGTTTGGACGTTTAATTGAAAATGAAAATTGAATAGAATTTTTTGCGTTGTTTCACTTTACGTTCATCTGTCCCGTTCTACCCACAACGGACGCTATTGGAAGATTTCTTTTGCAAGTTCGTTTTGCTTTGCATTGCTCAACTTTTTGATTTCAAAGAATTCATTTCTAATGCTGGTTTTTGTTATTGGCTTTGAATTCAGTCTATAACAATTAATTTGATACGTAATTGTTTTTCAAAAGTGGTGGATGTGATCGTTAGATATTGATATTGATTTAATAGTTTGAGATGTGTTCTATTACTTGCTATTTCAAAAACCATTTTTTGCTTTATTTAGAAACTTTACATAACAGGGAATTTTCTCGTTAATTCGGGTTAGTGAATCATTGCGGTTCCTATCCGAGAAACGTTAAACTCGTGGTAAGTCCATCCGAAAACAAACGGGCCGAGAGTAAGCTGCTGATTGCAGCATTTGTTTGCATTTTCGTCTCAATTGTATGTTCCGGCATCCTTTCTGTCCTTCATTCAACCATCCTGGAGCATCCCAGACCATCGCATCCTGCGGTGGTTCTGCGGGACTGATTTGCTAGCGCAACGCAGTCATCATCATGCGTGGGGCTGGAAAAACAAATGGCCAGTCGGTATGCCCGGCGACGATTCATTTCCGGCCCGTTCTTGATGGCGCTGGTGCAAATGCAAGGGAGAAATCGTGTGTTTCCATCATTTCCCGGGCTGGTCGTAATCGGTGGACATTTGCCCGACAATGGACATTGTTTGGCATTGCCCGGGAGGATGGTAAATAAATTGAGCGACGGAATGCTTCGCCTACGAAGCCGGCCCGTGATCGGGCAGATGTACGACCAGCTGTTGTCGTTGTACGGAACCATCCGTTTTTCCGCATGGGGAGAAGTAGGGGCGTGTTGTTTGTGCTGTGGGTTTCGAGGGGGAAAATCCTTGGTGGAACTTCAAGCGGAACATGAACATCTCGCGTCCGTACACCATTAAAACTCACTTTCGATGACAATCACGCACGCCCACCGGCCTCTTCGAAACCATCTTCCGCAAACAAATCAAACATCATAAGTCGCTGAGACGAGCATCCCTTTCACGTCCATCCTGTCTCGGCCGGAGAAACCCTCGCCGTTCGGAGGTTTCGCATCAGTAAGGCGAGTGAAAGACTCCCCTTTATGAAACGAATAGCACACGGGAATGGGCGTCGACGTATATATTACTAGCATAATCATCATCATCCTTATCATCATCCATATCATCGTCGTTATCATCTTACATCCTTTTATCCAGTCGGGGGTTCGTTGCTTCTTGCGTTGAACTACGGTTTCACGAGAAGATGAGGAAGGTTTTCGCCAAAACCATTTTCGATTTTTTAAGTAAGAAAAAGAAAGCCCATAGTCGATAAAAAAAAAACCAACCTAGTAGAAAATATGGGGAAAACAAAAATTGGATCAAGAAAAGGATACACCGCCAGTCGATTCGATTCCATCCGAAGGGTGATGCGAGAAGATGGTCTTTTCTGTTCCATCGTCAATCAAAAGGAAACCGTTCGTATCACAAGTATCGAACCCTTAAAGCCATCCAACGGTTTGCGAACGTTACATGGTGTTTGGTTGAACTGTGTTTACGCTTAGGGATGTTTTGATGGCCAAGGGAAAGGTTATGTCCACAAAAAAAGTACTCCGGCTCATATGAAGGATGGGGTGTTTTGAATGTGTTTGGTGGGGTGAAGCCAAGTGGTCCATGGCTGCTTCCAAAACCGGCAAGGGCTTCCGGGTGTTTTGGTTACATAAATAGCATATATTTATAATTTTGTTTTTCCAACAACGTTAAAGCATGATTTCCAAATTTGTTTTGGAATCAAATAACGAAAAATATGCAAAAAACGATATCAAATAAAATCGTTTTTATTATTTCTATTCCTTTTGGAGTTGAAACAGAAACTTCTTCCCCACCACAACGTAAAACAAAACACCAATGGTTATTTCGTCATGCACGAGTTTAGATCTACGGTACTGTTTTATCCTGAAGCGAATGTTTTCGGTAAGTCATATTTTACGCCAAACTTTGACTACAAATAGCCTTGAAGAGAGAGTGAGTTTCGCCGTGATGGAAAATTTACCATCTGTAGAAAAAAATGGGTAAGAAGAGAAGAAGTAAAGATAATGCATGTGTTGCGGACGGACCATATGTTCGTTCGTAACCAAGACAAAAAGATACAATATTTAAAGTTGAACTTGAAAACGAAAAGAAAGAACTGGCGACAATGTAGGGAGAGGCCAGATAAAAAAAAAATCAATCTAAACAACGGAAGCAAGTTAGGAGGCAAACCATAAAATATCACGTTCAATCGCGAGCAGGCGCGACGTAACAATGTATTCACGAATACCGAAATCCAGAAAACCAAATTAACGCACAACATTGTAGAACGAACAATCGAACGAAGTGAGAGCGCGTTGACGGACGTTGCGCTGCGACCGACCTCGTAAACAATCTTCAATTGTTTACGCGATCGACATAAGGGTTCAAGTGCACGGCCAGCATAAGATCCGAATACGTGACATTGAATCAAGGGCTAAACGCAACATTGAAGCCTATACCGAAATAACTAAATTCAGATTAGAACATAGTAACGCATGTATCGAAAACAGGCCGAAACAGAAAGACACAACAATGTAACCACGCATAGAACAGTTCCACATTAAGTTTAACGGAACTTGCAAAAAACCGCGAACATGAATGTAATTAGCGAACGCGGATGTTGGAACGAGATCCTCTATCTCGCCCACGCTTCTTAGTTGATAGGAACAACCTAGCTATATAAGCCGAAGAAATTTTTGAATAAAGCATCATCTTAACCTCGACGTTTTAGAGGAAAGGAAGTCCGGTCTAATTATTTTCTTACCCTTTCAGCAACCTTACCCTAAGAACTTAGGAAATCTTGAGAGCGTCCCCTCCGGCGTCGGCATAGTCACGGCACGGACCAAACTCCCAGGAAATCCACAAGTTCAATTCCCTCCTTACCCAAGGGCTTAGGAAATTTCGAGAGCGTCCCCTCCGGCGTCGGCGTAGTCACGGCACGGACCAAACTCCCGAAAAATCCGCGAGTCCCATCCCAATCCGGTTACGATTTCTCCGTTGTCGGCGTAGTCACGGCGCGGACCGATCGTACCGAAAGCCAACTTCCTAACCCTATCCGAAAGACTTAACGATAATTCGCCAGAATCTCTCTCCGTTGGCGGCGTAGTCACGTCGCGGACCGAATTCTCGGTTATCGTCAAGTCAAGGTTTTAGTATCACACGTTGTTTTCTCCGGTGTCGGCATAGTCACGGCCCGGACCGAACACGTTGATACTAAAGCCGAAGGAGTCGAGCGCATTAAAAGGTGTTCGCGTTGGAGACGACCAACGCACACGGTCAAGCTACCTTCGCGCTTGATCGGACAATTCCACGTCGTTACATGGTGGCTCCAGAGAGGAGTACAGCATCGCGCGCGGTTGTACTCGTGAACGAATTCACAAGGTGTGCTGTCGCCTAAGAACAGCAAGTAGTGAAAAGGTGTGCTGTCACCTGAAGAACAGCTGTTGTGACTGACTCAAGGTGAAGTTTGTGAGCAGTATTGTGAAATTCGTATAAGTGACTTCTCAAGGTACAAAGTGCAGTACAGTGAAGTTCAGTGAGCAAGTGAAGTGAAAGTGCTTTAAAGGACACGACTGAAGTCGCTGCACTGTTTCGAGTTAACGCTCGAATGCAGCGAAAGAGTGAACTGCGACTCTTCTGACCCAGGCCAATTAGGGCCTGTGCCGCGCCAGCATATTGTCGACATAGTAATTCCTTCAGTTCGTATAAGGGAAGAGAAAATTCTCTCGGCCAACATATCCCCACCAGTTAAGCCGGAGAACTCTTCAGGTGTTTGCACAGTAGCAAAGAGATCATAATCTCCGGTCGCCTAAAGGTAAGGGACCGCACCACTGCCAAAACGGCATTAAAAACGGCACTGAAGCCTCTGTCCGGGATAGCAGAGGACGAGTGAACTTCGACTCCTCGGAATCAGGGAAACGGGCCTGGTTCAACGATTGAGAGAGTACGACTCAGTAACTCCTTCAGAGTCCAAAATTGGACAAACGCCGGTTGACGCTTGATAGCCTCAACAGCGTAGGGAATCGCAGGACGTGATCCCTACGAACGATCGAAACTCGTCGATCATAGAATCTCTCAACGGGAGGGATTAACGACGTAAAACGACGTCGTAAAAAACAGGCAACAGGTAACCCCAAAGGTTAGTGCAATCAAGTGCGTTACCAGGTCAAAACCGCGAACGGTTCACAGTGAAAAGTGTTAAACCGCGGACAATATAAAACAAACTCTAAAGTGCATAGCAGGAACAAGGCACCTGCTACAATTGGACCCTCCACGGGAAGCCGACTCACCAAGGAACTGCGTAGGTAATAGGGACGGGAGTATTCAAATTCATCGGAATTTGAACGGCAGGTAAGTAAATCTTATTGTCAACTCCGTTCAACATAAAGGCTTAGTCATGCCATACGCAGTGTACGGGGTCAACCCAAACGGCAATTGCCGCCTCTGTCAAGAAGCCGATGCGGAAGAAAGCGCAATGGTGTGCTGTTATGAGTGCGAGAGACTCTTTCACCTAAGTTGTGTGACAAGAACTCGCAAACCGTCCCTGAAAGAAGTATGGGACTGTCCAAAGTGCCGAGAAATGAAAACCGAGAAGAAAAAGCTCGAGATACAGGTCAATGAGCTATTGGAAGCATGTAAAAATCCTCCCGAACAGCAAAAGGAAAAAACTCCAAATAAACCTGATACCTTACCTAAAGCAGCCGACAAGTTAGGAGAGTTCACACTCCTTAAGGAATTGCTAGCGACCCAAGAACAGGGGCCGATGGGCACTATGCTAAAACGGCAATCCCTGGCGCAATTGCCGAAATTTGGCGGCAATCCAAGGGAATGGCCAATTTTTAAACGGACCTACGATGAAACAACAAAGGAAGGAGCCTTTTCCGACTTAGAGAACTTGAATCGTTTGAATCAAGCTCTATTCGGATCAGCTCACAAACGGGTCCATCAACTAATGATGGATTCCCAAAACGTCAAAGAGATTATTTCCATTTTGGAAAAACAATTTGGGAATCCGGAAGTAATTTACATGGAGTTTTTGAACGACCTTCAAGGGCTAAGGAAGGAATCTCGAAATATAATATTAGAAATGGTCGGGGCACTAGAGAACCTGATCAGAAACATCCGGCTAATGGACAAGCCGATGTATCTAAATGATCACCGCTTAGTCAGAGAACTAATCGCCAAACTTCCATATTCAATCCAGATGGAAAGAGCGAAGTACATTAGAGATACCCAAGTAGCAGACGCTAAAGAGGATATCCTAACGCTCGACAACTTCGCCAACTGGCTCAAGCCATACGCCGAAACAAACCGGATAGTAAGTACGTTCAACCCACCTCAGAAAGGAAACTTAAATATCCACGAACGGCCAAACGGTCGTTCAAACGAAAAGCGTCCACAAATGAAACAATGGGAAAACAAGAACACGCAAGGCAAACCCGTTAACCCTCTCTGCCTGCTCTGCCAACAACCGCATCAATTAACTAAATGCGAAATATTCAAAAAACAAACACCAGCAGAAAGGCACGCAGCAATCACGGGTAAACATGTTTGCTTCGGGTGTCTGTCAAAGGGACATCAGGTAAGGCTCTGCAATAAAAGGAAACGCTGCAGCATCGAAGGGTGCAAGTCTTTACATCACCCGATGCTGCACGCAGACGCTCCAAGGGTTGCTCAACCAGCACCGGTGAATAATCACACGGTTCCGTCGGCTAAATCAACGTACTATCAAGTACTACCGGTAACATTAGCAAACGGGAGGCATAAGGTCCAAACATACGCCTTCTTGGACACAGGTTCATGCTTAACGCTAATGGAGGACACAATCGCCAAACAATTGAATCTGACGGGTAAAAAGATTCCGCTTAGTCTGAAGTGGACACAGGAGCTCACAACAGATAACAACGACAGCCAACAGGTGTCTGTAAAAATACAGGGCTCATATAAAAAATACTACATGCTAAGGGACGTAAGGACCGTTCAAAATTTGAGCCTACCGTGCCAAGCCCTAGACTACGAAAGTCTATCCGAAAGGTACGAACATTTACAAGGATTGCCAATTCGGGACTTCGGCGAAGTTCGTCCCACGTTATTGATTGGATTGGACAACAATCAATTATTAATGGGACTGGAACAACGAATTGGGCAACCAAACGAACCAATCGCAATGAGAACCAAATTAGGATGGTTAATATACGGAAAGCTATCGGCTAATAGCAAGAATAACTACTCAATGGTAATTCAGGAGGAGAACGCACTGAATAATATAATGTCAAACTACTTCTCGGTAGAAGATTTCGGGGTGAAACATGTGCCAAAACTTCCCGAATCGGAAGACGACAAACGAGTTAGCAAGATTTTGAATGAAACCTTGAAATTCGTCGACGGGCACTATGAAGTAGGGTTGTTGTGGAAACGTGACAATCATCAATTCCCAGAAAGCCTATTTTACAACATAAAAAGGCTTGACAACCTGGAGGCTAAGCTCCGCAAAGACCCAGAATTGATGAAATGGGCAAACGATACAGTGAAGGGCTATGTTGAGAAGGGATACGCCAGGAAACTATCCCCAGTAGAAGTGATTAAGGATTGTAAAACTCTGTTTTACCTTCCCACTTTCATTGTAATCAACAAAAATAAGGACCCACCCAAACCACGACTGGTTTTTGATGCCGCCGCTAAGGTTAAGGGACAATCCCTTAACGATGCGTTGCTGTCGGGCCCGGACAGCACCACATCTCTCGTTTTAATCCTTCTCAAATTTAGGGAAGGAAAATACGCCGTTTGTGGAGACATCAAGGAGATGTTCCATCAAGTAAGGATAAGGAAGGAGGACCAAAATGCACAACGTTTCATTTGGCGGAATTGCGAAGAACGTTTTCCCGATATGTATGTAATGCAGGTAATGACCTTCGGTTCCACCTGTTCCCCTTCGTGCGCACAGGCCGCCAAAAACGCAAACGCCGAACGCCTGAAGGATAAATATCCTCTGGCACTATCGCCGATCGTCAACCAGCACTACGTTGACGATTACAACGATAGCTTCCACAACTTGGACGTAGCCAAGGAAACCGTCGATCAGGTAATAAAGGCCCACGACGAAGGAGGATTTTTTATTACAAAATTTTGCTCGAATAGCAAGGAGCTACTCGCATCTATTCCAACTGATCGAGTAGATCCTGTCAAAATTAAAAAAATCGAAGATAGGGTTGAACAGTCTTCGAAAATTTTAGGTGTGTATTGGAACACCAAAAGGGACACGTTCGAGTTCCGCGTAAAACTCGACAGACTACCGGTCGAGGTTTACCACAAAATACGACCTCCAACTAAACGCGAAGGAGCATCGTATGTAATGAGCGTTTTTGATCCATTGGGATTAATATCCCACAAAACAATTTACGGAAAAATCCTTCTGCAAGAAATGCACAAGGAAACTAACGAATGGGACCTTCCGGTGTCAAAGGAACTGTTCAAGCAATGGAATGATTGGCTAGAAATACTGAAACTAGTCAATCACATCAAGGTTCCCCGGTGGCTGCTTAAAACGTCCGACCCTAGGGTCGAACTACACGTCTTCGTTGACGCATCTGACAGAGCATTCGCAGCGGTCATCTACGCAAGAAGCAACTTCAGTGACCCGCACGTTCAAGTGCTAACTGCGAAGGCTAGAGTGGCGCCAACGAAGATGTTATCTATTCCACGACTGGAATTACAAGCGGCATTGTTAGGGGTTAGGTTGCTGAACACCGTCCTGGGAGGAACCAGATTGAACGTCGTTCGTTCCATATTTTGGAGCGACTCAAAAACAGTTTTGGCATGGATAAATTCCGCACACCGAAAGTACAAACAATTCGTCGCGCACCGCATCGGCGAAATATTAGAAACAACGGCAATGAATCAGTGGAGGTGGGTACCTTCTCAACACAACCCAGCGGACGAAGCAACGAAAGTCACTACAAGGCCATCCATATGGATCAACGGCCCGGAATTCCTGAAAGATCAGGAAAACGACTTGCCGTCGCCAGAACCGACAATTGAAGCGTCGGACACCAAGGAAGAAGTGTTTCTCATCTCGGAAAAACAAAGAGAAAACTTCATTAATGAAGAGGAGTTCTCTGACTGGTGGAGACTTATTAAAAGAATATGTCTCATGATGAAACTAATCGAATTCGGCTTAAAAAAGGATTTCAATAAAGCCTACACCATACACGATCGCGTAAGGGCCGAAAATATTTTGTATAGAAAAGCACAAATGGACGTCTATCCAGACGAAGTGCAGGACCTTCGCGAAAGCCACGAACTGACAACAATCGGCCCGTTGTCAAAATTCACCCCATTCTTAGATAAACACGGGGTGATGCGTTTCAAAAGTAGGTTAGAGTTCGCAGAAAACCTACCAATAGCGGCCAGGACTCCGATAATCCTTCCGCAAAATCATCAAATCACACGATTGATGATTCAATGGTACCACGAAGTGTATAATCACCAATCTGATAAGGTTGTGTTGGCCGCCATCAAGCAAAAATTCCTTGTGGTCAAATTAAACGTAGCCTTCAGATACGTCAAGGCAAGATGCCAATTCTGCAAAATCATGAAGGCCAAACCGATTCCGCCAGTAATGGCTCCGTTGCCGGCATGTAGAACCGACACCTTCGTTTTTCCGTTCACGCACACGGGAGTAGACTATTTCGGCCCGTTCGACGTAGCTGTCAAGCGATCAACGGAAAAACGATGGGGGGTTATATTCACGTGCATGTCATCTCGAGCAGTTCACCTGGAACTGGCCGAGAAATTAGATACCGACTCGTTTTTACTATGCCTCATGAACTTTCAGGCAAAACGAGGGGCGGTATCGCACCTATACAGCGACAACGGAACCAACTTCGTTGGGGCAAAAAACGAACTGGACGAATTAATCAAACAAATTAATTCAAAAATGGAATCGGGAGTAGCTATGAAAATGAACATAGCATGGCACTTCAATCCACCAAAGGCCCCGCACTTTGGGGGTGCCTGGGAAAGATTGATACGTATCATTAAATCCAATCTGAAGGCTATGATAGATGCACGTCAGCACCGTCCGTCTGTAGAGGTCCTACGGGGTGCACTGTCGCAAGCAGAATTCATACTGAATTCGCGCCCACTCACGGACATCCCGTTGGACCAAGAGGACGATGAACCGCTAACACCGTTCCACCTTTTAATAGGTAGAGCCGGTAGCTATTCACTACCGTTGGAATTCGAGGCTCACAAATTGGAACGTAAGCATTGGAGGCTAGCGGTGTGCTACGGCCAATACTTTTGGCGACGTTGGGAAAAGGAGTATCTACCCCTAATCGCTCAACGATCGAAGTGGACCAAGGAAACACGACCGATAGAGATTGATGATATTGTCGTCATAAGCGACTCCAACAACAACCGAAATGAATGGTTAAAGGGCCGAGTAATTGAAACAATAAAAGGAAAAGATAATCACGTGAGATCGGTGAAGGTCAAAACAATACTCGGGACCTATCACCGCCCCGTAACATCAGTAGCGGTACTCGATGTTTACACCAAGGATACTCAGTTGGAAAATGAAACAAACAATGAGAAAAAAGAGGTCCAAGACAGTCCCGAAGTCAAAACAAAGGAAAAGGAAAAGGGGGTAAAAATAAACAGTGAAGGCAAAAACTTTGTCGCCTTTCACACAGAACCAAACGAAGGAACCATTTCTAAACCAATGCGAAAGAAAAGGTCCAAACGTGGGTCCATCATAAAACCATGTACTTGGGGTAACGATCAAATTCAAGCCGAAACGAAACACGCCACGGCGACAAAACGTAAGGCGGACCCCGTAAAGGTCGATTATAAACGTTGTAACAATAATCGACAAACCAAGGTAATGTTGCTGAACTCGTGGTCATTCGTGATCATGACATTGCTGTTCCTATCTGCACAGGTATTTGGAAATATCACGGAGGGATTGATTGCCTACGATTGTGCAAGCAATGATGTCAATATTACCAGCTACTCGTTGATGGGAGTAGCAGCTTGCGTTCCGATGACCAAAAACGTAACCACACACGAAGTAAAAATACAAGTCCTGCAAAGAAGCCCAAAACTATTCGCTCACGTTCATCAATGTAAAGTTGTGATCAAACGATCGATTAAACATTGCGGGGCATTTTCCCATACGTCAGAATACGAATACGGATACGCATACATCGTAAAGGAATTTACGCCAGATGAGTGTAGGATCGCGCAAGCGCTAGGCGAAATATCTTTATCCGTAGATCAAAAGGTTAGGGAAATTCCGAGGAACTATACGACCAGAGGTCAAATGCTCATTGTAGGAAGCCTCAGAGGCTCAACTTGTAACGGTGGGGTCTACAGAACGGCAGGATACACTTGGGAGGACGCGCTGGTATACTACGAGTACGAGATCAGCATGTACGACTACATGGCGACGGCAGACATCGAGAGCGACCAGATCACGCTTCGCAACGGGATCGTATGTGCACATTCGGTTGGCTGGTGCTTGGACGCGGAATACGGCTACAGCACGTGGAACGTCGACCTCCGGAGGCAATGCGAGGAACTGGAATTCGACGTGATTTACGAAGGAAGAGTCAACAAAACATTCGATCTTGATCCGGAAAAACGATCGAAGGCCGTCTACACACTGGTAACGGAAACACACATGTTCTCCATCCGGGCTCGCGATAACACACAAATATGCGAATACGACAGCTACGTGACAGACCATCCACGAATCTTCATCTTGGAACTACAAGGATATCGGTCTCCCTTCAAAAAAAGACACAGCCACGGAAAGAACTTCGACCTGTTCACTTATTTCAACTCAAAAATCACATTGGTTGAAACTTACCTCGGACAAAAATTGAACGAAGTGTATGCTACCGTCATGACGGAGATGTGCAAGATCGACAAGGCCTTAATGGAAACCAAGTTAACGCTCGCACGTCTTAATCCGAGCGAATTCGTTTCCAACTTGGTGAAACGATCCGGTTACACAGCAGTCGTAGCAGCTGAAGTTTTGTACGTCCTTCAATGCAAACCAGTATTCGTAACGTATGACAGTAAGCAGGAATGTTACCAGGAAATTCCGGTAAAATACGGCAACCGATCAATGTTCATGACTCCGGTAACTCGCATGCTCCAACCAAGAGGGACGCAAATAGACTGCACACCTCTACTTCCGGCCAAGTTCACGTTTGGAGGAAGGTGGTACACGACCGATCAACGTCTACGAGAAACGACGCCACCGGAACAATTGACCACGGAAATCATAACGGCTTGGTCATACACCCCTTTACCAAGCCTAATGGAGAGTGGCGTGTATGACGCTGAAAGCCTCGAAAGAATGAAAACTATGGTCTACGAACAAGGCGACAGAAAAATTGCTTCGTCGGTAATGCACAAGCTAATAGCCGGGAGACACCCAAACCTACAAGGGTTCTCTCTCGATGCTCTAGTTACCGAAAAAGTAATTGACAACGCCTTAAGCAGGTACTGGTCGAAAATTGTATCGTGGTCAACGTGGCTAGGAAACGTCACGTCAACAGCAATTGGAATATACGTAATCGGCAGAGCTATCAAATTTATCATGGACACAATAATCCATGGTAGAATTTTATACGACATCTACGGGCTAGGGTGGCAACTGCTAGCAGCATTTTGGGATTCACTCACATCATTCCTCACACACAAAAAACATATGAAGGAAAAGGCTGCTGACAATGTAAACGACGAGCCGGCGGAAAAACCAATAAAACAATTCCGAACGCCTTACGCCAGCAAGCCCTTTGAAACTTTGTATCCTTCTCTCCAAGAAAGTACTCCAGAACGAGCATCCGATGGTATTTAAACACTTGCATCGATCGCTACTTTCATCACTTTCGTTTGCACCACCGACGACTCCAAGTGAACCGCCGAGCCCACCAAACGAGGAATCAACCCGCTAACGTCAACCGCCGAGGCACCAACCGAAGAATCAACCCGCCAACATCGACCGCCGAGCCCACCGATCGACACCGCTGCCGTCGAGCCCACCGATCGAAGCACACGCTGCCGCTGTCAACCGCTGCCAACCCGCGCCGCCAGAATGGAGAGAACGAGTGAGGAACGAATCCTCGATTCGATTCAGCACATCATAAATACGTGCAGGCAGGAGCGCGTAAGAATGCCGGAGGCTATCGCAGAGGCGATAGTCCTATGGAGTCAGTTTAAAATAACGGGTAGGCAAGCCTGTCATATTTTTGCGGACCTGTCCAGCGACTTCGCGCTGGGCAGAATTTAAAAAAAAAAAAAAGAAGAAGATGAAGTTGAATGAGCAAATAAGAATTGAATAAATTAGATAAATTAGAAAATAGGCTTTTCTTTTTGTACATGGGAACGAATGAAGGAAAATGATCCGAAACCATGGCGTAAAACAGGCCGTATCCGTTTTACGAGGGGCGGTGTTGCGGACGGACCATATGTTCGTTCGTAACCAAGACAAAAAGATACAATATTTAAAGTTGAACTTGAAAACGAAAAGAAAGAACTGGCGACAATGTAGGGAGAGGCCAGATAAAAAAAAAATCAATCTAAACAACGGAAGCAAGTTAGGAGGCAAACCATAAAATATCACGTTCAATCGCGAGCAGGCGCGACGTAACAATGTATTCACGAATACCGAAATCCAGAAAACCAAATTAACGCACAACATTGTAGAACGAACAATCGAACGAAGTGAGAGCGCGTTGACGGACGTTGCGCTGCGACCGACCTCGTAAACAATCTTCAATTGTTTACGCGATCGACATAAGGGTTCAAGTGCACGGCCAGCATAAGATCCGAATACGTGACATTGAATCAAGGGCTAAACGCAACATTGAAGCCTATACCGAAATAACTAAATTCAGATTAGAACATAGTAACGCATGTATCGAAAACAGGCCGAAACAGAAAGACACAACAATGTAACCACGCATAGAACAGTTCCACATTAAGTTTAACGGAACTTGCAAAAAACCGCGAACATGAATGTAATTAGCGAACGCGGATGTTGGAACGAGATCCTCTATCTCGCCCACGCTTCTTAGTTGATAGGAACAACCTAGCTATATAAGCCGAAGAAATTTTTGAATAAAGCATCATCTTAACCTCGACGTTTTAGAGGAAAGGAAGTCCGGTCTAATTATTTTCTTACCCTTTCAGCAACCTTACCCTAAGAACTTAGGAAATCTTGAGAGCGTCCCCTCCGGCGTCGGCATAGTCACGGCACGGACCAAACTCCCAGGAAATCCACAAGTTCAATTCCCTCCTTACCCAAGGGCTTAGGAAATTTCGAGAGCGTCCCCTCCGGCGTCGGCGTAGTCACGGCACGGACCAAACTCCCGAAAAATCCGCGAGTCCCATCCCAATCCGGTTACGATTTCTCCGTTGTCGGCGTAGTCACGGCGCGGACCGATCGTACCGAAAGCCAACTTCCTAACCCTATCCGAAAGACTTAACGATAATTCGCCAGAATCTCTCTCCGTTGGCGGCGTAGTCACGTCGCGGACCGAATTCTCGGTTATCGTCAAGTCAAGGTTTTAGTATCACACGTTGTTTTCTCCGGTGTCGGCATAGTCACGGCCCGGACCGAACACGTTGATACTAAAGCCGAAGGAGTCGAGCGCATTAAAAGGTGTTCGCGTTGGAGACGACCAACGCACACGGTCAAGCTACCTTCGCGCTTGATCGGACAATTCCACGTCGTTACAGCATGGTATCACGAGAGCCGTCGTAAGAAGACTAAAAAAGGATACAATCGGTTTTCGTCCTGGGTGCGCGTGTGGAAAAAGGTAGACGGTGAAGAAAAGGATCGTTCGAAATTTTTCTTATACTCCCCCTCGGATGTTCTGGAAGGCAATTTTCCATCGCTAAGCCATCGCTGTCTCGGGCGTGTGACACGTCCAGACGCCTTCTGCAGGGTCGGTGGAAAGAAATAAAAAAAGAAAACGATGCATTCCAGACCGGTGCAACCGGGACGTGCCTTTGCGTTACAGGGTTTCATTCGCCCTTTTTTCCCCGTCCGCCCGATTCCGCCCGACAACGTGAACGGTAACGGTGCGCGAACTATTTCTGCAACAGTATAATTCAACGTGATCGAATGACGGGTGGCTTTCCACGACAGTCGTCGCGAACCGACAGCCTCGACCGGACTTTACCATTCCGATCGAGACAATGGCATCGGGTGAACGTGACATCGACTACGGCGAACACGCGACCAAACACCAGGCGCCTCCATCGGTCTCCCTGATGCACATGCACCGATCGCGCGGGTTCGCTTTAAACGAATTATCTACCGGATGGTAGCCGCCGGCGAACAAACAAAAGACTGGTTGCTCCGGTTTTAGTTCTTCTGTTTGCTCATCTCATTTGCAGCGGCGGCAAAAAAACTGAAAAAGCAGATGCGAATTGACAAGGAAAATATTGAATTAAACCTCACTTATGTTTTGTGCCGGCCGGTAACTATGGACCCGGGACTTTCATCGAAAGCAATTAATTTTAATGAACATCGGCACGCGTTGAGATTTTACTTAACGTTTGGTAGCCGTTTCAGGTGCGAGAGAGAAGCACCTCAAACTGAACGCACGGGAGAGAAAGCACGATCATGAAAAGGAGAAAAACCTCGTGTTTATCAGAAAAATAAAAACACTCGCATGAAAAACGAGCAACGAAACACAACCCACTCGATCACAAGTCATAACAAAGCGGTACTGGAGCGGAGGAGGAAAATAAAAAGCACACAGAACCTCCTCTCCAGTATTTGTCGTTTCGATCATCTGGTTCAATTAAACTTTGCGCCCACCAATCAGCACACGACTGGGAAGGAAAAATCACCACGACGGCGGCACTTTCGGGGGAAAACTCAATTAAGCTCGTTCGTTCACCCGTTCGGGTTTCCCGCGGTCGGATGCGGTCACAGGGTCCACGTTGCCTGGTATTGGTGACAGAATACATCGTGTTGTACTGCTGGCAATGATTGATTTTTTCCCCTTTTTTCCCCCTGTTTTCATCAACCCGCGAGCCCCACGGAGGCGCGACAGCGGAATAGTTTGCATTCGGACGCTTTTTTCCTGCCAAGTGCTGGGCTTTGCATTGTGGTTGCTCTGAGGGAGGAAAAGGAAAAAAAACAGGCGAAACCGCCCCATCAAAAGTGATCTAGCATCATCGACAATCCATCACCGACCGGATTGAGCGTTTTGGAAAAATGATTTGCGAAAACTCTATGCAATGGTGAAACGTGGAAAACCGCAGAATTCTCAGACATAGATTTTTTTTGGGATGGCAGTGAGATGATCTGATTCCGATGCATGGACGAACGGAGAGATTTTTTATTCCTTTTCCAAGCGACGATGCTTTACATCTAGTTCATTGGTGGAAAATTCAGGTTTTTCTGTAGACCAAAGTAAAACATCACCGAAATGTGACCGACCTAGTTGTACACTGCAACTGTGTCGCACATTTGAATCTTTTTCCATGGTTTGTTTTGTTTAATGGCAACCAAAAAAAAGTACTCCAATTGTGTCCTTCATGACAACCTTTTTATTAAAAAAATCGTACGTGCTTAGAGAGGAAGTGAATTCGTCCGTTTTCCTTTTTTTTCGTTGCTAGAAACAAAATTGCAATGCACAAAACCACTGGACGGTGCAAAATGTTTCAACTCGGTTTTATTCAGACCGCTGCAATGGAAGTGAACCGTCGTGGTTTGAACGTGGCGTTTAGCAAAAACGGTTTGGAAAAGCAACATCATTTGAGAAACGGAGGAAGGTTAGAAAACAAAAACAACATGTTTCGCGGTGGACCACGTGAGTCGCGTGAGTTCATCAGTAATCGCCTAACCGCATAGGTGCACGAATCCAGCCGTTGGTGGCTCGGTCAACTGAGGTTCAAACCGTACGTCGGCGGTCGGCGGTAGCAACCTCAACAATGTAGCACAACCAACGATGGAGAGTTAACGTACGGAGGATGTGGCTAATGGAAGCTAATTTGGAGGGTCGCTATTGCTCTTGTGTTGGTAGTACAAACGTTTACTTTAAGCTTGGTTTTTGTTGTGGAAAGAAAAACTCTAGTCTAGATGGAATATATACACTTAAGGGTTAAAGAAACTTCAAAGTAATTGGAATCCTTATGATGAAAATTAATTTTTGTACAAATTGTGTATTTTTTTCATTTAAACCATGATTGCCTTCACCCTACCTTAAATGGGATGTAAAAATCGTACCCAATACGTGACGGAATAGAGCTGGCAATGAACCTACTAACCCACCCTTAATCAATCCTTTTTGAGGAAAATTCTTCACCCCTAGCACATTCCCTTTAACGTCGCTGGAGTTCAATTGCCTTTGCTCGCCCGAATCAGTTGCAAGAGCTGCAGGTAGTAGACGTGCAAGGTATTTTCAATTTACGATTTGCACTGAAATATGTATAAAACATTAATCCATTTTCAAATCCGCAACGTGCCTGCAGATGAAAGCAGGCAGGGAACGGCGACGTCCGACGACGAAACCAATCAAATCGCCCGTTGCAGCCGGAATCCCTACCCACTTGAACGATACACACATCCGAGGCAGGTAATCGGCACGAGGGCAGGGAAAAGCCCTGCGGAAAAACGGCCATGATCACTAACTGGGCCCAGTGCCCGGGGCCGAATGGGAAGCTTCTTCGCAAAACCGACTGACAAACGTGACAAACGACACTGGCGAAGGATAAATTTCATTGGACCGTTTGCCTGTAAACCCCGTTCGCTTTTGGCTCCCTTTTCGAGAGCTGTGGAGTAGTACGAATATCCCTTCAGGTTCCATAATTTAGAATGCTGCACTCGTGCTCGGAAGGGGAAGAAATCTTACCGCTAGGAGTACTACCTTTTGGACGTAAAGCAATCCTTGGTTGGTCCGAAATGGAACATGGAATGTCTTGATTCAAGCGGCAACGGGGAGTTTGAAAGTAATTGATAAATCGAACCTCGGCGGGAGGAGCGGCGATAGTAGTTGATTATGCAAACCGAGCGCGCTGGGATTGTTACTGGCCCGTTTACTCGAATCGGACGTGATTGTGGTAGATTTTACGAACGTTCTCAAGTGGTATTTAAAACTCTAAACCATCCAACGAATTGTGTTTAAGGGGAATTTATAGTTAATCTTTAAATTAAGTTGTACTAAGATGCAGTAGTAGTAGCAGAAATAGTAGAAAAAATGTATACAAGTTGTATAAAGATTTATGCAGAGTATAAATAAAGTTAGCCATTTGAATGTCTCGCAGATTGAGTGAATATAAAATAATTATTGAAATGCAACATAGCGGTCAACCTTTTTCAATTTCCAATCGTTTGTGTGCAATATGATGATTATTAGATATGAATTTATAGCAACGTAAACACACTATCATATCAGCAGGGTATCAGCACCACATCTCTACAATGCTTTTCCTTAGTTATCGCGACTATTTTCACTTGATTTGGGAATTTATCTTATCTCCAGTGTAAACAACCATAATTCTTCCTAGAAAACGTTGAATATTTACGTAAGTATACAGCAAACATGTTTTCTCTTCATGTAATCCAATTCCGTAAAATAATGTTATAGCGCTTCCAGTGAAAGCTACATGTTTCTTGTTACAAGCCACACTTTTGAGTTGACTTTGCCAGGGCATACACGGCAAATGCACCTTCTGCACCTTCCATGTTAAACGATAATGATTGGCAGGTGTGTACACATACGTGCACCGAGCGTTCCAAATAATAAGCTAAACAATTTGAATGATTTAATTAAGCCTGCCACGCGAAGCGCCATCGAAAGGTTCGCGGTATCAACACCGCCCGAGTGAGGTTATGTAAACTACAACCCACGCTTGCGATCGTACTTCCGAATAGCAATGGAAGCATGGCTCGGCGCCCGGCATCGGTCGACACTGCCGTGCCGTGTTGCACCAGGGCTAGGAGCGTCAGTGCGTTGTTTTCCGGGATGTCCGGGAAACCTAACGCAATGCAATTAGCGGCGTGGTTGAGGTGGCGAACAAGCTAATGGAAGGTGAAACAGGACCCTCTCGAGGGCTTGGGAGTTGGTTTCAGATGGGTACGAAGGGCAACGAAGGGCTAACCACAGTTGGTTTGTTGTAATGAAGGCAAACAACAACAGCGGTCGGCGTTTCTGAAGCGAAAGGGGGGAAAACGGGATGTAGTTTATTTTCCTCGTTCGTTCAGTTGAGTTCAACAATTGGGTACTAGGGAAACGTTCTGGAGATGTTGAAGGCCTGAAGTAATTTTTTATTATTTAAAAAAAATGCAACAGAAAAGGATTCACTGTTGCTCCTGGCGTGACGTTTGTAAAACTTTGGAAATAGCCCAATATCTGAGTGATAGCTTCCCGTTTCCATAAATCAGAAATAAATCGAGCCATTTTTCGCTCGATGGGACTGAACTTTTGACCTAACCTCAATGAAAGTACTGTCGCTTCAACCCATGAGTTCACGGCATCGTGGGTATAGGATGAAATCGGATTCATTTCGGTCCGAAAAGGCTGTCCTCTCCTGTAACACTGCTTGCACCAAATCACAAACCAACGTACTTGGAGATGCACGTAAGGATCACTCCACGTTTCATTTCGGTCCGTCTCGTTATCATTATTTTTCACCCGTTATTTCTCCCTTCTCTTTCTTCCTTCCGCAGGGTCCGAACGGCATCGAACGACAAACCGAGGCTCATTGATCCTTTCCCCGAAAGGATAACGAACGAACGGTGATGTCCCTTCGTGCGCACGACTGCCAGTAATGTGTAATACCTTTGGCCCTCCTCGAACCCAATCTCGGCCGTACCGAACGTGCACGGGAAGGGCCACTCCAAGTTTAATTCAATTACTGTACGGTGAATGACTTTGCACACACATTCGCAGACGCGCGACGGCATGTCGGCATGTGCACAAAAGGACATTCCAGCCCCGGCAGCGGTTGATTCTTCGGCACTTCGAGCTTTAAACAACCCCATCGGTCGGTGGAAATGCCACTCGGCCCTGAACCTCGCAAGCCGGTTGGCACCAAAAGCTGGACAGCTTGTGTCGACTAGATTGAGCGAGGATTAACAGCCTGTCCCGGCAGAATGTACATCGATGCCCGACCCGGGGGTCTTCTGACCGAGACGAGCTGATAAGGCCCCGGTTCGATGTTCGCCGGTATCGTTGGGGCAGTATTTTCGGGGGATTTTCCAAGCTTTACCCGCACATTACGGTGACCCTTCGGAGCAAGACAATCGACGGCCCGGAGACGGAGCGGTTCGATTAATCTTTAATTTAATGCCAGCAGAATGGACCGTTGTAAAAGAGCTATGAAGCGTGAAGGTTTTGTTTAGTCTGTCGGGGGAATCGGTGGGAAGACGACAAAATATTATATTTGGCGAACAAGACATCTCGTATTGTTCTGAGCGACTAAAAATTTATTGAAAAATATATTTCAGAACACAAGTAGACGACAGTTGTTTTGGAGGATCGTTTATAAACTGCTTCTATAATTCAATTGAGACGTATCTCGTGTTTTACCGCCCAACGGAAACAACCATCAGCCAATCCCGCAAACGCCGAGTGGATCGATTTTACTCGAGTTCCCACCGCAATCCGGTGGAAAACTAGGAAAATACCAGAAAGCGCACTGCGGAACTGTACCGCAAAACTTTCCCGTGTACTTACGAAAACTTACGGACGATAGCTGACAGACCGGTCGAATGGAGTGGGCTAGGGTTGAGGTAGACGGGGTATTTGGTACATGAAACCTTCATACAAGGAGGGAGGGAGGAATGAAGAGAGCACCTTTCTCCACATACATTCACAAAACACACATTCGATGGGAGGGTCATTTATTTGGGATTACTGTTGCAGCATAATTATAATCTACGACGAAGGGATTAGCGGCGGCGATGGAGGGGGACGGGACGGGTGGACATCCGGGATTCGGTGGATGAAAGTTATGCAATTAGTCGGCCCAAGTCAGTGGCGCTGACGGTGCAGAAGATTTACTTTCACCTTCCGGAATGGGTGATGGGTGATGAAATCTTGAGCCGACATTATTGCATTTTCCACGGAACGGGCGGAAATCGCTGCGCCGGAAGGAAGGAGGGTGACGGGTCGAATTAATATTACGTCATCTATGAGCGGCTGTTAGTTGTTTGGTAAATCACTGCAAAACATTTTCCATGGCAAATGAAAGCGGAACAATGTGCTCTTTTTCTACTGGCGTTATTTTTAATTGGTTGCTTCAGTTACCCATAATTTGCTGCCTTTTATTTCTTTTCGCTCAAGTCTGCCGGAGGATAAAATCCGTCCGCCAGAGGGTTCACATAATTCCATGACAACTGTCTGGGGGTTGACGGTTTAGAAGGAAAAATCAAATTTCTTACAAAAGTCCAGTCGCTTAAGTTTTTTATTCTACCCTGTCTGTTATCGATCACATTGAACAAGAGACACGACTGAGAAGGTCTTTCTGCATTTTACCATCTTTATTTCTGTTTTGTTCTCGCATTACAAGTTTTTTTTTACCATCTCCAGTAGACCATGTAATTTTTCCGCCACGAAAAAAATTGGACAGACTAGCACTCAGTCTGTCGTTGCTATGGTTTACCGGGCAGGTGATTTGCGAAGGAAAATTCGAAGCAACAGCTAGGTTTTCAGCACATTCGCGATGTTTAGAGCGGCGTGCTAATATGCTTTCGGGAGCAAATGACTCCCCATTAATTTCCTGACGAATCGTAACGACGCAACGAATGCTTCGTCTTGTGATGTGAACAAGCTTATTTCGCTGTGACTCAATCGAACACTCCCAAACGATGGAATGTAATTTCATTCACACCATGTCACGTCATGTTTTTAAAAACGTCGTTCAACCATTTATCTTTAAAGTAACGCTACTTGAAAAAGAATGGAAAACCTCGTTTAAGATGAATTTTGTCGAAAACGACAAACATTCAGGAAGGATTGTATCGCGACTGAAGGGAAACGAGCTCTTTCTGCCAGCCGTAAATAATTGTGCTCATCGTCTTCAGTGTACATCGTCGTGTACAATTTCCGTTATAAACCAGCCTTCCAGGAGTTTTCCATTTCCACTAGACGGGCATTTAATATCAGCACTGACTGACAAAACAATGCGGCTTTGTAGGAAAGGAATGAAACCGTGGAGCTACGATATTTTTAATTCACGCCAAAAACAATAGCATTCACTAAATAAAGGGAGATGGAAAAAAGTGTTTTAGGATGGTGTAGGAGAAATTCTACTTTTCACCCAAAAACCGCACACCGACAACGATAGGCCTCCCGTTGCGTGCGAAAGGACTCCTCGCAGCGTGATATTTCTTGGAAAATGGAGCCGAATTATCAAGCAACAACGGAGCGGCACCATGATGGACAGGGTAATCGAATTGCTGCGGCCGGGTGAAGATGACGATGGTTGACGTTTGGTTGGGAAACCGGCTGTCTGGGGTGACCAATTTATGTCGGATGAAAATGTAATGAATCACTTGTTTGTTCTGGTGCGAAAGTAGCACGATTCGAGGAAAATAAATCATCTAATGAAATTGACTGCCTGTTCCACCCACTGGGTTTTTTTTTCTTTTTTTTACTATCGCTAGGGGTTCTTTGGCAGTGTCCTTAACTTTTCCCCTCCACTCTTCGGTTAGGTTAAAAGTATTCAGGACCTTATGAGATGGAGCGAAGTTTAACCTCACAGTCTGCAATCTCGTTTTACAACGGATAAATCGTTCGACGGACTCGTGCTACGTGGAAAACCGGCCAGAGCCACAACGCGTGTCAGCAGATGGATTGGGTGGATTTCGGAGGGGACGATAGGTTGTTGACATCGACCACTTACACCATACTGCTTCACTTGCTGCATACGATATGGCAGCAAACACAATTTAACTAATGCGTCTTATCGACGAATATTCCCAGCGTGAATACCTTCCCCCCCACGGGCTGTTCGGTCGGAAAATTGGACTGGAAAATGATATGCTCTCCACGCGCCCACCCACCTCCTCCGCATGACACAATGAGGCACGTAAGAGGCTTAAGCCTTTGCTGATGATGTGTAAGGGAAAGTGACACTGACAGTGACAGTGGCGTAGTTCCGTCGTCCAACCAGACATCTGCCACCCACCGTACAGACACCACGTGTCTGGTGAAAAGCGCTAGTGCAGAATTGTCTACGAGTGTCTCTTCATCGCCATTCACTTTCAATGCAGCAGACGGACGGACGGGCGAGAGAGAGAGCGGAATTTATGAATTGCAATTGCAGCCCTTTACAGTCGCCCCCGTTTTTGCTTCGGTGCTTGCCAAGAACTCCCGAGTAAAGATGTCGTCCAGCAGTGACTGTAGACGGGAAGGTACGGGATGATTTGTTTCTTGCTCGCTACCACACATTCTGTACGTTCTATTCATGCCTCAGCGGCGACACAGTGTTGCCATTTTTTGGGAAGCACCACATAGAGGGTGTTTATTCGAGAGACTTTTACCAGTTCGGTCTTAAGCGAAACAAAACAAAAACTGTTGAGTTGCTAATAGACCTGCTAGAGCAGACCATCGTCCACGCTTATATGCAACGACTGAAGCGGAATGACTACCGTAAAAATTTAAATTACCATTGCAAGGAAAAAGAGCGGGGGGCAAAAATACATGTTTTTGCAGGACCTGCACCACCCAGGGGCAAGGACAGAAGGTCCTGTCACCAGATGAACTGGCTGTCGTGCGTAGCACAGCATGATTGTTTGTAAACGGACTCCAAACATAGCCACGAAACAGTCACCGTGGCGTTGAACCGAATGGGGAACTCAACAACCAACAGCGGATGGAGGCGCCTGGTGTTGACAGGGCTGGCGACCAACGCCAAAACCGAGGTTGGTAATCGACCCCGTTGGGGTTGAGGGCAGACGAAATGCCAACCTTGAACCGAACGGCGTAGCACAGGAGCGACCGACTGGAGCATAATTGTTCATGCATTTATGCTCCATCATCGCACTCCAACGGACACGGGTCGCTTTTTGTTGCGTTCGCTCTTCCCTCCAACGGGTCCCCCCCATCCACAGAATACATCGTTTCCTGTGATCTCAACAACTCAGCCGTTGTTCGGTTCAAGTTGCGTGAAGTTGAGCGAAGCGCCAAACATTCCGCTTTTGGCGATGAACTAGAATTCCACTCGATTGCCTGCTGGAGGAAACGCGTCAGAAGGCCCGTTCGTTCCTTTCCAACACCTTACGGATGCAGTAGGCTCATGAAATGAACGTCAAGTTGACACCTGTGTTGGTATTGTGTCGTTTTATGTCAAAGGTTTCGAGAGAAGATTGTCTGAGTCAGATTGTTCTGGGATGAAGGTCGTGGTTTTGCTTCAATGTTTTCGCTTTTATAGCTTTGTTTTGTTCAACGATTTGGCATTTACTTTCTTTCTTGTATTGCTCAACAATTTTCATGAATGAACTTTTAATCTTGAATGAGACATAAATACTATAAACCAAATCTATCGACCTAAAACATACACAGAAATTCAAATTTGATAGGACAAGTACAATAGTTATTTTAACTAAGTATTTATCCCCGGTTGATAAAGAACACAACGAAATCGTTTCGGTTGCTCATTTAAACTTGCCTTGGGCAATTCTTTCCCAACAACGGCTTTGGGTAAAACTTTTCCCTCCAACCACAACGCTTAACATGAAATCGGAAAACTTTGCAGATCATTCATTCATTCATCGACGAGTTCATAGTCAAATTTAGAGGCAAACCTACGCTGCCCTTCGTTATGCTGCTCAATTATGAAGCGTCGTTCTTTTTGCGGGTTCCGTCCTTCCGCAATTGCCTCGATCTATTATGAAAAGGAAAAACTCTTCGTTTTAATTTTTCCACCCTGACAAATGGGAGGTAAGAAACCCGACCAACCCGCCACAATCCACCGGCAATGGATAATGCGAGCAATGAAGGTACTTTTCGGCGTATTTTCATTAACGAAAGTACACGGGAGCCGTAAATAAAATCACCCGAAAAGAGTGGGAACGACCATTGCGAAATATTCAAAGGCAAGGTTTGAGGGGGGAGGTGTGGTGAAGTTGGCCCGGAGAAAACCAGTTAATATAAAGACGGCCATTATTGCGGTGAAGCGGGCAGGTGCGGTGGTTGAAGAAGGAAAAGAAATGAACGAGCAATGTACGGAAATAAAACATATCCTTTCTTCCTAGCACACACCTTCACGGAGAATGTTTTCCAAGCAAATACTGTGCGCGGAAATGCTTCGTTTCACTCGGGAGTGGATTTTGGGGTGTTTATTCTTCTCATGTGCTTTGTTTCGTGTGGCATTTGGCACTTGCAAAAAAAAAAAACGGAAATCGTTCCGAAAGCAAAAATACGAACGCACAGGTGATACCGGCGAGCGAGTGCAAACATTTTTAAGTCTGCATTAAATATTCATAGAAATTTCAGGGTGTTTCCGTTTCCTCGCTGTACGCCGCTGGAGTTCCGGCCGTATGCGAATGTTTTTCCCAATAACTTTTTTTTCCAAACCTCTTCGTTATTGCTCCCTTTTCGAAATCATTTCAATACGAACATATTGTGGTTGAAAAAAGTTTTGCTATAGAGCAACCTCAAACCAAATGTAGACGTTTGCGTTGTTTTGCAAAACTGCAACCGTTAGGGGACAAAACCGAAACGCACTTTCATCACGCAACCTCGGGCCAAACTCTTTGGATAATCAAAATGAAAAGTAAATGTCACCGACACGAAAGAAACCCCCGCGCTTTCGAAAGTCAACCCTAAGGAAATCCATGTAAGTAATCATACTGCAATGGTTGTCTTAACCCATTCGAGCCCTTTTGGAACGTCGTGGGGAAGCGACCCTCCCAAAACTCGAACGACTTCACTCGAATTGTTGCGCATATGGAACGAAGGAAGTTTGCTTTCGACCAGAGAAGCAGTGAAACTAATGTCGAAAGGCCGTAAAACAGGACTTCGGCTGACAGTGGAAAGCCACGCAATGGGCCCCCCGCGCGAAACAATACGCTTCCCAAACTGCGCGCCACGAAACCTGCTCGCGAAGGACTGCAAATGGTGGAATTAAAATCACGGCACGAAGGCAAAATAAATAATACGCCCTCTGTGGGTACTTTTCCAACGGAGAATCAACGGAACGCGGAGGGTGCATCGGTGGGGCGGAACTTGACGATTACCTTCGTTTCCAGCGTGCCCGTCGATAAGTGACCGACACCGTCGGCGATCCCCTTCGATGGCGACCATTTTCCTTCCGCCGAGAACCCGTAACTTCGGTAGGGTAGGGGGAAAACCATTTTAAACTGATGGCTTTCGCCTAGCTCGACGACTCCCAAGTGAGCCACTTCCGTCGTTTTCGCGCGCTCGGAGGTTTTTGCCATTTGACTACGATTTTATGATGTTCATTTCGAATGCCGGGCCCGAAAAAAAAATGCGGACGGAGAAAAATAAAGCGCGAAGGCTTGGAGGCTTACAAAAATGATCACCAGAAAGGAAACCAGGCACGTCAGCGTGAAGTTCGTGCGTAGGATACCAACGAGGCACTCCGCTCCGGTCGAACGCAACCGGTCGAAGAAAAGAAAAACTCTTTCAATGCAACGCCGAGGATGATGGGTACGGGGCACGAAAAGACCATTCGTTTGCCTTTGGCTGCATTTCCTTCGGCCTTCCGGACGCCTCGGATCACGCCGGTGGTGGTTGTGATTATTTGTTTGCACTGTGCATTACCGGGTGGGAGGATTGAAGGGATTTTCCCGATGCTCCCGGAAAAGGGTAAAGGCGGCGAAGGCAGCTTGAGTGCAACGCGGCAATGATTTATGTCCACTTGCCACTTCCGTAGCATCCGTTCGGTTGGGTGGAAAGTTGATTACTGTTCACGGCCCAATCGATTCTTGACGGGCGCTGTTCGTTTTCCTTCCGATTGAACAAACGACCAAACGGGGTGGCATTTTCCTAACCTCGTGAATGGGTTCCCATTCTGTCAATCGTCGTTTGCAAAAGCTTGTCAACGGAGAAGACAGAATGGACAACGGAGTTGTCTGCCAAGTGCAACTGGAAAAACACTTTTCCAGCAACTTCTGTTTTCCATGTTGCAGGGACACACGTCCGGCAAATACTTCAACCCGGCCTGATCCGGACCGCGTCGTCTTCGGAGGCAGCAAGATCCGCTTTTGCCGTTCGTAATCGTGTGCCTACGACCAGTTCCGCAGATCGACAGCTGTTGTTTACTGCAGTAAACTTTCCCTGGCTCCCGGAAAGAGGCATCCTCTATCGCAGGGAATGTCCTTTGACAGGGTTTTCTCTTCCGTTGGAGTTTATCCTGGAACCGATCGCTTCGTGGGTCGAACAATACAAGACGCCCATGGCTCTCCACAACGTTTTCCATTCGCACAGCAGAGGCAAGATTTGCATCCGTTTTCTACCCTCAGCATTATGTGTTTTCTGTTTTTCTTTTTTCACAACCGATTTTTATTTCAAAATTGTAAAGGAACCCCGTTGGTGCATTCAATCGGAAGTGGAATGGAATGTGTGCTCACATGTTTTTCCTGTTTCGATCGGAAACGAATGCATTTTCTTGGAGGCATTTCGTTGGCATCGACAGACAATCCTTTGGCATATAAATAACGATAAACATGCTATAGCTAGAGCGAAAGGAAACTATGCAATGGTTTCGGGGAAACTGTTCTTCTATTGTAGTCCATGTAAAACACGTTTCAACTCGAAAAGAGAATACAAAAACGAGGTTAAAAGTTTATGCAAACCAACTGCAGGTAAAAAGAGAGTTTGTTTGTTTGCGTTTGGAGCAAAAGTCCTTGGAATACCGGGCCGAGTACATGAACATTCCATGAGATTAGGTTTGGGAAGAGGTAATTTTATTTGTACGATTTGTTTCGTTTCAAGAAAAAGAGTTTGAAACATTAAGAACGTGTTCAATTCGGCTTCTAATAAATAATAAATACATGTCTCGCGAATCAAATGGGAGTCTTTTGAAAACTTTGTACTAACTGTGGATAAAAGTTAGTGAAAAAAAAAACAGAAACTGGGGATAAAAGTGTTAAGGCATGCTAATTATTGAAAATATTGCCCAATACATTGCTATTCACGCACCCAATTGCCAAAGTGTAAACAAACATTGAGATAAAACTCTTCAAAAATCTCATCCAAACCCACATTTTCCTGCTGCTGGTGGAAAAGCGGGGCATCGCTTTTATTTTGGGGGTGCAATAAATCAATAAAATACAAAGCGACTCGTCGCCATCCGACCGGCGGCAGCGTGTGAGTGGCAGATCCTGACAGATCCCAAACAATAGGACGACAATGGATGGAGGAAGGTGGGCTGGTCGTCGAAAAGTCGTCCCTAGAAAATCATCCTTCAAGCAGACTCGTCTGGCTCCTTCGAGTGTAATAAACGAATTTTTCCCTTCAAACGCAGACAGGCGACCGATTTGGTTTTTCTTGATTCGGAAGGGATTTTACTGTACCGCTTTCGAATCAGAGCTCCGCTCGCCAAGCAGGGCCCAATATTGTCCCCGACTCCGGTTGGAGGCAATAAAACAATTGTCCTCCCACCATCGGTGGGCGTCCTTTTTTCCTTTGATTCGGTATGGAAATTCAGGAATGAAAAAATTATACCTCACACATCAGGACGCATTTTATCCTCAAACGTAGGCCAACACGCCGTGTTGACTACCGAATTAGACAAAGGCTCGAGAGCGGAAACCTGGTGCTGCACATGTCCATGTGTGTACTTGTATCCTTCTCACACATTTAAACGCACAACGCCCATCCCTCCATACGGACGTGCCTTGTTTCTTGTTCTATCGGAATGAATTGTTCGACGATGATTGGGGAGTGGGTTGCGGATGGTGCCTGTGTAGGTGTTTATGTGTTATGTTGAGCAATGCACAACCACGCGTTCGGCGGGCTGCAGAGGGTTGCCGGAATGTTTGTCTGTGGGATGGTAGGGAAAATCCACCGGCAACAAAAGGACGCAGTACCGCGCGCAGTTACAATTTCCATAAAACGAAATGGATCTCCCTCGTCGATCATTTCACAAGAAAGGGGAGGAGGGGAGGGGATGTGAGAAGAGACACTTCACGGGACACATCGAATCCCGGTTCACCGCACCACGCACACCGGGGGGAGACTTTTGTGGAAAATTAGAAATATTCCGCCGTGCGCCGCCGATGCCACCATAAAGTCCTCTGGCACCCTAAACAATGGTTTTCCCCATGCCAAGGGAAAATCAACACCACTCGGCTCGGAAAACGAATAACAATAACGCAGGATGAAGCTAGAATGGCGAGGGCGGTTGCTCAAAAAGCCGATACCCACCGGAAGGATGAGCGTTTGAACATTAAACGAAATATTTAACCAATAACCATCGTTGGTGCGGTGGTATCGGTGTTAGTGTGGCTTTTCGGATGAACGAGTATGAGTTTACTGGGCCAAAAAATGGAAGAAAAGTATGCAAAAAAAAATTTAAGACACTTCATTGGAAGCATATTTTCGACTCGTTCTAAGCAAATGGTTTTCTTTCTCTTCAAATCTTTGCCCATTCATTCACTTTCACTATCTATCTATTTTCACGGGATGAAAAACATGTCCTTTTTTGTTAAGGAAGCTTCCCTCACGCTCCACCATCACTTGACTTCAATCCTTTGAAAGCAGCAAGTCACATAAAATATCCTTCAATCTCGCAAATCCAATCGCACGATGGATTCGAATCCGATTTGAGTAATGGAATTTAAAGCTTTCGTTTTGTCAGGACGACGTTTGACGAGAGAAATAACAAAAACGCCCACAGGAAAAGGCTGACGGAATGTGATTTTTTCGCCTTTCATTTGAAACTGCTATTTGTTTGATCATTCACTGACTAAAGCTGGGGTAGAATAATGGTTTTGGATCGATGTTACTGCGTGAAAAGTGTGCTGTAATAGGTTTGATAATATCATGGAAAACATAACAACAAGGTAAAAACTTCAATTTTTAAGGTTTATTATCAAACTGTATGGTTTGCAGTTGTGAATACAAGATTCCAAAGGATCACATTTGTTATATGATAAAACAATCGATTCGACTCCCACGGAAAACGGGGAAAAATGAACGCATCCTCCGCACGAACCGTATGATAAACGAGTGCGATAAACCACGCAAGACTCAATCCGATTCCAAAGCCCTGCAATCCACCGGAAGTGCCAGTCCGATGACAAATTTAATGACGTTTTACAACCGAAACCGTTTGATGAATTTTCCTCCCCCAACCTGCCGTGCGCGTCTGCACTTTCCACCCCCGCACGTGAGCCGTGAAATGACAAATGAACGGATCGACGCTCGGATGCCAACACTCTTTTCGGTTTGGTTCTCGAAAAACGTGCATCAAGTGGACCGTTTCGAAGGTTTTATTACGTCAGGATTGCGGGGATGGGGCGTTCGTCTTTTTTAGGGAAAAGTTTGCCAACCGTCAATTTCCGTCTCCTTTGATGATTTGGCTACAACCCGGGGTGCGTCGAAGGAAAATTGGATGCTAATTTCGCGCCCTGCTCATAGCACGCCATTTTGCAAATGGGATGATTGGGTGCCATTTTATCGAGTGTGAAGCGAAGCCTCAATTGGGGTTACTTTTACAAAACAGAAAAGTTACTTTGTTCCTGGAAATTCCGCCTGGAGAGGAAAATTATGTCATCAATGGTGTATGGGCCATTATGGTGTGCACATAAAATGTCCTTTCCGTTATACATCTTTCGGAATGGTCTACGATGATTGAGTAGAGCAAACGTTAGTGTGGTGAGTTATTACGACTGTGTTTATTTCAACCATTTCAGCGCACATTATCCTGCGCTACATTGCATGAGAACTTTAGATCCCTTTTTACCAAAAGTGAGATGTTTACAGCGTTCCCTATCGTTTGGCTGGGAAAGCATCAAAACAAGCACCACATTCCACAACACTAGGGAATGCTCAACCTTTCTCCGAAATGTGATGAAAAATACGCGCGTTTATTAATAGTCCTCCATTTCTCAGCGGGACGGCCACGGACGGATGAAAAGCTATCCAGTACCCTTGCACGAACACTTTCGCGGTGTGTGACAAATTTGTAGCATAAACAAGCTAGAGCCGGTTATAAATTTCACAAGTGACCTACGGTTCCTCTTAAGGCGATGCGAGGTCCTCAACGTATGCGGGAAAACTTTTCTTATCATCCAATTATCTTGTGCCGCACCGCTTTGCTTGAAAAATAATTGATAGAGCAGGACCGTATGCAGTGAATAGTTGACGAAAAGAGAAGCACAATATGGTCGCCCTGCTTCTAAACCCTTCACCACCCGTTCGCACCCGATTGGTGTACGCAAATTAATTCATTTTCACTCGGAAAACATGCGTTAGGGTAGGCAGGGAAGGAGGTTTACGGGGACGAAACATTTCAAACCGAAAATGAGTCAAACGAGCTTTCCGTCGAGAAGGAAAGTAAAATTTTCCGACCGCACTATCAACGCGCCAAAAGAGTGGTTAGTGGAAAGGAAATACTTTGAGTGGTTGCATGTTTGCAGAAGTATGGACCCCGATAAAACGGGGCCGCCATTCAAATGGAAGAAAATGGGAGCCCGAAGATAGTTTGTAGTAAAATTTGGGGATAATTTTGGACCTGTGTCTCCCTTGTTTACCCCCACCGGCGCTTGGTGCTCCGGAAAAACCAACAAAACACCCACGGTTGCAAAGCTCTGTCGAGGCGTAATGAATGAATCGGTTTTTGGGGACGGGAGGGCCTTTTTACTTCCCCCCTGTGTGTGTGTGTTTACGGTTAGTTTTTCCTACCAACCCGACCCGGTGACACGACGCACGACAGCTCGACCGACCGGTGGTTGTGTACCTTGTGCGCGTTATTCTGTCAATAACCATTAATTTGATTACACTCGACACGATACACGAGGCAGTCGGAGAAAGATACGTGTGTATGGCCGTTAGCTACCATCACTTGTGGCGTAATGTGTGTGTGGGTGGGTGGGTGGAAAGTGTAAGGATTTCGTCAGGACAAAGAAGAACATGCAGGGGCTCTTTTCGTGACGAGGGGGGGTTAGGCGAAGGGCATCATTAATGGAACATCGACCTGGGCTGCAGTCGTTTCATTTGACCTGAAATACGACCGATTTCCGTCCCGCTGGGAAGTTCGGGGAGGGGACGGTGGGTGGCGTTTTGCCGGGATCAATGAATGTCTGAAGATGTTTACGATCTAGCTTGGTTTGATTATGTGAGCGAAAATCACATTTTCATGCTTTCCGGGCTGGGTAACTGGTTTGGGGAAAACTGTTTTCCCTGCTTGTTCGTGCTTTTGGAAACGAGATCGATCGTAACTGACTTGGCTGAAATACACGGAACAACACGTGAAATCGTGATTTGCAAATGAAGGTAGTCTTCCCTGCGCTAGATCTATAATGTCTCTCTCGTTCGTTTTGTTAATCGTCATGCTGTTCGGCAAAATAATGTTCACACTGAATATCACTTTAGGTGAAAGCATACATTTTTTATTTAAATGATGAATATTGTTCTCAACGTCATATATCCAATGTCATTCATCTGCTACTTTCCTTTTAGCCTAGGTGCTCAATTTTTCCGAAGGTGAAAAATCGAAAGTAAAGCAATGAATATTTTTCACGGTTCAAATTTCCTGTTTTTAGACGCACACAACTGACATCAAACCGACACTTTTCGTTTTTCTTGCCGAAGCTGTGAGAGCCCTTATTTACACGGCGGATTCCACCTAATTTCGACACCTCACCAAAGATACGCCAGGAGCAGAGGTATACCGTGCCAAGCCGGAAGGGTGGGGCAACTCTGGGCGCTTTGAGTACCGTCGACACTAAAAAACAACTTTATAAGCCTCCCCACAAACCTGGCACCGCTCGCATACTGATGAATGGCATTTTGAATTCCGTCACGTTTGGCAGCGGCAACCCGAGAAAAAAGGGGCCCTCGAGGGAAGATTGAAGACAAACATACGCACAAAAAAAAGCCATCACACCGGTTCGATATTCCGCCAGCGGAAGACGTTTCCATGGCGTCGAAGGTTGTTTTCACCACGGCCAGGTGGGAAAAACACCTTCACGTGTATCTGCTGCCGAGGGCGCAGAAAATCAATCGATGAGAAAGTCGTTCGTTCTATCCCGGCGAGAATGATGAAGAGGAATAAAATATTTGCGAATTCCACGCACGAAACCGATTTCGGGCAGAAGAATTCTGCATCGGCAAAGCAAAAGCAGGCCAAAGTTATGACGCGTATCTAATGAAGGTTCGCGAATCCCGCAGTTATGAATATGGGAGGGCGTTCCTTCGAGTGTATGAAAACTTCTTTAAAGTTTTCCACTATGGCGGAACCAAGGCTTGAAAAAACTTCTTTACCGCACAGTGATGAATGATGAATCTCTTACCTTTAGTTTGTGGTCTGGTTTAACTTATTCCACGAAGTAGATCGTCTTTTGGGTTTAGTTTCTGAAAAATATGCGATATTATTTTATAGAAAACTAAGTACTATCTTTCTCCGGGTGCATCTTCAAATAACCTTGGAAGCAGCAGAAACAAATACGTATTGAGCCTCTAAATAAATACCAAAGTGTATTAGCAAAACAAATTTCGGTTGAAAGTTATTTATTTCCATGCCAAATATCCCTCCAACTCATCCCTTTTTTTCTCTCATTACACATGCTTATGCTGGGCTGTGCTTGTTAGCTTCTCTACCGTCCTCCTTTTACAACTTAAGTCTAGATTCCAGTTTCGCTCGTGTAGAAAGTTGCGTCTCCGCAGTAGACCATTGCCAGATGAATGTATATGCGACAATGTGTTGCTGAATTTTGCTTCCTTACGATATCTATATGAATAAGAATTTGTCAACTTCTGCCGTAGGGTTTCCCTACTTGCGAATTTTCTGTTCCTGCAGGTATACTTGTCGATTCGTTTAACGCTTTCCTGATTCACTTTGATGAAGAGTTTAGGATTCATTCGATTACTTTAACTTGTTTTAGTTTGAAGGCTATTAGTGGTTTGCTGTTGTTTTTTTTTGTTGTTGTTACAGTTTTCTATTTATTCATCAACGTTTTGCTTCGTTTCCCGCTCGCCTTCCCTCTCGTTTTGTCTTTCGGTGTGGGTGTGGGTGTCTTTCAGGTTGTGTTTGCGGCCGGGTTCCGGCTTGTTGCCAGCTAGTGTTCCTAATCACCTATTAGTCTATGGTACTTTCCTATAAACCTATTTCGATCGTTACGCTACTTCTATTACTATTTTATATGTTTCTATTTGTTACGGTGCTTTGTATCGTAATAGTTGCAAAATGTCTGTGATGTTGAGTTCCCTTTTTCGAACTGTTCAATGAGGGTTTGATTCTGTTATCTTTATTGTAAATTTTAATTTAGATTTATTCATACTTTTGTGTTGGCATTCGTTTTTCTCGAACCACCCAATACCAACGCTCAATCTATGGAATATTTTCATCGTACAATACCGAACTTATCGAAACTGAAAGGTGCTTAAAAATAATTGATAGGAAAATAGCGAATAATGAAGAATAAATAAACTGGCAGAGTCACTAAACGCATCTCTATGTAGATGCTTTAGGCAAACTTACACAAGATGCGAAAGAAATTTAAAATATTACCATTAACATAGAAGATGATGTATGTTTGCGTGGTTAGCTTATGGGGGTGCATTTAGTATACGAAAAGTAAGAATAATATTATTTTCACTTCTAACAAGTAACGTTTGCAAGAAGTTCGTCAAATCATAAAAAAACTAGCTAAAATAAAGTTACAGACGTTTGTGGATTGTTTTTCTTTAAATTGAAATTTCTCAACATACCTTTCAAAAACTTGATTTGGTTTCGCTGCTTTTTCAGACATTCTTCGCTACTGGACGCCAGTTACAACGTATAGCTAACGATTCTAAATATTTTATCTGGGCTTTCCAGCTAGTTTTCCTTTGCCAAAGATATTTCAGCGTCTTGCTGCGTCAGAAGAACAGAATCCCAAAACCATTGGAATGTCTACAGAGATGTGATCGAAAATATTCATTTTCTGTGTTGAACGAACAGCTCTGTCAGTGTTTCGGGCTATGAACGAAGTCTACGAGGCGATTTAAAACTGTCTCTAGCTTTTGAATGTGCTACCGAGCAACTATTTATACAATCAATTGTGGGAGAGCACTTTAAAATAACGATACTACTTCAATGCAACCAACCATCCTGTTGTCGTTGACACATTTGTACGTACTTCGTCCGTTTCACATGGGTAAGGAAAAACATAACACCGTAAGTAAATTTGATCGTTCTAAACGCGCGAAATGAAAGAAAGTGTTCTAAAACACTCTGATCAGTACCAAACCGATTACTTAACTTCTTTTGTCCGTCGCGTATAGAAAAAGTAACCCACTTTACGCCATTTCTGATATTTTTCACAACGATTTTGTTGAACTAATGATCTTCACGCATTGAACCTAGGATTAGTTTCCAACAGCGAAGGTTTAAGATAGTTAAAAAAAAAATGTAATAACATGTTCTTATATTAAACATGAAACATAAAGACCTTTTGACGATAGTACTGAACAAAATCGACGGCGCACATCCACAGTGTAGAATAAATAAGCATCCTAGTACCTTATAGCCCCGCAGGTATCGAGTGTTTTGCAAACGAGCGAAAACTAACTTACAGCAACGGCTGTTTTACTGCTTACTACATTCAGTCCGTCGGCTACCCCGGCACCCGGTTGGAGTTTATCCAATTTTAGTGTGCTTGCTGAGCCGAGGAGATGCCTCGCCATCATCATCATCATCATCATCGCCGGAACTGTTTCGCTCCCCGTCAGCCGATCGTCGTTTGGAACTGCTCAGCAAATGCTCGGACGCACGCACAGGCGTCGTCGTCGGCGCGGGAGTCGTGCTAGCGCTTATGAGGTTGCTATACATCGTGTTTCTTCGAACGTTGGCGGGCACAGGCCTTTTACGACTGCTGGTGGTTGTAGAAGAAATAGTAGTAGTAGTAGCAGTAGTAGAAGCGGGTGTGGTGGTGCTCGGCTTTTCCATGCTGTCCTCCGACTTTGTACACTCGTCTAGACTGTCCAGTCCGAGCTTGGACGACTCGTCCGACACGGGCCCACTCTTCCCGTGTTCGGTGGCCGAGTTACTTTCGTCCGACGGTTCCTCTGCCAGCGTGGCACCGTTTGTCTTCGTCGCCGAGTCCGGCGAGTCCGATTTGTTGTGATTACTGCCCGAGCTCGAGGACGCATTGGTGTCGTTCGTGCTGTTCCGGCCCTCCTCCGGAATGTTCTCCAACAGGTCCGGCTGAAGCTCGCTGGCGACGTAGTGTGTCCACAGAGCCAACTCCACCCGGTGAGGGGACCATTTTTTCTCGTGCGCCTTCAACGTGTCGTTCGTCGTGTCGGGTTGATTCTTCTTCTTCTCCGCGGAGGACGTGCCTTCGTTGGACGAGTTCGTGCTGTCGTCCTCGGCGTCACTAGCATCCGCTTCCGCCTCGGCAGACGTCCCGTTTCCGTTACCTTTCACGGCCGAAGCGTCCGGGGTGTTACTGCTATCCTGTGCGGGTTCTTCGCCAGCCGGTACCGGGTGGCACTCGCGGTTCAACCGGTCCGTCGTCGTCTGGATGTGCTGCACAAAGTTCATATACTCGCGCGTCGTATAGTCGATGCCTTCGATCTCCGGTATCGCCATCAGACACTCGTCCGCCATAAACGGTGCGGTCTCGGGAGCGGCCGCAGCCAGCAGGGCCGAAGCCATCGTCGTGCCGACTCCCTTCAGATTCGACAGCGCCGTGATGGCCTGCTCCAGGTTGGGCAGCTTGCGGAACGCCTTCTTCGTCTCTGCCTGCACCGCCCGCGGTGTGTTCACCTTGATCAGGTAGGACAGCTGCGGGAAGAACTTGCCGCGCGTCTGCTTCCACTTCATCGTCTTGACTAGCTCCTCGTGCAGCATGTACTGGTCCTTGCCCCGCTTCTTGATCAGCTGGGGCAGCTTGTTCTGGTACCAGTCGTCCAGCTTGATCAGCTCGTCCGGCTTCTTGCATTTGCTGTTCGCCTTTAGCTGCAGCACCTGCGGGTAGAGGGCGAGCACGTACTCGAACTGGGCCGAGTTGCCCCGGGTGAAGAAGGATGCCGTGTCTCGTACCGACGACATACTGTCGCGCACAGGGGTCGTCGTTCTTCGTCAAGTTGGGGAGGAGTTCCGATCTTCCGGTGGATGCGCTGAAACGGTACGGGAAGGAATGAAAGTGTGCACCGAATAACGTACGCAAACGAGTGTTCCGCATAGTTTGCTCCGTCGGTATCATAATTCCTCGGCATACCAGAATGAAAATTAGTTCGAGCAATATGGCTTCGAAGCTTCCCAACCCTCCAGAACGTACTAACTTTCACGATTATCCACCTCATCTACGGAAAGGTTCGTCTGCCGGTCGCAATTCGTATGTCCTGGTAATTATTACACCGTTTCCGAGCTCCCCAAAACGAGGAACAAAAGGGGTAAAAGGTTTATGCAGCCACGCAACCGGTACGAGGTGGAATGGCGGCAAACTCTTTATTGTTTACAACAAATCATTAATCAACCCAATCTCCCCCAGCCGTCTCTCCTTATTGAACGAACATAGGAGCGCGGTGTGGCGTTCGTTTGTTTGAGGAGTGGGACGTAATATAAAAGCAAAAAAAAAAACGGAAGGAACAACTCGCAGACCAGCAATAAAAACAGCAAAACTTTATCTACGTAGCTTATCTTTCTCGTGCCAAAGGCGCCCCGAGGGTTAGATGGCGCCGGTTCACGCAAACGGAAGTGAAAAGAAGTGGGGGCAGGAAAAAAAAGCAAACCGGACGGGAAGGAACCCTTTTTCTAGGATTGTCTATGGCGTGCGGACGGGCGAAAGGTTCCCCCCTTCGATAGCACTCGTAAAACCCGCCAGAGAGGAACGAGTTATAAATGAGTTGCGAGTGGAGCAGTAAAGCTACGTTGGCTCCACTTTCTGCACGGCTTCAGCCTCGGCAGAGGGTGTTCATAAATATTGCATTCTTTTCCGGTTCATTTGAAGACGCTTTCCGGGGGGGGGTTCCGGAGTTGTTTTTTCGCCGACCAACGTGAACCATTTTCCCATCCTTTCCGCGTGGTTGGAAAGCGTTCATTCGGTGAAATCCGTGCTGGGAGCGGTCAGGGCAAACCCCACCATAACGAGCCCCAAAGCCGGTATAGCGAAAGAGAGCCGGGTTGGTCGGCAGAATCAAATGAGTAATTCTATAAATCTTGGCTCCCGTTCCTTTCCCCTGCTAGCGTCAGGTTGATTGCACCATGGGGAGGCAAATAAACGTGTGTTGGTTTCATTTACCTCATCCTCGGGCATCCTTTCGAGCTGCAATCGGACTTCCCTCCCCCCCAAGGTTTAATGGGAAAAGAGAAAAACATTTATCCGTCAATCACGTTCCGAACCAATTTGGTGCCTAGTTTTCTCTTATCCTTTTCGGTCGGAGTAACTGATATGGTGAAGTTTTACTATTTTCCTACATACCGCAGAAATGGAATCCTGTTTATCAGAAATCGAAACGTCACTCTAATTATATCCAATTTAATTAGATCCGTTGCCCCGGTGAGGACGAATTCGTTTCTTACGAAGGGTGCAAGATCCTACGCTTTCAGTACGGGCTGGTGCATAGACACACCTTGGCGAAACCCATACAACAAAACCCCCTCAGAGCTAAGGAAAACCATCCGAGGAAAACCAACCAAGACATCCGGGACAAAACTTCCCCTTATTTCCTTCGAAAGCATTAAACATTAAAGTTCAACGCGAGAAACTCGTTCAGTTTTCCCCTACCATGTTCCACAAACCCAATCAATAACAAATAAAACCGAACCGAATTTTCTTTGTGATTTCCCGAGACGGATAGGAACAGCGAATGGCCATCAATATGTGTTCCCGGAAAGTTGGTTTACCACCAAAGTCCCGGCGTTATCGTTGCCGGGTGTGGGAGAACACAGTTTTCCCGACGAGCAGTCCATCTTCAGGTTAAGGGCACAACTTTAGCTTCCGCCTCGGGTTCGGGTGGACAATTGTGATCGATTGATTTTTTTTTCCAATTAGTTTTTGCTTTCTTCCTTTGGTTGTTGTACTTTTCTCCTTGCTGCCGTGCACAAACAAAACACAAAACTTCCATTTTTGGGGATCAGTTCGTAAACTGGTTGGTATTCCAATTTCCGTTGCGGTCGGGATGCTATTTCGTCGTTTTTCGATGCCCTCGATATGCAGCAGAATGGGACACGGTGTAAGGAGCTAGTGGGTGTCGGATGCCGATAACTTATCCAGAACTTTAATTTAGATGTCACTGGCACGCATCAATTGTCGTCACCGTAAAAGGGAGCGTCTATAGTGCAGGGATAATTTTACATTTTCTTCTGTGGTGATCCTATCATTGGTTTAGTTATAGCTTTAAATGCTCAGAGGGTTCAAGAAAATGTTATTAAGTTTTTGCTTATTTTTCGTTTTCATATATTAATGTTAAAAAAACCCCCCCCACAATTTTCCATTTCAACCCATA